>NC_000076.6:106059930-106371067 GCF_000001635.26 Mus musculus | reverse complement strand
GCCATTTGGTATTCCTCAGTTGAGAGTTCTTTGTTTAGTTCTGTACCTCATTTTTTAATAGGGTTATTTGATTTTCTGGAGTCCAGCTTCTTGAGTTCTTTGCATATATTGGATCTTAGTCCCTTATCGGATTTAGGATTGATAAAGACACTTTCCCAGTCTGTTGGGAACGAAGACCTCTGTTGGACTTGCAGGCCCACCTTTACTGTCAGTGAGATGAATTCGGGGGGGGGGGGGCGAGAGGGTCCTTTATCTTGATTGGTTAGCTCTATCTCTAGGCTTCTGACTGGTTCTAAGATTGGTTAGGCTTGGAGACCTCCCAAGGGGGTCATCAGTTACTCTTCCCAGTTTATTTCAGGCCTGTTGGTATTCTCCTACTGGGTGCCCACGACTGTGGTTAGCTGACTACAGGTTCCTGGATTCAGGTTCTCATTTCTGTGAAACAGGCCTAGTCTCCCAAACAGCCAGTTTTGAGTCTGTCCTGGAGTCAGCCTGTCTCTGGCTAATTCAATCCTCTCACAAACAAAACAACACTTAGGATTTATAATAGGATTGTTTTAATAATTAATTCAAAGCAGAAAGTTAAAAGATATCCAACAAAAAGAAAATGGGCAAGTAAAACTGGACATGTACTCACAATAGAATTCTGAAATTCGATGAGAATTAATTAATTATGTTAATCGATGGAACTAAAAATAATTTTTTGATAAAAAGCCTCATACAGGCAAAAGTGGCAGAATGAATCAATGGCATCATGAATGAACATGCGAAGCTTATTGCTTCCTATAGCCCTTTGGTTTCCGGTTTGTTCCAATTAAAATTTATTAATCCATATATATATATATATATATATATATATATATATATATATGTACATATATATAATAGTATATAAATGTATACTAAAAATGTACTGTTACAGATATTCTTCAACTAATACTTTAATTGTTAGTAAATGTCACAATCAAATAATTATTCTGGATAAATATTCATAAATGTGTCTATGCATATGTGTGCTCACATGTGTATGCGCACACGTGTAAAGTGTATGCAAAGCACACATTTGTATGAGCAGAGAAGTCCTTGTCAGGAATCATTAAGAATTATTTCCTTCACGTTATTCACTGAGGCAGGATCTCTCAATCAAAGCATGAGCTAGCAGATATACTGAATCTCACTAGTAAGCTTGTCCTGGGAATCTGAGGCTGGGATTGCAGGTGGACACTCACATTTTTCTACATTTATGTGTAGTCTGTGTATCTGAACTCCAGTCCTCAAGTTTGTTCAATAAGTACTTTCTCTCACAACCATCACCTTAACCAGCCCTTCCTGTTATAACACTCTCTTCCTGTTTCCTGTAAGATAACGTTCTTTCATTATTTTATTTCTTCATAAAGCTGTCTAAAATTATCGACAAACCCATATTGATGTTGAAGGGTGATAGATATGAGAAGTTTCACATGTTGAATTGGAATTCTAGAAGTAAAATTGTCTTATTTGAGAATATCTCTCTATCCATACTGAGTGGAGCATGTTAGAGAATAGTCCTACCAATAGGATATATTCCCATTTATAGCATTTTCAATTGAGATAGACAAGTTATTCAGGTTATGTTTTCAAATATAAATAGATTTCCCTTCATTATGAGAGATGTTGCATTATGAAAAACCTTAATAAACTGTCTACTTAATTTTTAACAAATTTTAATAATTCTGTGGTTATTTATTTATTTATTTACATCCCAAATGCTGCCACCACCACCACCACCCCTCCCCCCCACACACACACACCGGTCCTCCCTTACAGAGTTGCTTCCCTGTCTTCCCTCTCCTTCACCTCCCAGAATTTCCAAAGCCTATGACTGTAAAGAAAACACTTATTTACAACTAGCTTCAGATAAACACAACAAGAGTTTAGAACACTGAATAATTTACACAAGGACTCGGTAGTACTCTCGGACACCAAGATTCACATACAAGGTAGTCATCACATGGTAACTTGAAAGTCAATAGGTGGTGGACAGTGACAAAAGAAAAGCCTGACATAAAGTATCACTGTAGAGAGCTGGTCTGGCATGCATGAGGACCTGGGTTAGGTCTCTGACATCTTCGGGGATTAAGAAGAAAGAAGGAAGAGAATAAAGAACAGAGGGAGGCAGAGGGGAACTGGAAGAGGATAAGTATAAGAGTGGATATTATTTCACTCGTTTTTTAGTATTTAACAGAACTTCACTACAAAATACATAGTTCAATAGGTCAGCAAAAATAATAAATAATAAAAATGATTCAAAATATTTGTTCTCCCGTTTTCTGTGTGTATTATCATAGCATAAACAACAATAGACTGTGCCGGGCATGGTGGCACATGCCTTTAATCCCAGCACTTGGGAGGCAGAGGCAGGCGAATTTCTGAGTTCCAGGCCAGCCTGGTCTACAGAGTGAGTTCCAGGACATCCAGGACTACACAGAGAAACCATGTCTCAAAAAACCAAAAGAAAACATAACAAAACAACAACAACAACAAAAAAAAAAAACAATAATAGAATGTGTGCACACTGTAATCACATCTAAACAGGTTACTTTTACAAGAGTTCCTAAGTTTAATAACAAGAAAAGTTTTCTATGGCAACTCACTTTCTTGAAACTTGTGTATATATTACCATCGCAAAACTGCTTATTTTGTGTTTAATTGTAGATTTTGAACCAACTTACTCCACCTTTCACACTAGTGTATATTCCAGCTGCTACAGAGTAGCTTTCTAAAAACTTGACTTTCAGTCACAGAATGGATAGAAGCAATGGTTAATTGACCCAACTTTCTCTTTGCAATCAGTGGCCATTGATCTGACACAAGTATCCTTCACTTTCTTCCAAAATTGTTTCACTAATGAACCAATATGCTAGCAGAATCATGAACTAGAAACTTGAACTGAAAGAAAGGGGGGATTAATGAAAAATCATTCATTGCCATCAGTAAAAAGCCCTCTTTCAAGAGTGATCCATAACCAAATCTCCTCTCTCAACATGAGCTAATTATTGATGTTCTGGAGAACAGATTTCTTAAGATAAAACACTCACACGTAAACTATTCACTGACCCCATTTCAGCAGATGTGACAGTCTGGATAACATCATACATCAAGCAGAGGTTAAGTTTGTTGCCTGGATTATGAATTCCTAGAAAAGGTACCAATAAGTGTTTGACTTAAGTGTGAATGTAGAAAAGGGAGGAGAAAAACTTCCTTGTCTTCATGGGTCATCGATGCCACTCTAAGCCCCACTGTGCTGGTTAAATACTTAGAAAAATTGTGGATTGGGTTACATGTAACATCATAATTTCCTTTAGCACTAGGACATCAGAATTTAATATGCTTTAAATAAACACCTCTGCTTTAGACTCATCGTCATAATAGAAATGTTATGTTAATAAGCATGTAATATTGTGCCTTTTAACTGGTATTTACACTAAGTAATAAAAGTCAAAACTACCTACTATGAATAAGTCACCTCCATGGTGACTACAATACAGGTTTAGCATTTACATCTTTCTAATATTTAAACAAATACCTATAAATTGCTAATCACTGCCTTACCACTTTATGTATCCATCAAGCCATGGGATAGGTCATGTTACAACTGCCTCTCACATTAAAATCCTGCAGAGAATCCAGAAGCCTTGTAATATTTCTGTGCAAAAATGTGCATTTTTGTATTTTATACTTGCAAAGAACAGAAAGACAGATTCTCACTCGCTATCTTTCAGTTGTGTGTGCATTTATTTATTTTAGGTGAGATTTCTTCACTCTTCATGTTTAATTCAAATATATCAGAAAGTGCTGTGGCTGACAAGAGTGGGAAACAGAGGCAGTCAATGGCTTTGGGTTCAATGTTAAGCAGATGTCAGAATGAATCTTTAGTTAAATAGAGTGAACTTGAGATGTACCCCAAATCAGATGACAGCCTGCACTACATCATACATCAAGCAGAGGTTAGGCTTGTCGACTCATGTGTTCCTAGGAAGGTTAGCACTAAGTTTTGGGCTTCAGTGTGAATGCACAAAAGGGAGGGAAAAGACTTTCAATGAAAGCTGCATCCTCCTACATCCTACCTTGCTGCTAAAAAGTAAGAAAGTTCTTTTGCTTTTTGTAACAATAATAATAATAAAATGAGTTTAAGAAATATTCCGATGCCTAAGCAGCATTAATGCTTTCAGTGTCTTCTCACTGAATTTTCTGGATGCATCCTGGTATATGGAATCATTTCAGTTGTAAAAACAAAAAGAAAAAGAAAAAAAGAAAGTGATTTTATATAGTAAACACAATGATAAATAATTAAGTCAAGTAGTGAGACAAGCATTTTTTTGATCATTTTAGTCATAAAGGAAAAAAAAATCTCACTTTACTGTTTATACTTCTATTAAAATTTTATTATCCTATTTTCAATAACATATCTGATAAAGCTTTAATAACAATTAAATCATTAGCTTAATAACCTATGAATTTATTTAGTGAAATTAGATTAATATATACTCTGACATTTGTTTAGCAGAAACATCTTATGTTTTAAACAATGGTATAAGATTTTTCTTTTAAAATAAATCTAAGGAAAATAGTAAGTTGACCTAGATTTAAAAATAACCCTCCTTTAATGCAATTTTAAAAATTGAAAAAATATTTAGAGATCACCTAAAATTGGAAAAATTGCATCTTCAAACTTGGAAGTGATGTCTAAACAAAATTCTGAATGTGAAAAAGCCACTACTAAGCATTTTGTATTTATGAACATCTCTGTGTAGGGGTGCACATATATGGGTTCACTCGTGTGAAAGCTAGAAGAAAACTCCGGGACTACTCTTCAGGTGTAATCTATCTTGTTTATTGAGACAGGGTCTCTCGTTGGCTTGGGACTGCCTGACTAGGCTGGCAGGTCAGGAAGTCCAAGTGATCTGCCTGTCACTGATGCCCAGAACTGAAATTAAAGGCACAAGTCTGTGACACCACACCTGCCTTCAGGTGCCTGCTGAAAATTACAAATGCACAAACACATGCCACATCCCAGTTATTTTTCTTCTTGCTTTTGTAATTATAATGTAATTACATAATGTCTCCCTTTTCCCTCCTCCTTCCAAAACCTCCCATATGCACCTGCTTGCTCTTTTTCAAATTCATTGACTCTTCTTTTTGATAACCATAGTTACAGCTTGAGAGGCAGAGACAGACAGAAAATGAAAAGCGAAATAATCTCAATTCATATCCCAATTATGATCACATTGGCCTGGAGATATAGAAAACATGGGACCCTTGGTTCAATTTGTAGAACCACAAAAATAGAAAGATTAAATAAATAGATGATAGATAGATAGATAGATAGATAGATGATAGATAGATAGATAGATGATAGATACATAAATAAATACATAGTCACTGTGTAATCTTCAAGTTTTTTTTAATAATCTTATACTTTTTTTTAGCTAAATGTACATAAAGTTAACACCTACCTAGCAGGTTAGCTTCAGTGCAAAAAATCTGACCCACCTCTTTATGAGTTAACCAAGTTGTTTTGAGAGATGTTAATCCACTGGTGAATCTGATTCTTAATTCCATTTTTCCAGTTCCTGTTAAGGAAATATTAAAATAAATCGAATTTGTTTCTTCAGAGCAAAGATTATTTTTATATTTCCCAAGACACCACTGGGAAGCAGCTGGATTGCAGTCTTGAGGACAGATGCCTGTCTGTGAGAGTTTCACTGCTGCTGTAGACAAATGCTCCACAGAAGCAGCCTCAGGGAGGAAAGAGGTGCTCTGTTCATGGTTTCAAAGATCTCAATCCATCAGTTCTAGGTAGGGCTTGTATCATTTTGGATAGGGAGCTGAGAAAAAGAGTACCAGGAAGAGGCAAGGACATGGTAACACCTCCTACAACATATACCCCAAATGACATATCTTGCAATAGGCTCCATCTTCTATAGTTATACTCCTATTTAATATGTTATTCATATTTTTAATCCATCATTAGATTAAACCATTTTTTAATGTCTGGGCCCTCATAGTCTAGTCATCTCTGAAATGTTCCTGCTGACATGTCTAGAGACATGTATTCCTAATCTCTTGTGCATTTCTCCATCCAGTCAAGCATATAATAGAAATTAACTACCCTACCATGTGCCAGAGGTATTGTGATTTGACTATATAGCTGTTCCAGTCATTCTATGATGTATGAATGCTATGGTGATACAGTCATCCTGCCTTTGTTGTGGAGAACAACTTATGCTCTAACCTGACAGTCGAAACTTAGAGATTGTGAATAATTTGTCAGGAATACTGTTTTGCCTCTATTAGCCATTTATTGACAGTACTGTGAACTACTTCTTGATATTTATTCTTTTTTATTTTAAGCCATCAGCTATTTTGGCTAGATGACTGAAAGAAATGCCAATCAACCTTATAGAAATACAATTTAAATATATCCAAATTTTAAAGACCATTATTACTAGCAAGCCACAATATTCACACGGTATTTCCTTTCTAAATAAAAGATAATGCTGCCAACAAATGCTTGCTTCTTTTGGTTTTGTCACCATGTTTTTCTGATAAATAAATGCTCTAAAATTGAACTCACCTTTAAAATGCATCTATGCCAGTCTGTGATAGTTAATGGAAAATAATTTAGAAGTTTAGCAATTCCTTTCCACCCTTGCTTAATGTGGAAGACATCCAATATTTAAAATAATTTATTGTGAATTCAATGAAGTACTCAGATCAAGTTGTTTTCTGGTTACCTTTTTGTTAGAGTTGAACTGAATTTTTTTAATACTTTTTTTAAAAGTTGGATATTTTCTTTATTTACATTTCAAATGTTATCTCCTTTCCTGTTTTCCCTCTCTCCCAGAAACACCCTATCACCTCTTTCCTCCCTCTGCTTCTATGAGTGTGTTCCTCCACCCACCCACCCAAACCCATCTCCCACCCTCAATTCACCTACACTGAGGCATCTACCCAGCCTTCCCAGGACCAAGGGCCTCTCCTTCCATTGTTGCATCACAAGGCCATCCTGTGCTACATATGCAGCTGGAGCCATGTGTACTCCTTTGTTGATGGCTTAGTCCATGGGAGTTCTGGGGAGTCTGTTTGGTTGATATTGTTCATCCTATGGGGTTGCAAACCCCTTCAACTCCCTCTAAATTGCTAAATTTCTAAGTTATTTTCCATGAACTATCATAGAGTGGCATAGATGCATTTTAAAGGTGAGTTCAATTTTAGAACATTTATTTATCCTTCTTCTCTATTAGGGACCCTGTGCTCAGTCCAATGGTTGGCTGCTAACATCTGCCTCTGTATTTGTAAGTCTCTGGCAGGACCTCTCAGGAGACAACCATATTAGACTGCTTTCTGCATGCACTTCTTGGCATCCACAGTAGTGTCTGGGTTTGGTAACTGTATATGGGATGAATCCTGAGGTGGGACAGTCTCTGGATGTCCTTTTCTTCAGTCTCTGCTCTACACTTTATCTCCATATTTGCTCCTGTGAGCATTTTGTTCTCTTTCTAAGAATGACTGAAGCACCCTCACTTTGGTCTTCCTTCTTATTGAACTTCATGTGATCTATGAACTGAATCTTTAATAATCCATTCAGATTGCTACAGACTACCAGTATTATTCAATACACTCTCTTCTAAGAGTTGCAATTAATGGAATGGATAACATAAGCTGTTTCTGAGAAGTGTCTTCGGCTATCCTCCCAGTCATCCACATTCTGTTGTGAAATTTCTCCTGTACCCAAATACCCTTTCAACAACCTGCCCTCATCCAGGTCTGTGCCTTCATAAGGTTTCTCTTATCCTATGAAGTTCCACTACTCTAAAATATTTTAAAGCAAACTAAATAGCCAACAGACATTATTTCTATTTCGTTCAGTGGGGAACATTGTAAAGGCAAGCCCATGAAAATGGCTATAAATGGAATCATCAAACAGATTGACTTAGTCTTCATACACCATTCCATTTTCATTCCAACATGGAAAACAACTTGTATTCCCAACCAAACATTATGCCTGCATATATTTTTTTTCTGTTTCAATACACCATAACCTTCATTTTATTGAATTCAAATGCCAAAATACTATATGTATAAAATAATAATGAAAGCTCTTAAAAGATTAGTTATTTAGCTCTTGTTCTAGTTGTCTATTTGTCATTGTCTGAACCCTGACCAACACTAACTTGGAGAATAAAGAGTTTATTTTCCTTGTTATTTCTTCCATCATTAAGAGTCGTCGGGACAGAAGTTCCAGCAGGAACTATGGAGGAAGGGCAATAACTAGCTCTCTTCATTGCTCACATTCAGCAATCGTTTTTACAAAGCCAAGGCTCACTGGCCTGGAGATACTACTACTCACTATGGACTGTATCAACCAGCAGTTGAAAATAATGCTCTATTGACATGCTCCCAGGCCAAACTAGTCAAAGTCATTCTGTAGTTGAGAATCACCCATAAATTCCAAGCTGTGTCAGGTTGACAGCTGAAGTTAACCAAGAGAATGTCCCCTTACAGGGAGGATATAAAAATATTGTGTGAAAAGAAAATACATAGAAAAAATATTATCATGCGATACTGCTTGTGGATCTCGTTCAGTTTTGTCTTCCTGAGTTTCCATTTGGCTTCCATCCACTATTTATTCACTATGCCCCCTTCTAACCTTTGGGGCATTAATGCATATTCTATGCTATTGTACGAAGTTTGCCTTTTGATTTTACAAATGGCAACAATTAAAGAGCTTTCCTTGAGTCTCAGAAGAAAAGTTAGGTTTTTGACTTCTAAAATGTGTTCACCAAATACATTTTGAGAACTTTTGTGTTTGCATTGTGATATGATCTTAAGACAGGAAATGGAAAATTGTAGTTCAGATGAGAATGTCTTGCGTATGCTTGAATACTTGGTTTCCAGTTGGTAGAATTGTTTGAGAAAGATTAGAAAGTATGGCCTTGTTGGAGAAGGCTTGTCACTGGGTTTTGAGGTTTCAAAAGCCTATATTATTTTCAGTTAGCTCTCTATATCTCACACCCACTCTTTGCTTCCAACTTTCAAATAAAATACAAGCTCTCAGCTGTTTCTCCAGAACCATGCCCACCTCCCTATCTAGTGTGATTTTTCCCTGTCATGACGATTACAGACTAACCGAACTGGAACTATGACCCCCAATTTAAATCTTTCTTTTTAAAATTGCCTTGGTAATGGTGTTTGTCATGGCAATAGAAAACCAGGGCTGAACATCTTAGACTCATTCTGTATCTAGTCTTCTTGGCTCCAAATGGCTTGGGTCGACTCATCTCCATTTCTGCCACCTGTAACAAACAAATCTTCTCTCTTAGACTAGCTCTATCCCATACCAGAAATTCTCCTTAGCAGATACTCAACAGTCCTAGTATCTCCAGTAGCCTGAGGTATCCTATTGGAGTATATCTTTTACTTCACCAATAATCCCACATAGCCTCTCCATGGCCACTTTGACCCAACTATACAGTACATGGCCTTAGCTGTTCTCTGGGATCATTTCATGCATTCTAAAACCACACCACATGAATGACTCTTACATTACCAAATTCTGTTTCAGGCTTGTAATGTAGCCTTGTACCCTTGGGCCACAGCTGCGTCAGTTTGTATGTGCTGTTGTTGAGTAAATACATTCGTATTGTACCAATGATTCACAGGAAATTTCATCTCAGTGTTGTTGGTCTCTTATCAATCACAGATGATTCTTCAGCCACAGTCTTATGATACATACCAACTGTGGTGGTTTGTATATGCTTGGCTCAGGGAATGGCACTATTAGGAGGTGTGGCCTCGTTGCAGTAGGTATGGACTTTTTGAGGGAAGTGTGTCACTGTAGGAGTGGGCTTTGAGATTCCTTGCTCAAGCTCACACAGTGCAGAAGAGACCCTTCTCCTAGCTGCCATCAGATCAAGATTTAGAACTCTCAGCTCTTCCAGGACAAAGTCTACTTGCATGGTGTCATTCTTCCTGCCATGATAATAATGATTGAAATCTCTGAAACTGTAGGCTAGCCGTAATTAAATGTTTTCTTTATAATAGTTGCCTTGGTCATGGTGTCTCTTCACAGTGATACAATCCTAAGTAAGACACAAACTCTTCTATACCTGACAGAATCCCTCTTTTCCTCTAACAAAAGTTGAGCCTCCACTGTAAATGTAGCTCTCAGCATTCTTATCTTCTCAACACCCATGATACTTTAAGCATCAAAGGCTTTTATTACCACATATTCCATACTCTTCTGTATACTTACCTTCCCCAAAAGCAACATGGCTGACTATTATCCCACCTCCTCAGTGTCAGTTTCTGTTCTAATTTCTCTCTGTGGCTGTGAGAAAATACCATGACAAAAACTTAATATGGGTGATAAAAGCATTGCAGTCCATTATTACAGAGAAGTCGAGGCAGATGTTTAGAGCGCTATACCAAGGTCAAGATCAGTGATTATATACATTACCCCCTTTTTGGTGCTTGATGCTAGATTTCTTTTCTGGTGTATTGTCTAGGACACCCTCCCAGGCAATAGTGCAGTCCACAATGGACTGGGCCCTTGTATATTGATGGATAAAATCTCCCACAGGCATCCCCACAAGCCAACCTGCTCAAATTAATGCCTCATTAAGACTCTTCCAGATGACTCTAGATTGTATCAAGTTGGCAGTTAAAAATTATTCACAGAGCAACCCTTATTCTTCAAATTTTGGCCAAAATACCAAGTTTTCTTTGTCCAAGATGATGAAACACCCCAATTGAATTTTATGTACCCTAAGTTTACTGAAGGAACATTTTGTGTAACATATTTTAAATGTGTTCCTAGTGTGGAGGGGTAATTCATTATTGTGATATAGTGTAAATTGAAGTATAACAATAAAATTGTAATTTACAGTTTACCCATGAAATATTTAATTCAAAGGGCTTGCTCCTCAACTTTGACTCTTAAGCAAGAGCCATATGTTTCTTAATCATTTCAATTTATAAGTTGACTTTTATTTTGTGATTGGTCTAAAAATAACCCTCAGATGATTTTAGTTGTATTTTCTGTTGGGTCTGCATATTAGTGACTTTTTTGCCGGTAACAAAAGATTTGTCAAATAACAACTTAAGGAAGAAAGAGGTACTTTGGCTTATAATTTGAAGCAATAAAATCCAACATATTTGGAAAGCACGGTGGCTGGAGGCACAATGGTATGCAGTTGCAACTCCTTGCCTCCTAACAAGAAGTAGAAGAAAAAAAAAGACAGAATTTAACAGGTTATCAAGCTTCAATTCTGTCTTCCAGTGACCCATTTCAGACTGAGAGATTGTACCAACTAAAGGTACCACAGCCTTCCAAAACAGTACCATCCTCTGGGTACCAACTATTTCATGGTGGTTATCCCAACCATGAAATTATTTTTCTTGCTACCCCATAACTTTGATTTTGCTACTGTTGTGAATCGTATTGTAAACATTTTTGGAGATAGAGATATGGCATCGGGGTCATGATCCAGAGGTTGAGATTCCTGATTTAAACACACAAATACTTTCTTTGGAAGGTATTTTACATTCAAATTTCAGGCTACCATTGGTTACTTTTCAATAGAGCTTTCTGGTTAAAAGTTATAAATTTATTCCATTTAATCTTCATTGGATGTTTAAAATTTTAAATATTTTATATATATTTAAAGGACAAATATCCAAATAAATAAATTATGCAATAAATATCAAAATAAAGTGTGAGAAAGTTTTTTTTCTTGAAATCCAAGAGGTAAACAAGACAGATATCTAAAGTTATTTTCTCTTTTTTTTATTACGTATTTTCCTCAATTACATTTCCAATGCTATCCCAAAAGTCCCCCACACCCTCCCCCCGCCACTTCCCTACCCACCCATTCCCATTTTTTGGCCCTGGCGTTCCGCTGTACTGGGGCATATAAAGTTTGCCTGACCAATGGGCCTCTCTTTCCAGTGATGGTCGACTAGGCCATCTTTTGATACATATGCAGCTAGAGTCAAGAGCTCTGGGGTACTGGTTAGTTCATAATGTTCCACTGATAGGGTTGCAGATCTCTTTAGCTCCTTGGATACTTTCTCTAGCTCCTCCATTGGGGGCCCTGTGATCCATCCAATAGTTGACTGTGAGCATCCACTTCTGTGTTTGCTAGGCCCCGGCCTATTCTCACAAGAGACAGCTATATTACGGTCCTTGCAACAAAGGCTTGCTAGTATATGCTATGGTGTGTCATCGTTTGGAGGCTAATTATGGGATGAAGGTTTTATTATATCAGTGAAAATGATTAGCACTTTTCTCCCTTGTCTTATTTTTCTAGAATTCTCTTTTCCTTTCTTGGCTTCCAAGCAAGAGTTAGCTTTCTGTCAGGATGATGTGATACATCGTGGCTATGGACTGAGATGGATGGCATCACCCAGTCTGTCCTCCACACTTAACTAAACCCAATAGGAATAATAAAAGCTTCCAAAGTCTAGGCTAAAGTTTGATTTGTCATCTGGCTTGACCTTCCCAGTGGCATCTATTTTTGATAGTTTGTTTTCATGACCAGCATACCCAATATCTTCAAAGTTCTCAGTAGCATCAACCTTGCCTTGTTCTCTTAGGAGTTCTTTTCACCCAGAATGTTCTAGAAATTTGGTCAAGAGGTACATCCTGTGGTGCTTTTGCTGTCTTTGAGTTTCTGAATCGCTTTCAGATTGAAGTACTACACAGGCTTCTCTACATGCCCAGACGTCTTGATTCCAGGTTCTGACACACTACCACCTCCATCCAGGATGTCCCAGAACCCTTTGGAACATTTAACAGGAATCAGGTGGTAGCTGAATGCATGGACTTAAACATCTGTTAAAAGCATTAAAGAATTATCTCATTGTATAAAACAAAATTGTGCTCACTAGTTTTATGTCAGCTTGACACAAGATAGGATCATCTGAAAGAAGGAAACTTCATTGAGAAAATGCCTTCCTAAGATCAGGCTGTAGAACATTTCTTAATTACCGATGTATTGGGGAAGACCCAGCCCACTGTGGGTCGAGCCATCCCTTGTCAGGTGACCGTGCATTGTGTAAGAAAGTAGACTGAACATGAGGACCACCCCTCCGTAGCCTCTGCATCAAAAACAAATAAGAAAAACACAGTCCGTGCAATCAACTTAATAATCATCATTGTGGCCTGGCAGTGGTGGCGCATGCCTTTAATCCCAGCACTTGGGAAGCAGAGGCAGGTGGATTTCTGAGATGGAGGCCAGTCTGGTCTACAGAATGAGTTCCAGGACAGCCAGGGCTACACAGAAAAACTTTGTCTCAAAAAAACAACAACAATGAAATTATCATTGTGATAAATTTCTTTTGTGAACCATTTTTTTTTCAAACTTGAAGTATCTCTTCCCTTTTCTTACAGTTGGAAGGATTTTTCTTTGTATAACAAATTGCTGATGCCGTTCGTTTCTAGGCATGTGAGAGTCTTATATAACAAACTAGTGTTTATGTAAGAATCTCATCATTAGAGCATTTTTGCATTTGTTTAGATGTTGGATTCAACTCATTAACTAAGATGCATGATATTGATGTTGCTGGACCAAAGACAGCAGAAAATTGGTTTTGATACAGATTGCCTAGTGTAGTGTATTATAAATACAGTTTAAAAATTAGAAAATCACAATTAGTGAAATACAAAACCACTTCTCACACTCTGCACTCTATATATTTGTTATATATTGTATTAAGTGAAAATGTCAAATTTTATGTTAATTTGCATATTCCTATAGTTCAAATTAATGTACTTAGGTATTTCCTCTTTTCCTTCACATTTTATTGTAGTTTCTTTTCATTAAGTTGTATTATTTATAAAATAGGTTATTTGTACTATTATATTGGCAATAATTTTAATGCTAGTTACCATATATTAAAAACAACAATTATTATGCCTCATAAGTTCTGTGCTAATGGGTCCCCCACACATTGCATTTTCAAAATGAAATAAAGATAGACATTTTTACCAGTTACCCTCCTTTGATAGCCAAAGCTCAGAGCCTATAAAATAACCACATGCTCCATTCACTTTTATATCCCTTAATTAGAAAAGCACCAATAGAAATTATTTATGCTTTACTTTACCATGAAATACAAACACACATGGAAAATACCTACATTCTGCTGCATGCTATTGACTCTAAAGCTCTATGTTACCTGGGAAGCATGCACACAGAAGTTTCTTACTTACTTAATATCATATAATGTAGTTTACATAGCCTCAATATCCATAGTATCAAATTTGCATATTGTGACCCTGAATAACTATACATTGATATTCAACTACTAATTTACACAATCAGAAAAATAAATAGTATACATTGTGGGGCAAGTGGAACCATGCTACTAGACAGAAAACCTGGTAAGGTCAAAGCAGATTAAAAATTGCCTGCTAAATCTTATAATTGAGGATGGTAGGTATTCAAGTCATTTCCTGGCCACACTACTTGTCTTAGAGCACATGGCCATGACACCTCACTAAGAGGACCATGGCAACTGGTCACATAGCATAAAAACCTAAAGTTCTCTACACTAATAAGATAGCTAGATGAGCTTCCTTTCCCAGAAATCCCTTTCTGCAAAAGATTCATCTTGCATCTCTGTTTCATCCTGAGTAAGACATAGGCATCTTCATGTGCTATGAATAAAATAGTTTGGACAAGCAAGATCTGTCTCCACCATCAAGGAACCTGGTGTGGGGGTGGGAAGTAGTGTTTGTTCTGATTTTTACCCAGAGAAACAGTGGCTGCAATCCCTATCATGGACTGCTTTTTGCCTTTTCTGAGCAGCCTTTTGGCAGCCCATTACCCTAGCAGCAAGGAAAAATTGTAGCTTAACAACCCTTCATTTTACATCCCCTGAGCAGCCTATATCAGTGGTGTTCTGACACTTCAGCAGCAAGGCAGAAATGCAGACCAACAACATATTACCTATGGGGTAATTTTAATGATGTCTTGTGGGATATTTTGATCATAAATACATATGTGACTTGGTTGTGGCTGCTATTTTTGTAAGCATATTAAATAATTCATTTGTTTGATAGCATCCCTCTCTTTTGAAACAGTCTGCCTATATCACAGTGTCTGACCTAGAATTTTCTATGTAGTCCAAGTTAACCTCAAACTTACAGAAATGCACCTCCACAGGATTATGGGAAACCAAGTAAGAGTGGAAATATTAGTTGATCTATGCTTACACCGAAATTAAGAGTAACTCTGTAGGAAATCGGGGTTTCAGCTATAATAACTTTTCTTCTGATTCAGGAAGGCTACAGAAGTCCAGGACTTGCCATTTATCACGTGACTTTGTGCAAGTCTATACCTGTCAATTTCCTTATGTTGTAAATGGGGACAGTGATAGATATTTTATGTTCTAATGGTAGCATTTAATGCATAAGTCAAGAAACATAGAGATTAGCTTTTTTTTTCCTCTTTGAGACAGGGTTTCTCTGTGTAGCCCTGGCTGTCCTGGAACTCACTTTGTAGACCAGACTGGCCTCAAACTCAGAAATCCGCCTGCCTCTGCCTCCCGAGGGCTGGGATTAAAGGCATGCACCACTAGAGATTAATTTTTAATAAATATTTTAGTTGTATGAAATAAATTCAAGAATTAGTAATAAATCTAGAATATATGAAATAAGTTGAAGAATTAGTAATCAATCTAGAACATAACCATTAATTACTATACTAAACAATGGAACTGTTTGAGTTTTATTCTGGCATCTCTTTAATTCCCCCTAAGGTGTTTACACTTGGGTCAAGGTAGATGATAGATAGATAGATAGATAGATAGATAGATAGATAGATAGATAGATAGATGGATGGATGGATGGATGGATGGATGGATGGATGGATAGATAGATAGATAGATAGATAGATAGATAGATAGATAGATAGATAGATAGATAGATAGTACAATAATCAATAAGTTAGGCTACTTGATCTGGTTGTATCAAGCTCACTTCAGTTTGCTTCAATTGGGAGAATGTTTGTTCCCTCACATTAACTGTTTTTCAGTTAAATCAAAACTGAAAACATAATTATTCTAGTTGATTTTCCAGACTGCTAGAAGTGATGACTTCATTCATTATTGAACAGCAGCTGGTAACTTCATAGAGCATGCAAATTAGCCGGGCCACTCTTATTACTTCTTTTCTTTCAACAGGCCTGCAGCCTTCCTGTTGGTGGGAAATGGAGCTCTGGTCATTAGTAGACAGAGTCAACATAGGGGCTATCAGGGGTTTTCATAATCAAGTATATTATGCTTACAAAAAGACAGGATTCTTAGCTGGAAGAGTAAGAGCTCATGCTTATTTATTATAACATTTGAGTTTGCTCTATGTTGGCATACTGCTTTTTAACGTGATAGATTGTTTTAATATTGCTTGGCCTGACATTTGTCATCTGAGATCAGTATATAAAATTTAATTATATTTCCTATCCCCAGAAAAGAACAACAGAGATTGTATTCTTGGCGATGCCTTTTGTGTGAATCTGAAGACTGCCCTTTTCTTTACATTTGAACTGCAAACTTATTTTGTTTTAAGTAGTGGTCTAAGACAAGACAGGGCTTTGGAATGTGAAATTATATTTAATAAAGTTCTTATCATATCCTAATTTGGTAACTTTAATAACTTTTTTTGATGGGTAAACATTTCTTTAGAAAAAGATACCAGCAAATATTTGTGGAGAGAAAATTGTCTTTAATGAGAAAATTGATATGAAAGGAGTTGTTTATTTTACCAAAATAAATTGGCCTTGTAAATCTAAGCCTTATAACTTAGTGTCACTTGGTGAAATTCCTGATTAGGGTTGAGAATATATGATGAAAAAGGACACAGTGCCCTTGTAGTATCTCTATAAATGTACTCAATAGAGTTTGAGATTCAGCATGACAGAACAGGCTAGCAACAGTACTTTATAAGAGGGAATTCAAGCCTTAGAGGGGTTTCAACAGGCTCTGTGTCCAAGAGTATAAACACTTTAAGCAGATGCACAGGAGCATCTCTAAGAAGAACCTCTAGGAGTCCATCCTTCAGTTGGTTTCACCAGTCTTGCAGCAAAGTTTATTCAACGCCAAATACAAATGATTTATCCTGTGGGAATTTATGTTTTGGAAAAAGGCCACATAGACTGGCTACAGAACAAAAAATTATTAGTTATAAAAATAATTTTTATTTTTGTGAAGGTGTGTGTGTGTGTGTTCCCATTGTGTTCCCATGAAGGCCCATGAAGATGGTGTTGGATTCCTGGATCTGGAGATACAGGCAGTTGTGAGTAACCAAACATGGGTGCTGGAAATTGAACTTGGGTCCTCTGAAAGAACAAGAGCTCTAAACCACAAAGCCATCTCTCTATTTCCATAAACGTAATTGTTAAATATACATTATTATAATCTAGAAAAACATATCACGCTGTAATCAATTTATGAAGACTAGTCTTACATGTGGTGAGTAAATATGGTAAACATTATCTAAAATTGTTTTCACTAAGTTCTCATTAAGCGTTTCCTTAAAATAATTTATAAATATGTTAGTTCTTGCTCTAATATATTGAAGTCATATAAGTATATAGAAGAAAGTGGTTATTATGTAAATCTACAGAAGAAGCACATAATTATTCATGCTCGTTGGTTTGGTATTTAATTACAAATTATATGGTGCTGGAAATATCTGTATCATATGGTAAAATTGCCTTTGATGTGATATGATTTTAATATTAGTTATTTTATTCTTTAGGGCATGCACAGTATAATATTAGTACATTGTCTTAAACATGGACTCAGATCGTACAAGTGTTTTTATAACTGTAGTACTCAAGGAAATCATAATCACTTGCTAATCATTTTCCTCAAGCTACTTAAATGTGTAATGGAAAACAATTATTATTTGACATATTAAAATATTCCTGTAATATACGATATGTATATCATATATTCTCAGTTTAGAAAAATGTAGCAATGAAGAAAGAAGATGCATTTTTCCTTAGCCTTAACCAATGCACAAAGATAGTAGTGACAAAGATATCCAAGCAAAACAGAGATATGAAGTAAATTGTATTCTTAATTGTACACAAAGTAAATTATTATAAATGCAATGACAATATTCACTGAGTGTATACCATTAGGATCACATAATATTTGCTGAAGTTATCAGGAATATTAGTTCATTGATCCTTTACAACAGATATTTAACTGATCCATGACTGAGAAAAACTGCATACCTAGATATTAAGCAATGCACTTGCTAAGAATGAAGTAGTTATTTATTAAAATTCATTTTTCTAAAATTATCACATGATTTTTAAAGCTATTTCATCACCTCACAATGGCACAGAAATTACTGTGTGTGTGTGTCTGTGTATGTACACAGTGTGTGTATATTCATGTGTATATATATATATATATATATATATATATATATATATATATATATATGTGCATATCATTGTGAAGACAAGAGGGTAATCATTTGTCTTATTCATCAGGTGCTGTCCATCTTGTTTATTTTTTTGATTGCTTTAAAGAAAATATTACATTTATTTATGGTGTATATAGGTTGAGGTTTGTGCAGCTGTGCCACAACATACACGTAGAGGTTAGAGGAACTATTTCTCACCTTCCACGTGTATATTGAGGACTATAACTCAGGTCAACAAACTAGGTGGTCAATGCTTTTATTGGGCCTACCTTGTATTTTGAGATCCCATCTTTCCCTGTAATGTGTAACTTGGCAATTAGTTTAGGAGGTGTCTTAGTTACTGTTCTGTTGCTGTGAGGGAACACCAGGACCAAGACCTCTTGCAAAACTAAGCATTTAATTGGAGGTTTGATTTGGGTTGTAGAGGGTAGATACATGATTATCATGGCAGGGAGAATGGCACCAGAGCAGTAGAGAGCTTTGCATCCTGATTTACAGTAAGCAAGAAGAGAGAGAGAGAGAGAGAGAGAGAGAGAGAGGGGGGGGGGGGAGCGAGTGCCTGGGATTGGCATGGGATTTTGAATCCTCAAAGCCCATCTCCAATGGTATACCTGCTCCAAAAGAGTCACACCTACTCTAACAATTTCACACCTCCTAATCCTTCCCAAACAGTTTCACTAACAATAGACCAAGCTTTCACACATATGAGTCAGTGGGGAGAGAAGATTTTCCTTCAAGCTAACAACATCCAGAAAGCCAGAAGGACCTAGCTGTCTCCACTCTCCCAGCTCAGAAATTGCAAGCATTTACTGCCCTGCCCATGCTTATATATGGACACTAGAGAGCTAACCCAGGTTTTTATGGGATTTTTATTTTGTTTTGTTTTGAGGCAAGCACTTCAGAAGATGAATTATTATCTTTTACAATGGAAAAAAATGTATTCTTTTAGGAAAACAGCTTTTGCTACCTTGGCATGCCAAGCTTCATAGAGTGATTGCTGACAAATATGAAAATATATTTTTAAATTTAATTTTTCATAGTCCTTTTTGGATTTTTTAAATGTAAAATTAACTTCATTGTAATAAACTCAGAAAAACATTATTATGAGGTATATTTCCTAGATTATTTTGGGCTAAGGTATATACATTTTATTTCATTTCATTATTAGCAAATACTAATAAAATATATAACTGTAGTTTAAGTTGCTAGGTTTAATACATCTAAAGCAGTGAGCCATAGTCTTTGGCTAAAATTAACTTTATCTTCTGATCCTATTTTCTTTTTGGTTTTATTTTATTTTACTTTTTATTATTTATTTATTTTTTAACACTACAGATTTTATTCCCTGCCCCCCCCCACCTCGTCCACCCTCTGACTATTCTACATCCCATACCTCCTCCCCACCCCCCTGTATCCATGGGGATGTCCCCACCCCATCTAACCTCTAAACTCCCTGGAACCTCCAGTCTCTTGAGGGTTAGGTGCATCATCTCTGATTGAACACAGACATGGCAGTCCTTTGCTGTATGTGTGTTGCGGACCTCATATCAGCTACTCTATGCTGCCTGGCTGGTCAGCAGCTTCTGTCCATTGGTTGGGTAAAATTATCTGCATCTAATATTTTTAGGTGCTTGTTGAGTCTTCCAAGGTGCAGTCATGCTAGGTCCCTTTTTGTGAGTGCTCCATAGTCTCAGTAATAGTGTCAGGCCTTGGGACCTCCCCTTGAGGTAGATCCTACTTTGGATCTGTTGCTGGACCGTCTTTTCCTCAGGCTCCTCTCCATTTCCATCCCTGTAGTTCTTTCAGACAGGAACAATTATGGGTCAGAGATGTGACTGTGGGATGGAAATCCCCTCCCTCATTTGATGCCATGTCTTCCTGCTGGAGGTGGGCTCTATAAGTTCCCTCTCTCCACTGTAGGACATTTCATCTAAGGTCCCTCCCTCCCCTTGAGTCCTGAGAGTCTCTCATCTCCCAGGTCTCTGGTGCATTCTGGAGGGTTCTGTAGCTTCCTACCTCCTGAGGTTGCCTGTTTCCATTCTTTCTGCTGGCCCTTGGTGCTTCAGTCCTTCTTCCTCACCCAATACCATATCAGGTCCCCCTCTCCAAACCCTCTTGTCCACTTTCCCTCCCAGGTCCCTCCCTCCATCCCCGTTTGTAATTGCTTTCTTTTCCCTCCCAAGTGGGCCGGAGCCATCCTCCCTTGGGCCCTTCAGCTTGTTGACATTTTTGAGTTATGTGGACTGTATCTTGGATATTCTGTACTTTTATTATTCTGGCCAAAATCTACTTATTAGTGAGTACATACCGTGCATGTCCTTTTGGGTCTGAGTTACCTTACTCAGAATAGTATTTTCTAGCTCCATTCATTTGCCTGCAAAACTTAGGATGCCCTCATTCTTAATAGCTGAGTAGTAGTATTCTATTGTATTTTCTTTTTTCTTTGTTATATATTTTATTACATTTTAAATGTTGTTCCCCTTCCATGCCTCCTCTCCACAAAACACCCATCCTATCCACCATCTCCTTTGTCTCTAAGAGAGTGCTCTTCCACCTACCCACTCCCATATCACCACTCTAGCATCCCCCTTCACTGGGGCATTGAGCATCCAAGGGACTAGGGCCTCCCCTTCCATTGATGCCAGATTAGGCAATCCTCTGCTACATATGTATCTGGAGTCATGGGTCCCTCCATGTATACTCTTTGGTTGGTGGTTTAGTCCCTGTGAGCTCTGGGTGGTTCAGTTAGTTGATAATATTGATTTTTCTATGGAGTTGCAATCCCCTTCAGCTCCTTCAGTCCTTCCCCTTACTCATCCATTGGGGTCCCGGGACACAGTCAGAGTCTCTCAGGAAACAGTTATACCAGGCTCCTGTCAGCAAGTACTTCTTGACATTAGCAAAAGTATCAGTGTTTGGTATCTGCAGATGGGCTGCTATGAACATAGTGGAGCACATGCCCTTGTTATATGCTGGAACGTTTTTTGGGTATATGCCCAGTACCAGTATAGCTGGGTCTTCAGGTAGAGTTATTTTCAATTTTCTTAGGAACTGCCAGATTATTTTCCAGAGTGGTTGTACCAGCTTGCAATCCCACCAACAATAGAGGAGTGTTCCTCTTTCTCTACCTCCTTTCCAGCGTCTGCTGTCCCCTGAGTTTTTTTTTTTAAATCTTAGTCATTCTAATTGGTGTGAGGTGGAATCTTAGGGTCATTTTAATTTGCATTTCCCTGGTGACTGATGATGTGGAATATTTCTTTAGGTGCTTCTTGGCCATTAGCGATTCCTCAGTTGAGAGGTTTTTGGTTAGCTAAGTACTCCATTTTAATAGAGTTATTTGGTTCTCTGGAGTTTAACTTCTTGAGTTCTTTGTATATTTTGGATATTAGCCAAAGATCTATCTGCCTCTTTAGACAACATATGCTATTCAGTAAGCATGTTTCCCAAACTGATGACAACAGTTAATTTATGTAATTTAAATTCCTGTTTCAAAAGAATGTTCAAAATGCTTGTTGATAACTTTGTTCAGTAAGAAGTTTGGGCTTCCAAAATGGCTGAGTGGGTTGATCCCTGGAACTCACGTGGTAGAAGGAGAAAAACAACTCCTAAAAGTTACCTCTACACAGGCTTCATGTATAAGCACTCATATATGTATACATAACCACATTCATACATGCACACATACATGCTAAATAAATACATAATAAATTACAGAAAGAATTGTCAGTGTCTTATCACAATAAAGAAGTCATAGATATGTCATAGATCTAAAATCAAAAATAATATAAATGAAGAAAATTATATTTTTTCCTTAGTGTCTTAGAAAATATAAAAGCTTTAAAAAATAAAATTATATCAATGGAACTTTGTGTTAATCACCTTTCTAGCACATAGACATTGGAGGATACATTTCTCAAACAACAGAGTCTTTCAGTGTATGTAACAAATAAAACACCAGTATAAGACAGAGTCTCCTACATTTTTTTCATTATTTTGTCAGTGAAATAATTTACATTATTTTGGTTCGCATAGCACATGTACATGAAGAAAAGCACATTTAACTTTTCTGCTTTAAAATGTTTATTCTTAAGTCATATATTTCTATAAATTTTATGTATGACAAGAGAGAATATTTTGACTATTATTAAGCTTGAAAACGGAAGGAAAAAACTATCTGTCAGAGTCTATGCCAGAATCCCTAAAATCATCTCATCGTTTATAATAGATACTACTTTCCCCATCTGGCACATAGAAAAACTGGTGCCAAAGAACAGCCAGTATAATATAGTACACACACAGCATCTTCAAAAGAGAGAGGGTGTCCTTTTGTCTCTCTAAAAGTGTGTATAATTATAAACTTTGGAATTTTTCTTTAGGTTCTAAGCTAGAAGTTTTTGCTGATATTCTTCTTAAAATTTGATTTATGTATTTATGTATTTATTTATTTATTAGGTATTTTATTCATTTACATTTCCAATGCTATCCTAAAAGTCCCCCGTACCCCCCCCCACTCCCCTACCCACCCACTCCCACTTCTTAGCCCTGGCATTCCCCTGTACTGAGGCATATAAAGTTTGCAAGACAAATGGGCCTCTCTTTCCAATGATGGCCGACTAGGCCATCTTCTGATACATATGCAGCTAGAGACAAGAGCTCCAGGGGGGGTACTGGTTAGTTCATACTGTTGTTCCACCTATAGGGTTGCAGACCCCTTTAACTCCTTGGGTACTTTCTCTAGCTCCTCCATTGGGGGCCCTGTGATCCATCCACTAGCTGACTGTGAGCATCCACTTCTGTGTTTGCTAGGCCCCAGCATAAACTCACAAGAGACAGCTATATCTGGGTCCTTTCAGCAAAATCTTGCTACTGTATGCAATGGTGTCAGCGTTTGGAGGCTGATAATTTGGATGTATCCCCAAATGGGACCTCATAAAATTGCAAAGCTTCTGTAAGGCAAAAGACACTGTCAATAAGACAAAAAGGCTACTAACAGATTGGAAAAGGATCTTTACCTATCCTAAATCAGATTTGGAACTAATATCCAATATATATAGAGAACTCAAGAAGGTGGACTCCAGAAAATCAAATAACCCCATTAAAAAATGGGGCTCAGAGCGAAACAAAGAATTCTCACGTGAGGACTACCGAATGGCTGAGAAGCACCTGAAAAAATGTTCAGCATTCTTAATCATCAAGGAAATGCAAATCAAAACAACCCTGAGATTCCACCTCACACCAGTCAGAATGGTTAAGGTCAAAAATTCAGGTGACAGCAGATGCTGGCGAGGATGTGGAGAAAAAGGAACACTCCTCCATTGTTGGTGGGATTGCAAGCTTGTACAACCACTCTGGAAATCAGTCTGGTGGTTCCTCAGAAAATTAGGCATAATAGTAATGGAGGATCCCGCAATACCTCTCTTCTTAAAATTTTAAGCTCTCTTTGATGACAAGCTTCTGACTTATTTTTTTTTCTGTTTCTACCATTTTTAACATGTATTAACATTCATGTATTTATATAAAGACTTTTAGTTGTTTTTACTCCCTGTCAAAATTTCCCAACCCTCTCTGTCTCCTACTGAAAACCTTTCCAACAAGGTCTCTCCTAGTTTCATGCCTTTCCCTCTTTCTCTTGCCCTGTTGAGTTTAATTGGCATGCCTTGGTGCATGGGCTATTTTTCAGTGGACACACATAGAGATAACAACACCCTCTTCTTCTAAACTCATCGACTTCTCCATAGGACCTTAGGGAGGAATGGGTCTTTTGGGAACCTTTGTTACCCAGGATGATATTCTAGGCCTGACATATTTTTTAAACCTTATTTATATGTTCACTTTACATCCTGATGACAACCCCTCACTTCTCTCCTTCCCACCCTCACATCCCTTTCTCTGTATCCCCCCATCTCCTTCTCCTCAGAGAAAATGATCCTCCCCTCACATCCAGGTAACAACCTACACTGACATATCAAGTCTTATCAGTACTAAGCATATCCTCTCTCACCGAAGGCAGACAAGGCAGTCCAGCTATAGAAAAGGAATCCAAGGGTAAGTAAGCAACAGACTCAGAGACAGCTCCTGCTCCAATTGTTAGGAGGCTCACATGAAGACCAAGCTGCATATCTGCTACAAATGTTCAGGACTCCTAGGTCCATCCAATGCATGCTTTTTGCTTCCTGGTTCAGTATCTGTGAGCTCCCATGGGCCCAAGTTATTTGACTCTGTAGGTCTTCTTGTGTCTTTGACCCTTCCAGCTTGTTTCTTTCCTTTTTTTCTATAGTATGCCTTATTTGCACTTATTTTTTTTTATTTTTTGATATTTTATTTACATTTCAAATGTTTTTCTCTTTCTTGGTCCTGACCCCACCTCTGGAAACCCCTTATCCCCTCTCGTCTCTCCCTGCTTCTATGAGAGTGTTCCTTCACTCACCACCACACTTCTGCCTCCCTGCCCTCACATTTTCCTACACTGCGGAATTAAGCCTTCATAGTACCAAGGTCCTCTCCTCCCATTGATGCCCATCAAGGCCATCCTCTGCTACATATGTGGATGGAACCATAAGTCCCTCCATGCTTACTCTTTGGTTGGTGGTTTTGTCCCTGGGAACTCTGAGGGGGAGTCTGGTTGGTTGATATTGTTCTTCCTGTGGGGTTGCAAACCTGTTCAGCTCCTTCAGCCCTTTCTCTAACTCCTCCATTGGGGACCCCTTGCTCAGTCCAATATTTGGCTGCAAGCATTTGCTTCTGTATTTGTCAGGCTCTGACAGAGCCTCTTAGAAGACAGTCATAAAAGTCTGCAAGCACTTTTTGGCATAAACAATAGTATCTGAGTTTGGTGACTAAATATGGAAGGGATCCTCAAGTGGGCAGTCTCTAGGTGGCCTTTCCTTTAGTCTCTGCTCCACACTCTTTCTCTGTATTCTCTCCTATGAGTATTTTGTTTCCCCTTCTAAGAAGGACGGAAGCATCCACACTTTGGTCTTCTTTCTTCTTGAGTGTCATGTATTTTGCAAACTGTATCTTGGGTATTCTAAGTTTCTGGGATAATATCCACTTATCAGTGAGTGCATATCATGTATGTTCTTTTGTGATTGGGTTACCTCCAGATCCATCCATTTGCCTAAGGATTTCATGAAGTCATTGTTTTTAATAGCTGAGAAGTACTCCATTGTGTACATTTCTGTAAGCATTCCTCTGTTGAGGAACATCTGGGTTGTTTCCATTTTCTGTTTATTATTAATAAGGCTGCTATGAACATAGCGTCACAGGCATCCTTGTTATATGTTGGAGCATGTTTTAGAGATATGCCCAGGAGTTGTATAGCTGGGTCCTCAGGTAGTACTATGCCCAATTTTGTGAGGAACCACCTGACTGATTCCCAGAGTGGTAGTACTGGCTTGCAATCCTACCAAGAATGGAGGAATATTTCTCTTTCTCCACATCCTCATCAGCATCGGATGTCACCTGTGTTTTTGATCTTTGCCAATCTGACTGGTGTAAGGTAGAATCTCAGGGTTATTTTGATTTGCATTTCCCCGTTGACTAAGAACTTTGAACATTTCTATCCCCAACTCTTCCACAAGACTCCCTGAGCTCAGTCTGATATTTGTCTATGTGTCTCTACATCTGTTTCCATATGCTGATGGATGAAACCTCTCAGAAGACAGTTATTGTAGGCTCATGTTTGTAAGGATAATAGAGTATCACCAATAGGATCAGGAATTGGCTCTCTTTCAAGAGATGGGTCTCAAGTCGTTCCATCATTGGTTGACCATTCTCTCAGTCTCTGCTCTATCTTTATCACTATGCATCTTGTAGGCAGGACTAATTTTAGTTGAAGGTTTGTGTGTGGGATGTTGTTTCTGCCTGTCTACAGAAAACTTCCCTTTGTTTGATATGTTCGGGAATATGGATCATTACATAAGTACATACATGATTATATATTGTTCAACTTTACTGTATTTGATTTCAAAAGCTATTAGAAAGCCTCTAGCATTGTTTTATGTATTAATTAAAATGTTTTAATTATATTTGCCAATTTAATATTTTTTTTTCCGGTGACAAAAGTTCTGTCCCCAGATAACTCTACAAGAATGCCTGTGAGGAGCCGCCCTTGCAATTGCCATTACAAGATGGCACTGATATCCAGTGGCTAACTGGTAAACAAGTAGTGTGCGCATGTGCTGGGGTATTTTTCCATTCCTTGTGTCCTGCCTGTCCTGTGGCATCATCTGGGCTGATAGTGAATAGCCAGTCAGGGTAAAATATGTCTCCAACCCCTCTTATGGTCTATTTAAGGACCGAGTTTCCTGTGTTCTAAGCCTCTTTCCCCAGAAGCTAATCATCTTTCTCTCGAGATGGATTAAAGCTATGCTGCAGAAGGAACTGAGCATGTCCTGTGTGTGTCCTCTCCGGTGAGACTCCATATCACAGACACATCTGGTGCGGAGATCCCGGGAATGCAACAACATCGCCGGCATTGAGGAGGTCCCTCAGAAACAGGGCAGATCCAGAACTGCAGTGGAAGGTAAGTTCGGAGAGTCATGGCTGACCGTGAGACACCATGTCAGAAACCGAACTGAGCGAGAGATAAAGAGCTCGTGAGAAAAAAGACATGTCTAAGGAAAAAGGACCTCCCTGAAAGTTAAAAGAAAAAGGGGGAGTGAAAAAGGAGAAAAGAGAAAAACAAAAGATAATATAAAATATAAAGATACAAAAGATAATATAAATTATAAAGATACAGAGGATAATATAAATTAAGTCAATTTACCCTCCTCTCGAGGACTTTGACTAAAGAGGCAGCCTTCATTAAAGGCTTAAAGATAGCTCTCAGGGTCAGTGTACCTCCTCTCTCTTCTCTGGCAGTATTCCCAGAAGAAGAAGATAAGGAAGTAGAGGCTGAACATGAGAGAGAGAAAATAAGTTTCAGAAAAGCAGTTATCCCTTGTTTGAGATCTTTTAGCAAAAAAGAAAAAAATGAAAATAAGCTATTTCAGAGCTCTCCTGGGAACAAAAGAAAAATGGGAGACGTCCTGTTTTCTCTCTAGCTCCTATGGAGATTTTCTTAGCTCTGGTTAAAATATCTGTGTCCCTTTGAGACACCAAGTTCTATTCCCTGTCTGTCTATTGTTTGTTTTTGGTGCACCAAAACAAATTGTCCATATATCTGTCAATTCATGTTTGTTTTTGTTTTGTGGTTTGAATGGTTATTGTTCTGTGTTTCATGTTGAAAAATATAAATGGTTAAAACTTGTTTAAAAAGCAGTTTCAAAATTACACAGCACAAGCTGATAAGTTAGCTGCACGGTGGCTGGGAGCCAAGTACAGCTGAAAAAGCTTGCTAAGAGCCGATTACAAACGGAGCTCTTAAAGGGGCAGACAGCCTTTTGCTTGTAACAGAAAGTTAGCTTAAAATTGGGAACTCAAGGTTAGAGTCTTTCTAAACAACATGAACAAACACAAGAAAACAGGTCTTTAAAAATACTTCAACATAGGGATAATCTTTGAGCCAAGACTCTGGCTGAGTGTTTAGATTGAAAAAAGTTTGCATTTGGGTTGAGACAGAGCTCAGAGGGGAGCAGCTTCAGCTTGGCTTGTGTGGAACTTCTTAGAGCCTTATTACAGACCTAGCCAGATGTTGTTCTAAATAAAATTTAAATGCAAATGTTTATAAAAGGTCAATAAGTCTATAAAACTTATAAAGGCATTTCAAAATAACTTGCCTACTTCATATAAAATTATTATAGATTTAAAAGTTTAATTTTTTCCATTTGTAAAGAGTTTACTTCTAGTGAACTGGTGACCATTAAAGGTTTTTGCCCCTAGGTATGGCTAACATAGCTTAACAATATGTAAAAAATTTTTATTATCGGCTTCAATATAAGAAGCAAAAGGTTTAAATCTTTCAGTATATATTGTTTCCTAAGTAAAAAGTATTTTATTAGCTAATGTCTCTAAAGAGAAGTTTAAAGTTCTGGGAAATAGTTGTTGCTTCATAAGATTCAGAGGCAATATCTTTTTTAATAATTAGGGTTTCAGTCATACTGGAAAATTGGTACAAATTTACTTCAAAATTTTATTTCCAAAAGCTTACAGGATATGTTAATTGGCTAAGACCTCACCTTAAACTCGCCACAGGAGAACCTAAGCCTTTGTTAGCTGCTATCAAGTGAGATTCCAATTAACTGGTGAGAACCAAAAAGGCTTTAATAGAAAGTAGAAGAAACTTCTGTAATCTATTAGTATCAATTATAATTAGTGGTAATCAAATATTAGTTACATATTCTAGTTATATTTATTAAATGTGTCCACAGCTATTTTTTGACAAAAATAAACATTAATGTAAAATCATCCTTTTTCACCTCAAAGTTTTAACATCTTATTATAAGGCTGCTGTGGTGCTAATTAAGAATTAAGAATTCCTTGTTCCAAACAGCAATTAGTTATTACAGAATATTGATGTTTGATTTATTACATACCATCATATAAAGTAAAATTGATAATCATCCTAAGATAAGTTAAAAAAATTATAAATTCATACATGCATACATCCCATTTACTGTGTTTAAAAAATAGCCTTTATATGAGAGAAAAGTATATGTGAATTAAATCACATGATTATTCTTTTGAGTTTTCTCCTGTTTCAGCACAGGTAATTAAATTGTGTGCTAAAGATGGTGTTTAAAAATGTTGAACAATTAAACTTTAAGTTGTATATTAATAGTCAATATTACATCTCAGAGCTTACAATTGCTTATGCAACTTATAAGAAAAAATACCGTTTCTTTAAGAAAATTGTTTTTGGACAGTTAAGAAATTGTCCTAAGTTGCCTGAAAAAGACCCCCAGGATTTGCTTTTGTGTTATAGAGGTTTACATAAAGCTTTAACTAATAAAGATTACAGATATCTCTTGAAAAGATACAAACTCAAGATTCTCATATTTATTTGGGTTTTAAAAGACAGTTATTTACAGAGACAACTTAAAGACTTTCTCTAATTTCTGATTAATAAATAAATAAATTATACACAAGTGACTATAATGACTTTTCAAGCATTCTAGTTACAATCTCTCTTCAAGAGAAACAATTGAAAATGTAATTAGTCACTGTTCATGTTATATTAAAATTGACTAACAGTTCAGTATCTAAAATTTTGATGAAAATACAAGATTGTATTTTGTTGCGTGAGCACCCCTTTTATATTCAACATATTAGAGTACATACATCATTACCTGGCTCCTATTCAAGGGAAAAATTCCTAAGCTGAAGTTAGCCACTGGCAAGAAAGACTAAACAGGTAAGTCCTAGCTGTTTATTTTGTAAATCTAAATAGTATATATGACTGGGCTGAAAAGCCACCCTACAAACAAATGTTCTGTTCTTGTTAGTCAAAAACATTCATGACAGTTTTGCCATCAGATAAATGTAACTCATCTGACTGGCCTTCCTTATAATCCTCAAGGGCAAGGCATTGTAGAACGTGCCCATCGCACTCTCACGTCCTATTTAATTAAACAAAAAGGGGGGATAAAAGCTATGACGCCAAAGATGGCTCTATCCCTTATAATATTTACTCTTAATTTCTTAAAATTGGATAATGCTGGGAGATCACCAGCTGAAAGGCACAGACAATGGCCTCAATTGCTCAATGAAATGGTCAAATGGAAGGATGTTTTAACTGGTCTGTGGAAAGGCACGGATCCTATTTTAATAAGATCCAGGGGAGCTATATGTGTTTTTCCACAGGAGGAAGATAATCCCTTTTGGATTCCGGAGCCCCTCACTTGAAGGATCCAGCTCTTGGACAATGGGTCACAGGAACAAGACCCCAAGACATCGATGGATCATACTTCTCATGTTGGAGATTCTGGTTCCTAGTATATCTGGAGAGTTAAGATGGGGAATTATGTCAACTTTCCCTCTTCTTATGCCAGTTATGCATAATGCACAAATATTTCCACGATTTTTCACTACAGATAAAGAACTGGGACTTCCTTATTTACCCTTAGATGAACAGATTCAGGCTTTACTAGAAAATAGAACCTTCTTCCTATAGGGAAGCCTGTGCTTTATGTTAATTTCCTCGTTACAAGATAAGAGCCAATGTATATCCTTACATTATCAATCAGCAGCCTGGTTAAGAAAGAGCTCTTGGGGCGTAACAACTGATATAAAGGCTGATACCATAGTTATTAGAGGATGGTGGCCTAACTGAAAACCTGGAAATAAGCTGCCTTCACAACCTAGAATGGCACCCTTTTACAAGGAAGGGTCCATGGAAGATGTAATGTTACCTTGGACAGTTTGCCAAGCTCAAAAATATACTTGGGCAGTAGAGAAATATTTTTCCTTTTCCCCATATATTAGTAGAGAGTATAATGATACTTTTGCTAGATATAATTTTAGTACTATAGACCCCCTCAGAACTAATACTAACCCTTTTGATCAGTGGTTGCTTTGTGGGGTTAATGGAAGCTGTACTGATCTCGCCCCCATGGCAATGATTGGAGGAGGTTCTAGTGAGAAAGGAGAATTGACCTTTGATTGGAAAAGTACCTTGAAGACCGGTCGGTCTGATAAGCAGAGTCCAAATTCTTTTAAATGGACCACCTCCAATGTTAGATACAAGAAACAGAAAGAGGTAAATTTTACCGCCACCCCGGTATGTGTATGGCCCCCGTTTTTGTGGGTGGTAAGTAACACAAGCTTAAATCAAAATCAGATAGAGATAGATTGCTCACAAGAAAAATGTTTTTATGCCTTATGCTGGGATGCTAAGAAATATCCTTTTGCTTTGGTTACCCACATGCCTAGATTTGTTCCTGTTCCTGTAGATGCCCCTAATAGCTTGACTTTGTTTCGAGGAAAAAGAGGTTTTGGTATTTCTGCTATCATAGTTGGACTGGTAGCCACAGCGGTGGTTGCAGCCTCTATCATGGCCTCGACACTCGCTCTATCTACTACTGTTCAAACAACACAAACTATTAACGAGCTTTCTATGACAGTCACAACGGCCTTAGATAAACAGGCCAGAGCCAACTCATAGATACAAGGAGGGTTGATGTTGATAAATCAACTCATCGACCTAGTCCAAGAACAAGTGGATATTCTTTGGCAGTTGGCTCAATTGGGCTGTGAATACAGATGCCTGGCCTTTGTGTTACTTCTGTTCAGTTTAAAAATTCTACAAGAGCAGCAAATTTGTCAAAAACTTTGTCTCGTTATATGTTACAGAATGGGATCATAGAATTTGAACAAACGCTTCGAGAGTTGAGAGTTACTATTCTACAAAGTAAATTCTATGCGTCTCAACCCTTCGCTGACGAAGGGCTTCTCCACCTGGATTTCCTCTGCATTTTCCTACTTTAAGGAGTGGGTGGAGGTAGGCTTGTTTGCCGTGATCCTATGGGGTGGAGCATTGCTTTTGCTCTGGATGGTCTGTAAACTTAAAGCCCAAACAAAAAGGGACAAGATGGTGATAGCCCAAGCACTTGCAGCATTAGAACACGGTGCCTCCCCTGATATATGGTTATCTATACTTAAGCAATAGGTCGCTGGCCACTCAGCTCTTGCACCACACGAGGCTAGTCTCATTGCACAGGATAGAGTGAGTGTGCTTCAGCAGCCCGGGAGAGTTGCACGGCTAAGCACTGCAATAGAAAGGCTCTGCGGCACAAAATGAGCCTATTCTAGGGAGACATGTCATCTTGTATGAAGGTTGAGTGTCCAAGTGTCCTTCCCCCAGGAAAAACGACACGGGAGTAGACCAAGACCTCTCCGGGTGACGAGCCTGGGAGAAGGTTTTGTGTAATGCCCCTATTTTTGCACACTGGGGATTTGACCTCTATCTCCACTCTCAGTACTGGGTGGCCTGTTGCCTTTTAAATAAAAGAAAAGGGGGAGATGTGAGGAGCCGCCCTTGCAAGATGGCACTGATATCCGGTGTTCTAACTGGTAAACAAGTAATCTGCACATGTGCTGGGGTATTTTTCCATTCCTTGTGCCCTGCCTGTCCCGTGGCATCATCTGGGCTGATAGTGAGCAGCCAGTCAGGGTAAAATATGTCTCCAACCCCTCTTGTGGTCTATTTAAGGACCGAGTTTCCTGTGTTCTAAGCCTCCTCCCCCAGAAGCTAATCATCTTTCTCTTGAGATGGATTAAAGCTATGCTGCAGAAGGATCTGAGTGTGTCCTGTGTGTGTCCTTGCCGGTGAGACTCCATATCACAGACACAAATGCCTATTTCTCTCCTAAAGCTTCTCAGACATTTTATTCTGTTTCTATCATTGAGCTACACTAAAGTATCAGTGTCTTACACAGTCTCACAGAAACAAGAAAAACTACTATATATTGTGTTTAGATGACTTAAATTTAACAGATTGTGTAATTATAAAATAGAAACTCTGCTGTAAAACAAGGATTAAACATCAAGCTTTGTATAGATATTTCCATTTTGTCTCCTTTTCTCTTCTCTTTCTGCAGTTTGTCTCACAATATACAATCTTGTAATTATTAATATAATTAAATGTAAGATGAGTAACTAATAGCCAGGGTATGTTGGTGATGATTTATCATCTTTAATGATGCTTTTTATATTATTTTGAATCAATAGAGGCAGTTTATTAGTTACCATAGCAACTTGGAATTCTATTTTAAAATGTGACATTCTATTTTCTCAGAAGACATTTTAATTAAGACATACTTGTGTTTACTGAAATAAATATCTAATCTCGTCATTATAGAAGGAAGGCATGTGATGTAGTTATGTCTAATAATGTAAGGATTACTTATCACAAAAAAGATGAACTTAATTGAAAACCTTTTTTATGAGTTTAAGTGTTTCAGTAATTGGGTTAACTTTAATTTAGTTTTGCCATTATTACCAATAATTAAACACTCCAAAAAACTGTTCACCAAATCTACTGGACTATCTAACATCTAACTATCATAAACTATTTATTGCATCTTACAATAGTCTTAAGAATACATCAGATACATATCTTTCATCTCATATACATAACTCAGCTCATATTCTTTAAGGAAGTTTGCCCATTCTAACCCTAGGAAGTACTGTCCATTTCTCTGTATACTCCTGATGGTTTCTACATAAGCTACTAGCATGTTAAATTCTGCTTCCAAATCACTGGGTTGATAATTATGAATTACAGGCTGAATTTTTTCTATTATCCTTTAAAGCACACATAATGTACCTTCCATAATAGAATTAATGCTAAAAGTTTAATATATATGAGAATGGATGGATGGAAAGAACCAAATAATAGGTAGGAACAACTTGCACATTGATAAACTTAGAAGCTATTATTAAAATGCTATCTATATAGTCTAGAACATAATGCTGTGTAAAAATTAGTACTAATTCCTGATATATGTACTGAATGGAAATTTACTATGTGTTTCTATAAATTAGGTATCTTAAAATGGTTGTAAAAATATTTGAATGGTTATTATACAGGACATTAATTTTGTCAGATTATCTTTACTCCATTTATAAATATTATTTGATCTTTCAGATTTATTAAATAATTTAAAATATACTTCATGAATGAAAGCATGTTATCAAATATGTATACTAAAATAAAATATATTGGTTGAATATAAATATTAACATTTAAAATTTTTAAATAGCAATATTTTTTGGGCAATCAGTAATTGTAAATTATTTTATTTTTCATGTAATAACAAATAATTATTCAAGTATGACAATTTTCTACCATAAGAAAGCAATATAACATTTAAAATATGAAATGCAATTTATTTTCATGTTTTAGAAGTTTATGGCCAGGGACTTCCAATATTTTTAAAAGACAAAGAATAATTATATATAAAGTGGAAGGCATAGCACATGAGTGTCCCAGATGATATGGAGAGTCTAACAAACATTCTGGTAAAAAATAAGGATTAGTACATAAATACAGTTAATGTGGTTTCTGTTTCCCAAATTATAAGAATATTGATAAGGCATTTCCACTATTGTTTAATTAGAGCCCCTGTAGAATCTTCCCATGCAGTATACATTTTTCAAGAGGTATTAAAAATTATTCTCATTATCACAAAAAGAAAGATTTGTTCCTCCAACAGTGCAGTGGTTCCAATGAGTGGTTTGCTAATGATCCTACTGCTAGGTCCTAGCAGAATGAAGCATGAGTTGAGTCTGAATATCCCCATTGCATAGGAACCACAGGAGACTAAATAAGACTCACGGAGAGTTCAACAAATGCAAGAAATAATCCTTTCTAGAAGAAAGGTTTCTGAATTAATTCTTGCCCTGGGTTGAATGGAAGTTCCCAAGTCCACCAACATCCTCAGAGACTGTCTCAGGAAATTATTCATTGTTGAGTGCTCCTATCTAAATGAGTACTATTGTGTGTGTGTGTGTGTGTGTGTGTGTGTGTGTGTGTGTGTCTGTGTGTGTCTGTGTGTGTGTCTGTGTCTCTCTCTGTGTGTGGTGTGTATTCCATATTACCACATATATTCCATATTGTCATATTTTTAATAAGGGCTCAGAAAATATCACAGAAGGGAATGAAGAAAGATCTTTATATAAGGCTCTGCTGTGTTCTTCAGTGGCATAGCCATAGAGAAAGCTAGTTGGGAAGTATAGGGGAAAAAAGGGGACAAATGACAGTAGTGATGTATGAATGCCACCACTGTGTGTGTGTGTGTGTGTGTGTGTGTGTGTGTGTGTGTGAAACTGTAAAAAAAAAAAAACCCCAAAAGTATCCACTTAAGATTTTTAAAAACAGAGTCAAATGAAATAATCAAGAACAAATTGGTTATAGAGAAAGTAGAAGAAAAAGATTGTGGAGCATAGAACCACTGCATAGAAAATGCAATTTTGAAAATGTTTTTTTCTGCAATTCAATAATCAAAACTTAATATCTCAAAACTACCATATACCATATGGAAATTTCAAACAAAAAGAACCATTTGGGTAGGTTTAAAAGTAGATTAGAGAAAACAAATATAAGTGTATAATTCGATGGAATGCTTATCCCCATATAGCTAGAAAGTTCCACATGGGTAAGGTGAGACGGCTACTAAAAGGAAATCATATAAGGAGGAAGAAAATGAAATATCTAGTGACAAGCACTAGAGTTAAAAAAAAATCAATAAAGTAATGAAACCTTAAATATCATCTAAAAACATATTCAGCAGATATTTCTGAATAGATAATATTTGAAAATATATATCAAGTGTAAAATTGCTGACCTAGCAGAAATAATGTGTGCTTATAATGAATGTTACTTAAGAAAAAATTGCTTCATAATATAGAAGTTAACTGAGATTTGTAGAGCTTGGAACTGAACAGGTATATGCATGGAATTTTTATTAGTGTGGTAGTTAAAATAAAGTGATTTTAATTATTAAAGATAAAATAAAATATGCAAAAAAGTTTCATATGAAACAATGTCTCACAAATAGATATTTTATTATAGTTTTGACTTCTTATCAGTGCTAACTAGATCACAAATATAAAATAATTTCTTAGTCAGACTCACTACATGAAACATTTCCCTCTGTATAATCTTTTACTACAGCCAAATCATAGTTATATAGTTAGCATTTCTGCAAATATATTGTGAATAATACACAAATTTTGCTGTCTTAAGGCAATTGGGCTACATATCAAGAAAATGATATTTGAACTGTAACATCAACTCTACACTCCACTCTGTCTTAATTATTTCAGGAGGAAACTAATATTTAATTCCTACAACCTTAGACATATTTCCTAAAATGTTGCATACTTCTATCTAGAGGTGATTTGTGTAAAAATTATGTTGCCTCTCTTCACTCCCTTTATCATCAACTCTAGACATTTCTTGTGCATTCTCCTTCTTATTTCCTCTACTAATGTCTGCCTCCTAACCAAATGTCACTTACAAACAAGAAAACTAGTGTTAAGCAATGGTAGTATAAATTTGTCCCAAAGACTACTCAGAGTAAGTACCTGAAAAGTCAGGCCACCATGGTACTGTACCATGTTGTTAATGTCTGAGTCATGTGAGGTACTACTATAATTCTTACCAAAGCTAATGTTTCCTTAATTGTGGCTTGATCAAATTATCAAGATCTTATTTTGTGTAGTTTCCTCACATTATAACTCAGATTTAGACCCCAATATGTTGCAAAAATACTTAGAAAATGTTCACACTTTGGTAGTTCAGTAATTTATAAATCCAGTCAAAATATCAGAGCATTATAGTATCTGAAGAAGCAGAATTTAAAAATTTGTTTTAATTTATACATTTAAAATTTTATATTTTCTGCAAATACAAAGATTAACACTGAAAATAGTCAATGTCCTCTTCTCTTATTTATTGTCAGTACAACATACAAAAAATAACTTTTCAGAGTCATTGTCAATTACCACCTTTCTCACCAAAAATCAAACAAACAAAAAATCAGTTCATCAGTAGACAGGAAAAGTGGGAGTACGCTTTTCATCATATGGTTGTGTGTTAAAAATCTTTTGTGAAGGTATGGATTTAAGATTAAAATTTTTTACAGGGAACTTTATTTCAGAACTATAATCCATTTTTACTGCTTCAAAGATAAAAGTGTTTCTACTAAGATACATGTATGTACATATGTATAAGAATGTCTAAACATTAGGATTGAAATAGTCCTAGCAATATAACTATCTCTACATATCATTTTATTGAAACCTACTGGAAGTTGGGCAGAAAATCAGAACAAGTTTCTCATATTACAACATCTCTACTTCTAGCACAGACTCAATTGAGACAACTGATCATTCTGCATTCCATTTGTTTCTTCTTGGCTAAAATAAATTCATGCCAGCTTTGCATCAATGTATCTAGTGTGATAATTAGATAAGCATGAAGAAAAAAAGAAATGTTTGCTGTTCTCACTTCTTAATCATTAGTATCCTAGCAACTAAAATTGGCTCTTAAGCTTAGAAGACAAAATAAGCCTCTAACAAAAGGTTTGTGAAAATGATTGAAAGAAAAAAAGTTGGAGAATAGGATTTGTATGTACATATATGCACACATACCCCTAGTGTCTTTGTTACAATTGAAAGTGAGTGAGAAGAGTAATGGAAATTTATCATTTGGTTATTGAATAGAATATCAGCCTTTAACAACTAGTTGAAAATATCATCACCACTCAGTATCAAGTATCAGCCAGGTATTTTCTTAGAATCATATTCTTCAAAGGCACCAGTCAAACTTGAAAGATGACTCCTAACCTGTGAAACTGGCTTCCTGATAACTTCTTAGCAAATGAGACACATTGAATTCTTCAGTCAGTAGTGGAGAGAAATTTTCAGTGAAGTTAACAGCATTCCATATCATGCTTACTCCTGACATTATTTATAGAACTTAAAAATTCATAAGGATGTGCGTATATATTTAAATGCTTATACTCTCGTTAGGAACTGGCTTTTATAATGTACGCAACTAAGGGAATGGAAATAAATGAGATCTAAATAACACACCAAGTCTCACATAAATAGTCAGTAGGAACTAAAATTCAGGTTATTTAAAGTTAAATTCTCTCTTTTTAGACAACTCTCTGTCTATGGGAGTTTTGCTTTCATGGATGTCCATGCAGCATATAGTTGTCTCTGCCTGTGAAGGCAAGAAGAAAGCTTGAGATCTTCTAGGACTGAAGTTACAGATTGGTAGCTGGAAGCTGCTTCATGGCTACTGGGAATGACTCCTGGGTCCTCTGAAATGGCAGCAAATGATCTGATTGCTGAACCACTTCTCTAGCCTCAAAGTTGCACTTCTTTTCTTGATTCATCAATATCTTATAATTACAGGGTACATTTTTAGCCAAATCTGAAAATAATACCAGGATCACAAAAGTCAGAGTCAAATTCACTAAAAGAGGGGAAAAGAAAACAGTCTATCTAAGTCTAAAATCTTAATTTTTTCTCCAAAGGTATGCACTTATAAAACATGAGAGAAAGTAGACGTAGATGGGGTATTATACCAAATTCATGAAATGTTAATTTAGTAATGAATATGAAATTATTTATAGATATGATTATGTATGTTAGATTTAGTTTAAAACTTTAGTCCAAAATATTTTTGAGGGAATTCTAGGTCTGATTAAAATAATGTATAAAATATAGACATGGATCCACTTCCCAACCTCTTGGGGGGAAGTGCTCCCTCCTAGGTGAGACACTCACAGCCCAATTCCCTGCCTGCACAGGTCACAGCAAGCCCCGCATGGTGAGGTCTGCCCAGTCTTTTCGAAGTGCCAATTTATTTTATTTTTTTCTGGTCCATACCTCTAACTGTAATCAAAGGTCTGCATTTCATGCCCTAGTCCACAGCTCTTCCTGACTTTTGGAAAGCCTGCTGCCACCAGGGACAATCAGTCCTAGAGGCCTGCTACTCCCAGGGACTGCCAGTCTAGCCAAAACCAGAGATAACAAGATGGGTAAAGATTAGTGCAAGAACACAATCAGCAGAAGCCACTGCAATATGGCATCATCAGAACTGAGATCTCCTACAACAGCAAATCCTGGATATCCAAACACACCTGAAGGTGTGACCTTGATTCTCATGAAGATGATAAAGGATGTTAACCGGGAAATGAGTTAATCCCTTAAAGAAATACAAGAAAATGCAATCAAACAGGTGAATGAAATGAATAAAACTGTTCAAGACCTAAAAAGGGAAATAGAATCAATAAAGAAAACATAAATGGAGGCAACCCTGGAGATGGAAAACCTAGGAAAAAAGAACATGAACTACAGATACAATCATCACCAGGAGAATAAGAGATGGAAAAGAGAATCTCAGGTATAGAAAATACAATAGAAGAAAATAATATGTCTGTAAGGAAAATGCAAAATCCATAATTTCTAATTCAAAACATCCAGAAATTTGGGATACTATGAAAACACCAAGCCTAAGAATAACAGGAATATAAAAGATAGAGGATTCCAAGTTCAAAGGCCCAGAAAATATCAACAAGATCACAACAGAAAACTTCCTAACCTAAAAAGAGAGAGAGAGAGAGAGAGAGAGAGAGACAGAGAGATGGCTATAAACGTACATACAGAACACCAAATAGATTGAACCAGAAAATAAAAGTCTCCCATAATAACTAAAAACATTAAATGGATGGAAGAAATAAAGAATATCAAAAGCTGCAAGGGAAGCTGGGAGTGGTGGCGCACGCCTTTGATCACAGCACTCGGGAGGCAGAGGCAGGCAGACTTCTGAGTTGGAGGCTAGCCTGGTCTACAAAGTGAGTTCCAGGACAGCCAGGGCTATACAGAGAAACTCTGTCTCCAAAAAACAAAAACATACAAACAAAACCAAAACAAAACAGAAAAGCTGCAAGGGAAAACAGTCAAGTAACATACAAAGGCAGACTTATCAGAATCACACCTGAAGATTATGGGCAGATGTCTTGAAGACTCTAAGATACCACTGATATTAGCCCAGACTACTATAGTCAACAAAACGTTCAAACATCATAGATAAACAAGCAAGATATTCCACAACAAAACCAAATTTAAATAATGTCTTTCTACAAATCCAGCCCTACAGAGGACACTAGAAGGATAACTCCAACACAAGGAGAACTACAACCCCAAAAAACAAAAGAAATTAAGCAACTCACAGCAAAACCGAAAGAAGACACACACACATACACACACACACACACACACACACACACACACACAGTAACACATCAAACAACAAACAAACAGGAACTATCATTGGTCATTAATATATCTCAACATTAACATACTCAGTTCATCAATAAAAAGACACAGACTAACAGACTGGTTACATAAACAGTATCTATCATTCTTCTGCATTTAAGAAGCATACATCAGCAACAAAGACAGACACTATGGCAGAATAAATTACTGGAAAAAGATTTTCCAAGCAAATAGACTCAAGAAACAAGCTGGAGTAGGCATTTTAATATCTAATAAAAGTGGACTTTCAATTAAAATTAATCAAAAGAGACGTGGAAGGAAACTTCATGCTCTTCAAAGGAAAAAAATCTACAAAGAGGATATTTCAATTCTGAATATCTATGCCCCAAATGCAAGGACACCCACATTCATAAAAGAAGTAATACTAAAGCACAAATCACACACTGAACCCACACACAATGGTAGTGAGAGATTTTAATGCCTCACTCTCACCATTGACTCTCAAGGTCATCAAAACAGAAACTAAACAGAAAAGTAAGAAAACAATATGTGTTATGGACCAAATAAATCTAATAGATATCTGTAAAATCTTTCACCCAAAATGAAAAGAACACATCTTATCTTTAGCAGCTCATGGAACCTTCTCCAAATTTGAGCATATTATTGGACACAAAGCAAGCCTCAACAGACACAAGAAGATTTAAATAACCTCTTGTGCCTTATCAGATCACCGTGTATTAAGACTGGTCTTCAACACCAGCAGAAACAACAGAAAGCCCACATAGTCATGGAAACTCAACAACTCTACTCAATGATCACTTGGTAAGGGAAGAAATAAAGAGAGAAATTAGACTTTCTAGAATTCAATGAAAATTAAGGCACAACATACCAAAACTGTGGGACACAAGTAAAGCAGTGCTAAGAGGAAAGTTCATAGAACTGTCTTCATAGAGAAATTGGAGAAATTTCATGCTACCAACTTCAGGGCACAAGTGAAAGCTCCAGAACTAAAAGAAGCAAACACACTCAAGAAGAGTAGACAGGAGGAAATAGTCAAACTAATGGCTGAAATCAATCAATTGGAAACAGAGACCAAGAGCTGGTTCTTTGAGAAAATCAACAAGGTTGACAAACTCTTAGCCTAATTAACTAAAATTCACAGAGAAATTATCTAAATTAACAAAATCAGAACTGGAAGGGAGACACAGCAACAGAAACTGAGGAAATTCAATAAATCACAAGATCTTGCCTCAAAAACTTGTACTCCACAATATTGGAAAATCTAAATGAAATGGATGATTTACTAGACAAATAACACCTACCCAAGTTAAATCAAGATCAGAAATCTATCTAACAAGTCCTATAATACTTAAAGAAATAGAAGCAATCATTTAAAGTATCCAACCCCCCCCCCCCCAAATAAAAAGCCCTGGGCCAGATGGTTTTAGTGCAGAACACTACCAGATTTTCAAAGAAGAGCTAATACCAAAACTTCTCAAACTATTCCACAATATAGAAACAGAAGGAACACTGCCAAATTCATTCTATGAGACCAGTCATTCATATAAGTAAACAACACAAAGACTCAACAAAGAAGAAAATTTCAGAAATATTTTTCTTATGTAAAAATGTTCAATAAAATTCTAGCAAACTTTTTCCATGAAGGCATCAAAATTATCATTCAACATGATAAAGTAGACTTCATCCCAGGGATGCAGGTGTAATTCAATATATGAAAATACATATAAACAAAGTGAAAGGGAAAAAATCACAAGCTCATCTCATTAGATGGTGAAAAGCCTTTGACAAAATCCAACACTGCTTCATGTTAAAAGTCATGTAGAGATTGGGAATGCAAGGTGCATACCTAAACATAATAAAAGTGATACAGCAATCCAATAGCCAACATCAAATTAAATGGAGAGAAATTAAAGCAATACCACTAAAATCAGGCATAAGATAAGGCTACACTCTACCAATTCAATATAGTATTTGAAGTTCTAGCTACCTCAATAAGATAAAAGAGATACAAATTGGAATGGAAAAAGTCAAAGTATCACTATTTGTGGATGATATGATAGTATACATGAGAGACCCCTGATACTCTACAAGAAAACACCTACAGCTGATAAGCACACTTAGCAAAGTGGCTGGATACAAAATATCCAATGAAATCAGTAGTTCTCCTTAATACAGATGATAAATGGGCTGAAAAGGAAACTAAGGAAACAACAATGGCCACAAATTATATAAAATATCTTGGTGTAACTCTAACCAAGCAAGTGAAAGATTGGTAAAATTAATATAGTGGAAATGGCTGTCATACCAAAAGCAATCTATAGATTCAGTGCAATTCCCATCAAAATCCCAACACAATTCTTTATAGACCTTAAAAGGGCATTCTCAAGTCTATATGGAAGAAAACACAAAACCCAAGATAGTGAAAACTATTCTCAACAATAAAAGAACTTCTGGAGGAATCACCATCTTAGATCTCAAGCTGTACTACAAAGAAACGGTGATTAAAACTGCACCATATTGATATACAAATAGACTCTTTGATCAATAGAATCAAATTGAAGACCAAGGAATAAATCCATACATATTCCCATGGAGGTTTGATTTTTAACAAAGAAGCCAAAATGATACTATGAAAAAAAGGACACATCTTCAACAAATGGCAATGGTCTAACTGTATTCATGTAGAAGATGTATTTATGTAAAAGAATGCAAATTAAGCCATGTTTATCACCCTGCACAAAACTTAATTCCAAGAGTTAGACCTCAACATGAATATGGATACACTGTCTTGTATAATAGAAAGTTGAAAACACTGGTGAAGGAATTGATGCTGGAGACAATTTCCAGGACAGAACACCAATGGCTCAGGCCATAAGATCAACAACTGATAAATGGGACCTCATGATACTGAAAAGCTTCTATAAAACAAAGGGCACTGTCAATAAGACAAAGCATCAGACTACAGATTGGGAAAAGATCTTTACTTCCAACACAGGGCTAATATCCAAAATATATAAAGAACCCAAGAAACTAACCTCCAGAAAAACAAACAACCCCATCAAAAATGGGGTAAAGAGCTAAACAGAGAATTCACAACAGAGGAACCATGAATGACAAAGAAGCACTTACATAAATGTTCAAAGTCCTTAGTCATCAGGAAAATGCAAATCAAAATGACCCTGAGATTTCACCTTACACTAATCAGAATGGTTAAGATCAAATCCTTAGGTGACAGCACATGTTGGCAAGGATTTGGAGAATGGGGAGCTCGCCTCTATTGCTGGTGGAATTGCAAACTGGTACAACCACTCTGGAAATCAGTCTGGAGGGTCCTCAGAAAATTGGAAATAGATCTACCTGAAGACCCAGCTATACCACTCTTGAGAATATACCCAAAAGATGCCTCACCATGCCACAGGCACACATGTGCAATGATGTTCATAGCACGTTGTTTGTAATAGTCAAAAGCTGGAAACAACCCAGATGTTCCACAACAGAAGAATGGATACAAAAAATATGGTTCATTTACACAGTGGAATACTACATACCTATTAAGCATGAGGGCATCATGAATTTTGCAGGTAAATGGATGGAACTAGAAAACATCATTCTGAGTGAAGTAACTTAGACCCAAAAGGACAAGCATGTTATGTACTCACTAATAAGTGAATATTAGGCAAAAATGTACAGAATACCTAGGATACAATCCACTGAACTCAAGAAGGTTAACAAGCAGAAGGGCCCAAGTGGGATACTATAGTCCCACTTGGGAGGGAGAAGAAAGCAATCACGGAGCAGCAGGCAAAGGGGGGTATGTGTGGGAGAGAGGAGTGTGAGGGGAAAGGGGGAACAGAATCAGGTATGGGAGCAACACAGAAGAGAAGTCCTGAGGGCCATCAGAATGAATGGAAATATGCAACCTCGAGGGGGTGGTGTGATTAAAACTGCATTGCATTGATATAGAAATAGACTCTGATCAATAGACTCAAATTGAAGACCAAGGAATAAATCCATTCTGTGGATATTTGTGAAACACATGAGAAAGATAATATGTACTGCATTAAAATAATCTAAACAGACATAGGAATATTGAACACATAAAAAACACAAACATACTTTGTGTACCATGTAAAGACTCTGTAAGAATAAGTACCATTGCTTTTGTTTCAGAGAATACTGTGTATTAATTTCCTCTGAGTTTAAATATCCTATCCGGGGAGATACTCTTAAATGCTCAGAAATTCTTAGTTTAAATATTTCATGCAGGAAGACAAGGAGGAATCTGTCAACTGAACGTAAATGTGTGATTCTGAATGCCTTTGAATCTCTGATGCTGTAAGCAAATTCTTGCCTAGAAATAGCTGCAATAAGCTTACCAACTTTCAACATTGGATTTTTATAGAATCTATAAATTCAGACTATATTTAAAAGCTTGAATTTTATTTGTTTTAATAACTGTAGATAAAAATTATGTTACAATTTGTTTTCTGATTTACTTTGCACACTGGTTTCTGTGGGTAATTTACACAGTCAGAAAGGTAACTGTAGCTAAAACTCCCAGCATCTCAGTATGAATTTAAGCAGTATTATTCAGTGGCATTACTAACCAGAATTCTTATTTGCTACACTGGAGGAAAACATCTGACAAGATATCTTGTGATGATCTAAAAGAACAGTAATTTTATTAACTCTTCTTTCAAACTCTTTGTTTTTAAATTAAAATTTTCTTTTACAGCTTAAATATTTCAGAGTTAAAATGTTAACATTTTTGTTATAGTATTATTTCACATTTCACTATTCTATATTATAATATTATTTTATATTATTATATATTATAATATTATTTGATAATATTACACATATGTAAATTTAATTATATTTACTCCATTACTGTCCCTTATCATTTCCTATTCACCTGGATTCCTTATAACAGATGGTCCTCCTGTTTTCATGACTTTTCAATGCTCTTTTGAGTTTAATTATAATTAATTCCAACATGGATATATGGTATTATTTATTGGGGCATGGGCAACTTACCCATGAATATCCCAAAGGGAAAAAGAAATGTTTCTTCTTCCCCTAGTTGCAGTTAGCTTTTAATGGCTCCTTGCCCAGAAGAGAGACCTCATGAGTTCTTCCTTTCATGTTACTAAGCCTTAATCATTAACTATGTACCTCACTAATGTTTTTGGTATGAAGTGAGAAGTGCATATAAAGTGTTCTTTTCTATACATGCAACATTTAATGGCTAACTGAAGGAAAATTTTCACAGTTAGGTTTGAGAGCTAAATTCTATGGTGGTTTTTTAAATCAAATATTTTTATTTGAAGAAACAACTGGTAAACAAAGGCTTTCAGTTTTTGGTTGCTTGGTAGACATTTATTCCAATTGAATTGGAATGAGCTGGCTGCTTCAAAACACAGCGATCTACATTTGGTGCCAATGATTAAATTTAATCCTTCAGATAGAAAACAGATGTGTTGGTGCTCTGATCAATAAGTTCCCCTTAGTATTTGAGAAGATGCTTGAAAAGTGAAAAAGTTGAGTCATGTTGTCTTCTGTCATCGATGTCATCTAGCCATTAAGTGCTGAATGTGTGTCTTCATATTCCTGTACTTATGGAGAAGATAACACATGCTTGTTAAAAATATGCAATACATCTCTGAATAGTTATATTTTACTGAACTGTGGCACTGATTATAGATTTTTTTTTCTGTGATGAAAAATAACTTCCTCCTTTGAATGTATAATGTCCATACCTAAGTCTGCTTTGATGAGTCTTAAACTAGCTCTAAGATAGTGGCCAATATATGTGCATGACATCTGTTTTCACTTAGCTTCTACCTATTTATTTCTGTATAAATCATCTTGAATTAGGGGCCCTATAAGACATACATATATTTCCATGTCTTTCTCATGCAATTAGATTGGTTCACTATAAGCATCTGTGAATAAGGAAAGGATTAAGAAGGAAAGAAACAAGGCTATTGAATAGCAAGCATGTTGGGTACCTAATCTATTCATGTATTGCAACAACTTTGTAAAGTACCAAGTTTACAGGTGAAAGTGGGGCTACAAAAAATGCTTGGGTACAGGGTATATCTAGATCAGTGGCATTCAGCTTTCCACACTGCAAGAATACAAATGCTCTGTTTGCACTGTGCAATAAAATAATGGTATATAGCTTTGAACACTTGAAAAAAAGTTACTATGACCAAGGAACTGAATTTTTACTTGCGGTTCTCCGACATTGCCACAAAAGAAGCCATGGGGAACAGTAAGAGAAAACTACCACGGAAATTTTGTGATGAACAAGAGGCAGCAGCATAAACACAAAAACATGGAGTTTATTCCTCTCATAGCTTCCAGCCCAACCACTGAATGCTCACGATCCCTGTCTAACCGGACTGTTTGAAATACATGATTTTTAAAAGTTTTACTTAGGGCAGTATTTAGCAGCAAAGTGAGTAACTATCTCAAATAAACAGTGCATGAAACTCCAAGTTCTTCTTTCCCACATTTTTCGTGTGATATTCTCTCTTAAATTTTACGTACTTTTTAGGTATATTTGTATATTATAGATATATTTTTCAAGGTTCATTTGATAAGAAGCTTCTTCAGTAGTAGGTCTCCCTGTTGCTTTTCAAAAGGCCTTCAGTGTGAGTTGTCATTCCCAATGTTATTGTATATGAGTGTATTGCCTGCATGTGCCTGGGTTCATTACATGTGTAGATGGTGCCCACAGACATCCAAAGAAGGCATTAGATCCCCTGGAACTCTAATTACAAGTGATTGGGAGCCATCATATGTATGTGTGTGTTGGGGGCAGGGGTTGTTTCCCATTACTGTGAACACTATTCAGTAGGGGAGAAACGTCTAGTTAGTCACCAGCTCAACTTCTCTATGCTTGGTGAAACATTTTCTTCAGCAATAGGGGCTTACTATCAGGTTCTGTCTGGCATCAATAGTCTTTATAATAGTCTGTGATATTTCAGTGTTTCTGTGAGGCCCCTTGGACAACTACTCAACAAAATGTAACGTGTCCCTGAAACTGCAGGTTTTATTTGAGCAGCATGATAATGTCTAGTTTGGGGGGATTGTCTTCTGTAATTAAATTTCCTTTAATTCATATATATGTGTGTGTGTGTGTTATATGTGTGTGTGCATGTGTAAGTGTTTATATATATATACATGTGTAAGTGTTTATATATATGAAGCTTCTAATAGTAGGTTTCAATATGGCTTTTTAAAATGGCCCTCACTTGGCTCTTCCCATATTTCCTTCTTAGTTTTTCTCTTTTAATTTCCTTTCCATTTCATCTTCCCATTTACATTTCCCTGCTGTCACTCCATAACTCCATGTCCTTTATTTCCCCATCATTGGGAAAGCTGCTTCTCCCTCATAGCACTGCAATAGGTACACAACCTCTGTGTTTATTCAGATTATAGCAGGCATTATGAATGTGTAAAAGCTAACCCCACATATAATAGAAACAATACAATATTTGTCTGTTTGGGTCTGAGTTACCTTATATAATATCCTTTTCTATACTTCCATTTGTTTACCTTTATATTTCATGTTTCTTGAAAGCTACTCAATATGCCACTGTATAAAGATATCACACATTCATTATCTATTCATCATTCAATGGACATCAAGGCTATTCCTTGTTTGACTTTTATTAATAGAGCAGCAACAAACAGATGAGCAGGAATCTCTGTAGTAGGGTGTAGAGACCATTGGGCTTATGCTCAAGTGTTGTATATTGTGTATTCTGACTGGAATAAGATGAAATATTAAATTAGTTTTAATTTGCATTTGCCTGATGGCTAAGGATGTTAAGCAATTAAGTGTTTCTAAGCCATTTGTGTTCCACCTTTTGAGAACTCTTTGCTTAGTTCTATGCCCATTCTTAATTGGGTGATTTGTATTCTTTATGTTAATATTAGATGCTTTTAGTTCTTTTAATACTGTAAATAACCTTTAATCATGTGTATAACTGTCTATAATTGTTTTCTACTCTGTAGACTGAAGCTCTGTTCAAATGATGGTGTCATTTGTCATAATGAAGCTTTTCACTTCATGAAAGTCTCAATAATTGTTGGACTTAGTGCCTGTGCTATCAGTCTCTTGTTCAGAAAGTGTTTTCCATTAACCCTGAATATAACTTCTGTTTCTATCAGATTAAAGGTATGTTGACTTATGTTGAGGTCCTTGATCTATTTTGGAGTTGAATTTTGTACAAGATGGTAAGTATGAATCTCTTTGCATCTGTTTACGTTGTCTATCCAGTATGACCAGAACCATTTCATGAAAAATGCTGCCTTTGCTCAAGTGTGTGTGTGTGTGTGTGTGTGTGTGTGTGTGTGTGTGTGTTTACTTATTCTGGCATCTATGTAAAAAAAAAAGATGTCAATGGTCATAAGGCATGTGGAATTATGTATGGGCCTTAAGTCAGATTCTATTGATCAACATGTCTGTTTTTATGCTAATACCATGCTGTTTTTATTATTATAGGTTTCTGGTAGAACTTGGGATCAGTGAAGGTGATACCTCCAGAAGCTCTTCCCTTATTTAGGATTGTCCCAGCAATTGTGATCTTTCTGTTGTGTTTCCTTATAAAGGTCAAAATTGTATTTTCAATTTCTGTAATAAATTCTGTTAAAATTTTAATGCTAATTGTATTGAAACTATAGTTTGCTTGTGTATAATGGCCAGTTTCACCATATTAATCCTACCAATCCATGAGCATGGGATATCTTTCCATCTTCCTATTCCTTCATCAATGCTTTAAAGTTTGTATTATACAAGTTTTTAATTTGCTTGGTAGAGTTACTTTGAAATATTTAGTTAGTTAGTTACTGTTTACTTAATTACTTACTTTTTTAGGTTATACTGCTATGTATTCTTTCCCTGATTTCTTTCTCAATATGTTTACCACTGGTGTATAGGAGCACTATTGATTTCTGTGAGTTAATTTTGTAACTTGCTACTTTGCTGAAGTGTTTATCAACTGCAAATAATGATGCTTTGACTTCTTTCTTTCCTACTTGAACTCCTATGGGGTTAGAAGCTGCCTCCTCCATTTTTGCCTTTACTGTTGATTTTAATATGGATTATATAATATCAGGGATTCCATTCTTCCTATTGTCCAGTTTCCAGACTCATTTCCAAAGTCTTGATATTTGTACTTGTATTTCTTAGGCAAAACAAGATTTATGTGTCTACTAGGTAGACTGTTTTTCAAGACGACAGACCACGAGACCTTCTGAAAACCAGATTGATTTCATTTTAAAAATAAAGCTTTCTAAAATGTCTGATCACAATGATGTTAAGGACTTGTTTTTTTTTTCTTTTTTAATATTTTTATTAGGTATTTTCCTCATTTACATTTCCAATGCTATCCCAAAAGTCCCCCATACCCTTCCCCCAACTCCCCTACCCACCCACGCCCACTTTTTGGCCCTGGTGTTCCTCTGTACCGAGGCATATAAAGTTTGCATGACCAATGGGCCTCTCTTTCCATTGATGGCTGACTAGGCCATCTTTTGATACATGTGCAGCTAGAGACAAGAGCTCCTGGGTACTGGTTAGTTCATATTGTTGTTCCACCTATAGGGTTGCAGATCCCCCCAGCTCCCCTTCCTCCAGCTCCTCCATTGGGGGCCCTGTGATCCATCCAATAGCTGACTGTGAGCATCCGCTTCTGTGTTTGCTAGGCCCTGGCATAGTCTCAGATGTTAAAGACTTGTAACAACATGTTTTTGCTGCTGCTCATTGCAAAAGTTCTGCTTTTGTTAAGCTTTGCTTGTTTGAAAAGGCCATGAAGGATCTATGTAAGAATGCTCTTTCTGCAACTTAGTCATTACTTTTCTCCTACTCTCACAAAGCAGGAGAACAAATTGGCCTGGACATAACAAAAATGTTTGCCTTTCAACACTACTGTCTCCAAATTGTTGAGATCTCTTCTTCAACACTGAACATTCAGTTGTCGGACTGTTCCAGTTAAATTTTTGAGTACTATATACTAGCTATGGTGTGAGAGGGCATCCTAATCATATTCTTGATTTTAGTGAAAATGCTTTGAGTTTGTTTATGTTGATACTATGTTACCCTTTGTAACCCTTATGTCTCCAGGACTTTTATCATGAAGGGACATAGGATTTGTTCAAAGATATTTTCTGCCTCTAATTCAATGATCGTGTAGTTTTTGTCTTTTAGTCTGTTTATATGGTAGACAACATTTCCTGATTTATGTATGTTGAAGCATCCTCACATTTCTCAGATAAAGGCAGTGGTAGATATTTTAGGTGTTCTTGGATTTGGTTTGCAAGTTGCATGTATTGTACTGAGAAAATTTTGCATGTATGTTAGTAAGGGAAATTGGTCTACAATTTTCTTTTGTATGGTTTTAGAATTGGATAATAGTAGCTTTGGAAAAAATTAGGAAGTGAACATTTGTATTATATGTAATAATTTAAAAGGTATCAGCCCTAATTCTTTGAAGATGGGGTAGAATTTTGCACTGAATACATCTGGCTTTGGGGGAAAGAGGAATTTTAATTTCTGTTTTGAATTTGCTAGGGATTTGTTGGTCTGTTTAAATGGCTTGCTCAGTCTTTATTTATATTTGATAGGTTATATATATTAGTAAATTTATCCCCTTCATTTAGGTTTTCTAGTTTGATCGAATATGGAATTTTAAAGTATGCTCTTATGATTATCTGGATTTCCTTGTGGTTTATTATTATGTTCTCCTTTTCAACTCTAAATTGATTAATTTGGATTTTTATTCTCTATATTTTAGTTGATTTGGCTGAGAGTTTATCAATCTTCTTTGTTTTCTCAAAAGAACTCATTATCATTTCATCATTTCTTTGTGTTGCTTTTTGTTGTCATTGCTGTTTTATTTATTTCAGTTTGAAGTTTATTTTTGGCATCTGTTCTTCTTGGAGAATATATCTTCATGCTAACTAGAGCTTTCAGGTGTGCCTCTAAGTTGATAACGTGCAAATCTGCTGAACTTTTTATGTAGACACTTAATGATGTGAAGTTTTGTCTTAGAATAATCATTGTGGTTTACTTAGCTTGTATTTTCATTTATACCCACTTTTTAAAAGTTTTTTTTTTCCTTGATATTTGTCTTGACCCAGTTTTCAGTCACTAGTGAGCTGTTTGGGTTCCATGACCTGTAATCTCTCTGCTATTTCTGGTATTGTTGATGCCAAGCTCAACAGTATTGTGATCAGATAGGATTTATGATATTACTTCATTTTCTTTGTATCTATTGAGACTTGCTTGTGTCCTAGTTTGTGGAGAAATTTTCATGAGCTTCAGAGATAAAGGTTTAGTTTTTAGTGTTCAGGTAGATACTGGTCTATTTTTTTAATGGTATTATTTAACTGCAGCATTTCTCTTGTTTAGACTTATCTATTGTTGAGTATGGGATATCAAAGTTACCAAGTGTCACCGTGTGGAAGACAACATGTGGTTTTTGCTTTAGTAGTATTTCTTTTTTTTTTTTTCCATTTTTTTCCATTTTTTATTAGGTATTTAACTCATTTACATTTCCAATGCTATACCAAAAGTCCCCCATATCCACCCACCCCCACTCCCCTGCCCACCCACTCCCCCTTTTTGGCCCTGGTATTCCCCTGTACTGGGGCATATAAAGTTTGCAAGTCCAATGGGCCTCTCTTTCCAGTGATGGCCGACTAGGCCATCTTTTGATATATATGCAGCTAGAGTCAAGAGCTCCGGGGTACTGGTTAGCTCATAATGTTGTTCCACCTATAGGGTTGCAGATCCCTTTAGCTCCTTGGCTACTTTCTCTAGCTCCTCCATTGGGAGCCCTATGATCCATCCATTAGCTGACTGTGAGCATCCACTTCTGTGTTTGCTGGGCCCCGGCATAGTCTCACAAGAGACAGCTACATCTGCGTCCTTTCAATAAAATCTTGCTAGTGTATGCAATGGTGTCAGCGTTTGGATGCTGATTATGGGGTGGATCCCTGGCTATGGCAGTCTCTACATGGTCCATCCTTTCATCTCAGCTCTAAACTCCGTCTCTGTAACTCCTTCCATGGGTGTTTTGTTCCCAAATCTAAGGAGGGGCATAGTGTCCACACTTCAGTCTTCATTCTCCTTGAGTTTCATGTGTTTAGCAAATTATATCTTATATCTTGGGTATCCTAGGTTTGGGGCTAATATCCACTTATCAGTGAATACATATTGTGTGAGTTTCTTTGTGAATGTGTTACCTCACTCAGGATGATGCCCTCCAGGTCCATCCATTTGGCTAGGAATTTCATAAATTCATTCTTTTTAATAGCTGAGTAGTACTCCATTGTGTAGATGTACCACATTTTCTGTATCCATTCCTCTGTTGAGGGGCATCTAGGTTCTTTCCAGCTTCTGGCTATTATAAATAAGGCTGCTATGAACATAGTGGAGCATGTGTCCTTCTTACCTGTTGGGGCATCTTCTGGATATATGCCCAGGAGAGGTATTGCTGGATCCTCCGGTAGTACTATGTCCAGTTTTCTGAGGAACCGCCAGACTGATTTCCAGAGTGGTTGTACAAGCCTGCACTCCCACCAACAATGGAGGAGTGTTCCTCTTTCTCCACATCCTCGCCAGCATCTGCTGTCACCTGAATTTTTGATCTTAGCCATTCTGACTGGTGTGAGGTGGAATCTCAGGGTTGTTTTGATTTGCATTTCCCTGATGATTAAGGATGTTGAACATTTTTTCAAGTGCTTCTCTGCCATTCGGTATTCCTCAGGTGAGAATTCTTTGTTCAGTTCTGAGCCCCATTTTTTAATGGGGTTATTTGATTTTCTGAAGTCCACCTTCTTGAGTTCTTTATATATGTTGGATATTAGTCCCCTATCTGATTTAGGATAGGTAAAGATCCTTTCCCAATCTGTTGGTGGTCTTTTTGTCTTATTGACGGTGTCTTTTGCCTTGCAGAAACTTTGGAGTTTCATTAGGTCCCATTTGTCAATTCTCGATCTTACAGTACAAGCCATTGCTGTTCTGGTCAGGAATTTTTCCCCTGTGCCCATATCTTCAAGGCTTTTCCCCACTTTCTCCTCTATAAGTTTCAGTGTCTCTGGTTTTATGTGAAGTTCCTTGATCCACTTAGATTTGACCTTAGTACAAGGAGATAAGTATGGATCGATTCACATTCTTCTGCACGGTAACAACCAGTTGTGCCAGCACCAATTGTTGAAAATGCTGTCTTTCTTCCACTGGATGGTTTTAGCTCCCTTGTCGAAGATCAAGTGACCATAGGTGTGTGGGTTCATTTCTGGGTCTTCAATTCTATTCCATTGGTCTACTTGTCTGTCTCTATACCAGTACCATGCAGTTTTTATCACAATTGCTCTGTAGTAAAGCTTTAGGTCTGGCATGGTGATTCCGCCAGAAGTTCTTTTATCCTTGAGAAGACTTTTTGCTATCCTAGGTTTTTTGTTATTCCAGACAAATTTGCAAATTGCTCCTTCCAATTCGTTGAAGAATTGAGTTGGAATTTTGATGGGGATTGCATTGAATCTGTAGATTGCTTTTGGCAAGATAGCCATTTTTACAATGTTGATCCTGCCAATCCATGAGCATGGGAGATCTTTCCATCTTCTGAGATCTTCTTTAATTTCTTTCTTCAGAGATTTGAAGTTTTTATCATACAGATCTTTCACCTCCTTAGTTAGAGTCACGCCAAGATATTTTATATTATTTGTGACTATTGAGAAGGGTGTTGTTTCCCTAATTTCTTTCTCAGCCTGTTTATTCTTTGTATAGAGAAAGGCCATTGACTTGTTTGAGTTTATTTTATATCCAGCTACTTCATCGAAGCTGTTTATCAGGTTTAGGAGTTCTCTGGTAGAATTTTTAGGGTCACTTATATATACTATCATATCATCTGCAAAAAGTGATATTTTGACTTCCTCTTTTCCAATTTGTATCCCCTTGATCTCCTTTTGTTGTCGAATTGCTCTGGCTAATACTTCAAGTACTATGTTGAAAAGGTAGGGAGAAAGTGGGCAGCCTTGTCTAGTCCCTGATTTTAGTGGGATTGCTTCCAGCTTCTCTCCATTTACTTTGATGTTGGCTACTGGTTTGCTGTAGATTGCTTTTATCATGTTTAGGTATGGGCCTTGAATTCCTGATCTTTCCAAAACTTTTATCATGAATGGGTGTTGGATCTTTTCAAATGCTTTTTCTGCATCTAACGAGATGATCATGTGGTTTTTGTCTTTGAGTTTGTTTATACAATGGATTACATTGATGGATTTTCGTATATTAAACCATCCCTGCATCCCTGGAATAAAACCTACTTGGTCAGGATGGATGATTGCTTTAATGTGTTCTTGGATTCGGTTAGCGAGAATTTTATTGAGGATTTTTGCATCGATATTCATAAGAGAAATTGGTCTGAAGTTCTCTATCTTTGTTGGATCTTTCTGTGGTTTAGGTATCAGAGTAATAGTGGCTTCATAAAATGAGTTGGGTAGAGTACCTTCTACTTCTATTTTGTGAAATAGTTTGTGCAGAATTGGAATTAGATCTTCTTTGAAGGTCTGATAGAACTCTGCACTAAACCCATCTGGTCCTGGGCTTTTTTTGGTTGGGAGACTATTAATAACTGCTTCTATTTCTTTAGGCGATATGGGACTGTTTAGATGGTCAACTTGATCCTGATTCAACTTTGGTACCTGGTATCTGTCCAGAAATTTGTCCATTTCGTCCAGGTTTTCCAGTTTTGTTGAGTATAGCCTTTTGTAGAAGGATCTGATGGTGTTTTGGATTTCTTCAGGATCTGTTGTTATGTCTCCCTTTTCATTTCTGATTTTGTTAATTAGGATTTTGTCCCTGTGCCCTTTAGTGAGTCTAGCTAAGGGTTTATCTATCTTGTTGATTTTCTCAAAGAACCAACTCCTCGTTTGGTTAATTCTTTGAATAGTTCTTCTTGTTTCCACTTGGTTGATTTCACCCCTGAGTTTGATTATTTCCTGCCGTCTACTCCTCTTGGGTGAATTTGCTTCCTTTTTTTCTAGGGCTTTTAGATGTGTTGTCAAGCTGCTAGTATGTGCTGTCTCCCGTTTCTTCTTGGAGGCACTCAGCGCTATGAGTTTCCCTCTTAGAAATGCTTTCATTGTGTCCCATAGGTTTGGGTACGTTGTGGCTTCATTTTCATTAAACTCTAGAAAGTCTTTAATTTCTTTCTTTATTCCTTCCTTGAGCAAGGTATCATTGAGAAGAGTGTTATTCAGTTTCCACGTGAATGTTGGCTTTCCATTATTTATGTTGTTATTGAAGATCAGTCTTAGGCCATGGTGGTCTGATAGGATACATGGGACAATTTCAATATTTTTGTATCTATTGAGGCCTGTTTTGTGACCAATTATATGGTCAATTTTGGAGAAGGTCCCGTGAGGTGCTGAGAAGAAGGTATATCCTTTTGTTTTAGGATAAAATGTTCTGTAGATATCTGTCAGGTCCATTTGTTTCATAACTTCTGTTAGTTTCACTGTGTCCCTGTTTAGTTTCTGTTTCCACGATCTGTCCTTTGAAGAAAGTGGTGTGTTGAAGTCTCCCACTATTATTGTGTGAGGTGCAATGTATGCTTTGAGCTTTACTAAAGTGTCTCTAATGAATGTGGCTGCCCTTGCATTTGGTGCGTAGATATTCAGAATTGAGAGTTCCTCTTGGAGGATTTTACCTTTGATGAGTATGAAGTGTCCCTCCTTGTCTTTTTTGATAACTTTGGGTTGGAAGTCGATTTTATCCGATATTAAAATGGCTACTCCAGCTTGTTTCTTCAGTCCATTTGCTTGGAAAATTGTTTTCCAGCCTTTCACTCTGAGGTAGTGTCTGTCTTTTTCCCTGAGATGGGTTTCCTGTAAGCATCAGAATGTTGGGTCCTGTTTGTGTAGCCAGTCTGTTAGTCTATGTCTTTTTTTGGGGAATTGAGTCCATTGATATTAAGAGATATTAAGGAAAAGTAATTGTTGCTCCCTTTTATTTTTGTTGTTAGAGTTGGCATTCTGTTCTTGTGGCTGTCTTCTTTTTGGTTTGTTGAATGATTACTTTCTTGGTTGTTCTAGGGCGTGATTTCCGTCCTTGTATTGCTTCTTTTCTGTTATTATCCTTTGAAGGGCTGGATTCATGGAAAGATATTGTGTGAACTTGGTTTTGTCGTGGAATACTTTGGTTTCTCCATCTATGGTAATTGAGAGTTTGGCCGGGTATAGTAGCCTGGGCTGGCATTTGTGTTCTCTTAGTGTCTGTATAACATCTGTCCAGGCTCTTCTGGCTTTCATAGTCTCTGGTGAAAAGTCTGGTGTAATTCTGATAGGCCTTCCTTTATATGTTACTTGACCTTTCTCCCTTACTGCTTTTAATATTCTATCTTTATTTAGTGCATTTGTTGTTCTGATTATTATGTGTCGGGAGGAATTTCTTTTCTGGTCCAGTCTATTTGGAGTTCTGTATGCTTCTTGTATGATCATGGGCATCTCTTTTTTTATGTTTGGGAAGTTTTCTTCTATAATTTTGTTGAAGATATTAGCTGGCCCTTTAAGTTGAAAATCTTCTCTCTCATCAATTCCTATTATCCGTAGGTTTGGTCTTCTCATTGTGTCCTGGATTACCTGGATGTTTTGAGTTAGGATCCTTTTGCATTTTGTATTTTCTTTGACTGTTGTGTCGATGTTCTCTATGGAATCTTCTGCACCTGAGATTCTCTCTTCCATTTCTTGTATTCTGTTGCTGATGCTCGCATCTATGGTTCCAGATCTCTTTCCTAGGGTTTCTATCTCCAGCGTTGCCTCGCTTTGGGTTTTCTTTATTGTGTCTACTTCCCCTTTTAGTTCTAGTATGGTTTTGTTCATTTCCATCACCTGTTTGGCTGTGTTTTCCTGCTTTTCTTTAAGAGCCTGTAACTCTTTAGCAGTGCTCTCCTGTAAATCTTTAAGTGACTTATGAAAGTCCTTCTTGATGTCCTCTATCATCATCATGAGAAATGTTTTTAAATCTGGGTCTAGATTTTCGGTTGTGTTGGGGTGCCCAGGACTAGGTGGGGTGGGAGTGCTGCGTTCTGATGATGGTGAGTGGTCTTGATTTCTGTTAGTAGGATTCTTACGTTTGCCTTTCGCCATCTGGTAATCTCTGAAGCTAGCTGTTTTAGTTGTCACTGTTAAGAGCTTGTTCTTCAGGTGACTCTGTTAGCCTCTATGAGCAGACCTGGAGGGTAGCACTCTCCTTAGTTTCAGTGGGCAGAGTATTCTCTGCAGGCAAGCTCTCTTCTTGCAAGGCAGGTACCCAGATATCTGGTGTTCGAACCAGACTCCTGGCAGAAGTTGTGTTCCACTCACTAGAGGTCTTAGGATCACGTGTGGAATCCTGTGTGGGCCCTTGCGGGTGTCAGGCGACTCAGCTGGCAAGGTAGCCGGGGCTCGAGTGGAGTGGAAGGGGTTTGTGCCCCAGATCAAGCCCGGGTAGCCTGCTTCCCTATGTACCGCAGTCTCAAGTTCCACGTGATTGGATTGGGGTAGGCGCTGTGTTCCACTCACCAGAGGTCTTAGGGTCCCGTGGGGAGTCCCGTGTGGGCCCTTGCGGGTGTTGGGCAAGACTCTGCTGTCAAGGTAGCCCGGGGCTCGAGTCTCGAGTCGAGCGGAAGGGACTTGTGCCCCAGATCAGGCCCGGGTAGCCTGCTTCCCTATGTACCGCAGTCTCAAGTTCCGCGCGATTGGATTGGGGCAGGCACTGTGATCCACTCACCAGAGGTCTTAGGGTCCCGTGGGGAGTCCTGTGTGGACCCTTGCGGGTGTTGGGCAAGACTCTGCTGGCAAGGTAGCCCGGGGCTCGAGTCTCGAGTCTAGTATTTCTTTAGTAAAGTAGGGATCTCTTGTTTTGGTGCATAAATGTTTAAAATTACAGTGTACTCTTGGTCATTTTTCCTTTGACAAATATATAGTATTCCTCCCTATATCTTCTGATTGATTTTTGTTTGAAGTCTATTTTGTCAGATATTAAAATAACCACATCAATTTACTTCTTGAGCCCATTTGTGTAGAATATTTTTTTTCATCCTTTTATCCTGAAGTTGCGCTTATCCTTGATGTCAGGGTATATTTCTTGGATGCAACAGAAAGATGCATACTCCATCTAATATTTTACTTTGTGATTTGCTTACAAGGGAATTGATATCATTGATGTTGAAAGTATCAACAGGCAGTGTTTACAGATTCCTGTTACTTGGTTCATAGTGTTTGGATTCTCATCACCCCATTTCATTTACTGTAATGATTTATTTCTTTTATCCTTCTGGGTGCAGTGAACCTATTCATACTGAAGTTTTTCTTCTAGTCCCTTGTGTAGAGCTTTATAGGCAAATTTAAATTGCTTAACAGTAGCCTTATTGTGAAAAGCTTTTTATTTGCCATCAATTCTGGTTTATAATTTTACTGGATGTAGTCGTCTTGACTGGCAAGTATGGTCTATCAGAGTTTATAGAGCATATATCCAGGCCCTTCTGTCTTTTGGAGTCTCAAGTGAAACGTCAGGTGCTATTCTACTGTGTCTGGGATTATGTTACTTGGCCCTTTTCCCTTGCAGGTTTAATACCCTTTTTTTGCTCTGTATAATTAGTTCGTTCGTTTGTTTTGATCATGTGTTTTGGAAATTTTCCTTTCTGTTCCTGTCTACTTGGTGTTCTGTATGCTTCTTGTACCTTGATAGGAACCTCATTCTTTAGATATGTTTTGTGCATTTTAACTGGCTTTCTTTTCCTTAGCCTATCCTTGATCATTTCATGATTTGGTCTTCTCATAGTGACCCAGCTTTCCTTAATGTTTTGTAATTATAATATTTTAGATTTCATTTTTTTTCTTTTTGATTGGGTATCCGTTCTTCTACCTTATTTTCAAGACCTATTATTATCTCTTCAAATATTTGTAATTTGTTGGTAAGGTTTACCAACAAATTGAAACTTTTGGTTGACCTCCTATGTCTTTCATTTCTGGCATTATTATATTGTGGTTTTCTGTATTGCAAATGTTTCTAGTTTCATGTATTAAAAGGTTTTAATTATTTCATTCAAAAGTTTGTGTTTCCATGGTTTTCACTGGGGCATTCATTTATATCCTCTTTAAAGTCCTTGAATATATTCATAATGTCTATTTTGAGACCCTTGCCTTTTGCTTCAGCTTAATTGCATTTTAAAGCCTTTTGCTGACTTCCAGAAGAGGCATTTAGTCTTGACCCTTCATATTTGTGGCTTTGTGCTGGATTTATACAGCTGGAGTTATGATATTTGTGATGTTTCTTGCTATAGACATCTGGTCTTATCTTTATTGGTGGATGTTCTGTTCTTTGATTGCTGCTGTTCATTCCATATGCTAGACAAGTGTGACCCCTGGTCCCAAGAGTGTTTTTGTGGTTCCTAAGGTGACAAAAAGTAACAGAGATAGGCTAAGGGGGAAGGCTGAGAAGGTTAACATCATAACAGAGCTGGGGAACTGGGGTTAAACAAAGAGGTGGACTCCCCAGGGATTAAAGGTTGGGTGGGAGGAAACATTCCAATAAGAAAGATTGCTAAGTGACTAAGTGTAAACTGTGAGAGACGGGAAGGAAAAAAAATACAGTTTAGCATGATTTAGTTAGTGGGGCTAGTTCAAATTTCTGGAATCTGACCCAAAGAAAGCTTAAGGCATGATTACGAAGAAACTCCTTTACATGACGTTTGTAAAGTACATAGGGCCTGCTTCATAAGAACAGGTTCTATTGTCTGAGAAACAATGTTCAGGCTAGGGAGGAAGGCTAAGTATAATAGCACAGTTCTTTTGCAAAGTACACAAAATGTCTTTAATAAGAATGGGTTGTATTGACTGAGAAGCCATGCTCAGGATTCTGAGAGAACCACTTCCCTTGAAGAGACAACATTACATATTCAATATTTCTGGCTTCTTTGGTGCTTTTCTGTGAGCACTGGGATGTTGTGTCCTTCTACAAAGTGTAGCTTTGAAGAGATCAGAACAGAGGATAGGAAAGATAGTGAAAATTACCTACCTGTATCTCAGCCTCATGTGACCACTGGCAGTTTCTGGTAGAAAGTTTTTCTGTAGATTGGAAGCTGATACACAGGAATATAGATGCACTAGAAGAGAAGGCTAAAACCCTGCATCCATATCAACAGTAGAAAATAAATTGTGTGAGAAAATAAAATAATAATTATTGAATAGATATTTTAAGATGGAGGAGATATTATGTACTATTTATTTAAGAATGAATATCTTTCATGTTAGCATCCTATTCTAAACACTGATACCACACTCAGCTATGAGTTATGATATCCATATTGAGTAGATAAAGTGTCAGGTCCTTATCTGTTGTAAAAGGAAGTCAACACATCCTACAGAACTGTATGAATTAAATAATGGCTTTAGCATACTGTACAAAACTGTGTAGAAAATAATCTGAGTAGACAAAGAATTTGCCAAGGATGTGAACTAGGGGTTATCAAAAGAGTAAAATTTTCAAAATTATGTGTTATTAGACTATGTGTCCATTATACACACACACACACACACACACACACACACACACACACACATATATATATATATATATATATATATATATGAGAGAGAGAGAGAGAACATTACCTAATTATTGGAGAAAAATTACAACAGCTTATGAATCCAGTAACAACCTCTGTAATGAAATGTTTTAATATACCTACTGCAGCAGATATCTCAAAACCTAATTCTATATAATTGCTTGCTATACATATAAGGAATATTATCTGGGCAAATATGAAATTTAATGAGTAATTTAGTGTCTAAATTGAAATGCCAGGCTCTGAGCAGACTCTCACTGCAAAGATTGTCTCTGCAGTTTGAATTTCTCTTCAAAAATTGTATTTGATTTATCTCTTCATTGGACAAAAACAAAAATACCGACTTAAGAGCAGTGCAGTGTAGATGCACACAGAGCTACCTTAGAAATATAAAAATGTGCCTACAATTCTGCTGATTGACATTGATATCAGAGATATACATTTTAAACATGTTGTGATTAATAATTGTTATTGTTAAGAGGAATTTTTTTAGGTTATCTCTAAAAGCTTTTTTCAAATTCATTATTTTAAATATTCACAAATTTAGTTTATCTTTTATTTAAAAATGATTCCTAGCAGACAATCTAATAATGATGTGGGTCTTCATAAACCCAGCTAGATTAGACATACCCATTGTAATCAGGATAATGAATTATAGTTTGCTATAGAGTGAGAACTGTTAAGAATTAAATTCAGGGATGGTGTATAAGGATTTTTATTATCCTGTGTGATCTGGTACACACTGATGTACTACTGAACTGGGCAACTATGGTATCTTTCATTGAGGATTCAATTATGGTGTCATTATTTTGGGAATACTTCAAGCTTTTGTAGGTATTAGCATATCTTAGTTTTACCATATTAGGCATGGTCCTTTTTTTATTCTTGAAGATTTATTCTTTCCCGCTATGTGTATGTATGTGTGTCTGTGCATATGACTGCAAGTGCAAAAGTTGCAAAAAATATCAGATTCCCCTGGAAGTAACCAGTTAGTTGTAAGCCACCCGATCTGGGAGCTGGGAAGAAAACACGGGTGCAGCCTAAGAATGGTACGTGCTCTTAAACCTGCACCATCTCTTCTGCCCTTTAAGCACATTCTTATTAAAGCGTTTTTACAGGGCTTTTTTTTTTCTTCCATTTTACCGGAAAATTCCACGGTACTAGCTAAAGACAACAAGCACTGGCCTCAGAACTCTCAAACCTGAATACAAGCCTGAGACTAAAGTGGACGGCTACCATATTCACTGAATAAGGAGATATTTGGAAACTAACTAAATATAAATCTGGAAAACAAATGTCATGACACAGGAGAATCTGATTTGAAGCAACTCATGAAATATGAAAGCTCCTTTCCCTTCTGTAGTCACCGTGGGCACAAGTGAGAGAGAACCAAACTTCCTAGAGCATACTTATATAGAATTTGAAGAAACATTTGGCCTTTATCCTTTATTTGTTATCATGAACTATGTACTGTTGAAAAAGTTACTTTTGTAATTAATAAAATATAATTACCTATTATTCAGCTTGAAAATTATAACTATTATATTGCAGTATGAGGTAAATTACTTCTATGCGGGGGGGGTGGGGAGTCTTAATTTTCTTAACTTTGTAGCCTAGCCAAAGGTTCTTCTGTCTTCTGTTTTCTTTCCAACTTCCATGACTCTGGTGTAGTCACTCTTTTTTTGGTAACCCTGGTCAATCTCATTAAGGAACTCCTGTGAACATGAGGGGTCATTGTAGCAATTGCATCATGGTAATGTGTGAATTTAGCAGTGTTCTGGAACAAAAGGTGGCAAGGCAGGTTTAAGTTCCACTGGAGAATTCTTTCTCATGGCATTGATAGCATCGTATACATTTACCTTCCAAAAATATAATCATAGACAGTCATTAAACAGCACAGAAATCAAAGCATATGTCGAACACCCTACAGCTTTGGAATTGGTCATTTGTATTCTGTGACCATGCGCTTTTTCCCTTTGATAAAACCTAGGGAGCTGGCAGGTAATCACGGTATATTTTTAGAATCCTAGCGCTATGATTTATCTTCTTGTTCACATCATATATTGAGCTCTGTTTGAACTGCATCGTTGTACACAGAGGAGTCACCCAGCTGACACAAAACAAAGCAAATGTATGCCTGCTTCTGCAGCAGCTTTAGAGGGTGCGCTTGAATTTTTATAAAATGACAATAAATTAACATAAGACCCAGTAAAATGACAATAAAGTAATCATAAAGACCCAGTACTTAACAAAGTTATTATAAAACTACTTACTCTCTGATGATCGTTAAAATGGTTGAACATGAAAAAGGGCGACTAAATTTAGTAAAGGATTATGCTTATGTGCCATGGTATTTATTAAAATAGTATATAGTATGCATGATTCCACATGGAATTCTATTAAAATGTCAGCATTAAGAATACATAAGCTTCGGAAATACTTTGTTTAATATTTTATGCACCTGGTTTTCCAACAATATAACTTATTAGCAGGGTTTTATTGGTGTGGCATACTCCTGGATGCTTATTTTATCTGCCAGGATTCCAGCAAGAAATAGTAGCACATCTGAATGGAAAAGTGAGAATGTTTTCACAAAGGAACATAGCTCCCCCCCCCCACTGTTCCCCAATCCATGTGACATTGGTTCCAAGGCAAAGCCTTACTACCTCAGACCAAGACATGCAGGTGCACCAGCCTCTTATAAAAATGGGTAGTGTTTACACAACAGTTCAAATACACATGTCCTATCAGATACTCAAAATTCTCTCTCCATTCAATGTCCTTCCTGATACAATGTGAACGCTGTCTAGATCGATACTGTGTATGTTTTTTAGTGTATAATGACAAGAAAAAATATGCACATATTTCTTCTGCAATTAGCTTAATTCATGACAGGAGAACCTGGGAATACAGAGGAGGAATCTGTAAGATACAAGAATGGCTGGAAGAATGAAAGGAACAAGATGGAAGTGAGGCATGAAAAAGTGGAGGCTTCCCCCACTTGAAGGACCTGCAAAAGAAACAAAGTTACAGTTATACCTTAGCTTCCTCACACTGAAGGAAGAACCATGGAAACTATTGACACCTGAAGAAAAATCCAGCTATAGTGGAGGTTACAGAAAGTCCTAGTCAGTGTAATTTTCTTTTCTCCCTGGTACGCTGAAAGCAGAAACTTATGTGTAAGGGATTCTGCTAAGCAATCTGGAAGACGGCCACTGGGGCATGAGATAGAAAGATACAATTTATGAAACACATAAAACTCAAGAAGAACAAAGACCAAAGTGTGGATACTTTGCCCCTTCTTAGAATTGGGAACAAAAAACCCATGGAAGGAGTTACAGAGACAAAATTTGGAGCTGTGATGAAAGGATGGACCATCTAGTGATTGCCATATCCAGGGATCCATCCCATAATCAGCTTCCAAACGCTGACACCATTGCATACACTAGCAAGATTTTGCTGAAAGAACCCAGATATAGCTGTCTCTTGTGAGACTATGCCAGGGCCTAGCAAACACAGAAGTGGATGCTCACAGTCAGCTATTGAATGGATCATGGGGCCCCCAATGGAGGAACTAAAGTGACCTGCAACCCTATAGGTGAAACAACAATATGAACTAACCAGTACCCCGGAGCTCTTGACTCTAGCTGCATATGTATCAAAAGATGGCCTAGTCGGCCATCACTGGAAAGAGAGGCCCATTGGACTTGCAAACTTTATATGCCCCAGTACAGGGGAACGCCAGGGCCAAAAAGGGGGAGTGGGTAGGTAGGGGAGAGGGGGTGGATATGGGGGACTTTTGGGAAAGCATTGGAAATGTAAATGAGGAAAATACCTAATAAAAGAATTTTAAAATATTTTTAAAAAAAGAGAAGGAAGTGGAAGTAGTTGTATTGCAGCAGTGGAGAACAGCCAGTACTCTGACACATGCGCACTTAGGCTGTGCAATATTAACAGTATATGGAATGACATCACTGCAGGAGGCAGTTTTCATTATAACAGAGTAGTGAAGAAAACAAGCAAAATGAATAAAATATATGTTATGTTCAAATTATAAACAAAACATATAGTGAGAATAAGAAGTGAGTTAGAGGGATGGAGGCTTTCCAACAGAATGGCCTGGAAAGCTTGCCCTGAGGAACTGATATTTGAGCAGAAGGGTGAAGTTGGAGGTGATGGGGCTCTGTGACCATCGAGTGAGAAAAGCTTTAATAGAGAAGGACCATCAAACATTGCTCTCTAGATGAAGTCATGACAGATAGTACTCAGTGACTTAGTAAACGGAAAAAGATAACTAGGATAGCTACTGAGAAAGCCATGAATGGAATAACTTGCCAAGATAAAAGGAACCCAACCAATGCAGACCCTTGTAAGTATGTCTTATTAAAAAAAATTCTGCTGTAATTCAAAGGCACAGACATGCCACCAAAAAGTTGATATAAGAGATAAGACATTGATATTATCATCAAATTACATTCTCAAAAGATCTCTCTTTCTGTAGGAGTATTTTGGTATCTTGATGTGTTTGGAGCTTGGCTGAGAAAATCAAGTGTGGAGAGATATAAATGGTCTACCCACCAGGTTGTGACAGTCACGTCTAGGTCAAGCAGTGACACTGCAAAGAAGGGAGAGATAGGACCTGTAAAGGCAAACACAAGAGCTCAAAAGATGGGCAAGATGTTCATGAACCATGTCTCAGTAAATCAGTAGATGTGGACAGTGTAGAGGGAAAGGGGAAATATCAGTAGTGTGCTACCAATCCAAATGTTGGTGTTAGGTAGTCCCAGCAGTGGACCATCAAAATGTCCAGACACTCTTCTGACTTCCAGAAGATGGTAGGCAAAATTTTCATGTTTGACATAGAACTTAGAGGTCAGAGCTGTGTAAAACATTGGCCTGTTAAGTATCCAGGCAGCTTACCTCATGGAGTAAATACAACATGAATGAGAATTCCTGAGAAGAAGCTATGTTGCCAACGGCTCACTGGTTGGTTAGAACTTCAGTGCTTTGACGAGGTTGGGATGCTATGAGTTTAATTATCTTTGGGCATCTTTAATTCTTTTATTGCCCTCTCTGCACAGGATCTAACATTCTTTGTGACTACAAGGTTAAAACAGTGGTATTACAGTAGCAAAATTGTAGTTATGAAGTAGCAATGAAAATAACTTTAAGGTTGGGGTCATCACAGCATGAGGAACTGTATTAAAGGGTCACAGCATTAGGAAGGTTGAGAACTACTGTTGTAAAATTTATGTTTCATTGATTTTTGTTTTATTATTATGTTGCTGTTTCTGTTTCACTGATTTCATTCCTGAACTTAGTTATTTCTTGCCAGCTACTGCTTTTGGGTATTATTTTTCTCTTTTGTCTTATAGCTTCGATGTGTGTGTGTGTGTGTGTGTGTGTGTGTGTGATGTTTAAGTTACTAAATGAGACATTGCCATTTTTTTTAAATGTTCACACTACTAACTTGCCTCTTAGAATCATCTTCATCATGTGCCATAAAATTGAGTATGTTGCCCTTTCATTTACATTCAGTTCTAAAGTTTTTAGTTTCCATCGTGACTTCTGTCTTGAGCCATTTTTCATTCAGTAGTGAAGTGTTCACTTTCCATGAGTTTGTAAGCTTTTTGTTGTTTCTGCTATTGTTTATTTTTTCTTTCATTTTTTATCGGGTATTTTCTTTATTTACCTTTCAAATGTTACCCCTTTACCTGGTTTGCCCTCCAGAAACACCCTCCTCCTATCTCCTCCCCCCCCCCGCTCACCAACCCACCCACTTCTGCTTCCTGGCCCTGGCATTCCCCCACACTGGGGTTATTGTTATACAACTTTCATCCATGGTGGTCAGATAGAAATCAGGGTGTTATTTCAATTTCCATTTATCAGTTGAGACTTGCTTTGTGTCTTAGTTTGTGGTCAATTTTAGAGAACATTCCATGAGCTGCGGAAAAGAAGGTATTTCTTTTTTTGTGTTTGGGTGAAAAATGTTCGGTAAAGATCTATTACGTTCATTTGGTTTTAGTATGCCATTGAGAACATATAGGACATATAGAAGTGTCCATCACTTCTATACTTAGTTTTTGTTTGGCTGATTTTCTATTTTCAAGAATGTGAAATTTGCCAATAATAGGAGAGATGGATTCCCAAGTACACATCTCTTATCACTAAATGAAGCATCTAGTGCCCCAAATGGGTCACATTTAATGAGTTTTTGACCAAAGAGTACACATAAGAACCCATAAACACTCCAGGCTATTGACAAACCTGTTGGTTGATAGCCACAAAACTGATTGTAAGGCCCTATTTTGGAAGATAAGACCTATATAGCTCATTGAACAGAGGAAATTAAGCTGATAACTATCTAAAGCATTTACTCCTATGGACTAGTATTCATGTTTGTGCCACTGGAAGATACTCTGCATGTTACCAATGGAGAAAGGTAAACACCAATATAGCTATAAACTCTGATCTACAATATTGACCTGCTGGAACTAATGCAATAGTGGTGCAAAGCTAGTGGGAATAACCAACCAATATGCTATTAGATTACAGACCATTCAATGAGATGGAACACATACCTGATAGTATTAAGAAGACTGAAAAAAAAACAAACCAGATATTAGGCCAGGGACCTAGAAGAAAACCTAACACCATTGTTATGGTAAAGGAAAGTAGCCATGAAATGACTCCTAAGGATATTTTGTTATATGAATAGATCAGTAGCTCCATCAGCCATCACCAGAGAAGCTTCCTCCTACAGTAGACAAAAAATACAGAAACCCACAGACTGACAATATGATGAGAGTTAGACCTTGGTTCCCTCAGTCCTAAGTGGAATGTCTTCATAAATTCTTCCCCTCAGAGCTCAGCGAACCCTGTAGAATATTAAACTTAATGAGTGCAAGAGCCAGAGGTGATAGAAGACACCAAAGAAGCAAGTCCTTATAAACAGATGTGCCAACATACATATCAATTCACAGACACCGTGGTCTTGTGCACAGCAGTTGCACAGGTCTGCACCAGATGGGATCCCATTCCTGAGAGAAAAAAAATGGACACATGCCCCCATCCCTATCTCCAATTGATATTTATTTACAAATGAAACATAAGTTTTCTCCAACAGATATCACTGAGGATAGAAACTACTCTTAGAGGCAGGCCACATGCTCACCAGGAGATAGCCAACACAAAACAAACTCAATAGCAGTTTTGGAGGTTCTTTGTCCCATAATGTTTGGTCAGGGCATTTTTTTTAACCTTACAGGTCCTCTGAGTATAAATTATGGCTTCCAGATTTTTTTTCTGGGATTCCTCTGAGTAGGAACATATGTGTCCTGTGTGTGTTTGGTTTCCTTGTACTTTCTCCTTTTTGGCTCTTTTTCTTCTGCTTGTTTGTTTTGTCTTACTCTAGTATTTTTCATTTTTGTTTTATCATATTTTGTTATTGTTATCAGATGCCTGATTGTTTCCTTAAGAGACAGAAAGTTGTTTAGGTCCAGAAGGAGAATGGGGGTGATCTTGGAAATGTCGGGGGAGGAAAATATGTCATCAGAATACATTGTATGAAAAACTTCTATTGTCAATAAAAGAAAAATAGAGAATTATGTGAAGAGTTTCGAATAGACTTCTAGAACCAAACCCTCAACTAAGGCTAAGAACACTGTCAGATAGCATCTCAGGCCTATAGTGGAATTTTCTCTTTACAGTAAGTGACCTGCCTAACAGATATGCCCAACCATGTTTAGAAAAGTGTGTTGTTTTATGATCTCTTTTGTTCTGCTACTATAAAGTTCAAGGAATTGCTACTTGATTAGAGCAGGGTATGTAGCCTAAGTCTGTGCTTGCAAGCCTGCATTACTCATACTGATTCCAGAATAAACCATCTCTGTATCATTTGAGGTAAAAAGTGAATAGTATACACAGTGTAATTGAGTGTGTCAGTGTGGAGCAGGAGAGGAGTGTGCAAGGGACAAGTTTTGAATAACTTCACCTTGGACAACTTCATGTTTAATTGTAGGTAGAGAAGAATGACTTATATAGATGTGTGCGTGTGTGTCTGTGTGTGTGTGTGTGTGTGTGTGTGTGTGTGTGTGTGTGTGTATGTGTGTGTGTGCATGCACTCAAGTGTGCTTGTGCACACATATGCACAAATATATATGTGCAATGTATGGAATACCAGCATTTACAGTTTATAATACTTGTCAACTAATAGGTTAATGGACTGTTACTAGGGTAATAATTGATATTAGCACAAATAGCTGTATAACTAAGAGTGTGGAAAAATTACAGATGAGTACCAATAAAATGATCTATTTTCCTCCCTCAGATGGATTTCAGAATAGCAGGAAATAGCTTCTCTTTCCCGTATTTCTCCCACTTTTCACCATAATCTTTCATGTCATTTTGTTCTCGCCTTTCTGTTCTTAAGTGTTTTTTAGAAGGGTGTCTTCCAAATATCTTCAATTCTAGCATTGCAGTCATACAGAAACAAATATAAATATAACCTTAGATGTTTGCCTGGTTTTGCTCAAGAAATGAAACACATATTTTCGTGCTTATCTTTTCTGAACAATCCCAGAGATCTATGTCCTTAAACATTTTGTGAAGACTTTCTCCTGTGTGCTTTCTTACTCATCCTACAAAACATAATCAGGTCAAAACAGCAGTTATCAAGTTTATAGGCAAGAAAAACTGGAGACCTTGGAATGCAAATGGGATTTAGTAAGAAAAAAGAGGGGTGGGGTTCAAACCAATCAAATAGTTTTGATTTACAGTTATATGCCTAATTTTTTCTCACAAAAATAGCTGTTGGTGCCTCAAGTTGCAGTTTATGTTACTGGCTAACATCCCACAAAGGACCTTAGAAATACAAGTGACCTTTCCAACAGTTGGGTAGTACGTGCTCTTTTTGTCTATGATAGCAGATTATCTGCTTTTTTTCACCCTGAAATAATGAGCAAGAGCATTTTTTCCAGTTATATGAAGACCTTAATTTGATTTAAAAAAAACATGATGTTTTAAAGCAAAATAAGTTACAAAATAATCCAAGTAGATAAATTTGATACAGTGGGCTGTTATTTATCATCAAGCATATTTAAAGTAAAAGTTACAAAATACATCATTTTATGAAATGTTTCTGGGGCAATAATGCAAAATTAATATAATTTTAAAATTTATGATACAATTGATTTAGTTATACATCTTAACACCCGTCAAGTTAACACAAATTTAGGCAGACGTTTCCTTCTTTGGAACCCTAAATGTCCCCCCTTTTTTTTTAAATTAACTAATTAATTTAATTTTTTTACACTCCATATTTTATTCCTCCCCCTGTACACTCTCTGTCTGTTCAACATCTTATACCTCCTCCCCACACCCCTGTCTCAACGTGGATGCCCCCACACCCCCCACCCCACCTGACCTCTAAACTCCCTGGGGCCTCCAGTCTCTTGAGGGTTAGGTGCATCTTCTCTGAATGAACATAGACCCTGCAGTTCTCTACTGTATGTGTGTTGGGGACTTCATGTCAGCTGGTGTGTGCTGTCTGATTGGTCGTCAAGTGTTTGAAAGACCTCGGGGGTCTAGATTCATTGAGACTGCTGGTCCTCCTATAGGATTGCCCTTCTCCTCAGCTTCTCTCAGCCTTCCCTAATTCAACAACAGGGATCAGCTGCTTCTGCATTGGTTGGTGGTAAATATCTGCATCTGACTCTTTCAGCTGCTTGTTGGGTCTTTTGGAAGGCAGTCATGATATATTCCTTTTTGTGAGTGTTCCATAGTCTCAGTAATAGTGTCAGGCCTTGGGACTTCTCCTTGAGCTGAATCCCACTTTGGGCCTGTCGCTGGACTTTCTTTTCCTCAGGCTCCTCTCCATTTCCATCCCTGTAATTCTTTCAGACAGGAACAATTATGGATCAGAGTTGTGACTGTAGGTTGGCCCCCTCTCCTTCACTTGATGTCCTGTCTTCCTGTTGGAGATGAGCTCTATAAATTCCCTCTTCCTACTGTCGGGCATATATTTGCTTTAGAACATTTACACTTTTAAAATATTTCTCTGTTCCTTGAGATGTACAACTTGAACAAAACAAGAAGGTATTTGTATAGTACCTGAAAGTCATCCTTGAATTTTTTTAATTCAAATAACTTTTAGCTTCTCTTTTACTTTAGTACTCTAAAAATGTTAGAAATTGTACATGTTATACACAGTGAAAGATACTACATTACTTTAAGATACATGTCTACTATACAAATCGTCATTAAAAAAAGAAAATTACATAATTATAATTTCAAAAATTAAGATAGTAATTAAAATGAAAAAAGAGGGAAAATAATAAAATTTCCATATATCTATATGTTCACTCAGAATATTTCTGGAAAAATATGAAGTAATATAAACATGTAAATAAATATTCCTTCAATGAATTATTTTAATGTACTACATGATATTGTTTATAGTCATTCTCTTAAAATGCAATCATCTTGGAAATTTGAGCCTCTTTGTCTCCCCTGGAGGAAAAGAGTCTAATTGCTTAAAATGACAGTAAAACACAATTAGCACACTCTAATGGCCTAAGTCACATTGAGTATTCTCCCTATGCACCTAGGTTTTGGGTAATTTTCTTCTCTTTCTTCCTTTGGTTTTGTGTAAGTTTTCTTCTGTCTTCTTTCCATTCTGTAATCCCTGATTGTAATAAGGTTGAATTAAGTCAATCTTCACTTTTCAGATCTTCTGATGCAATTTTGTTTTAACATAGCAGAAACTACGTGACTATCTAACTCAGATGGGAAAAGATTCACTGATGGTTATAATGTTGCTTTCATTCAATTAAGAAATGCACATACAAAATTGAAAAACACTATGATATCCAAAGTTTCTTAACCATATTCATTATTTTTTCATTATCTTAAGCAAGAGAATGCTTATGAAGTTCATCCAAATGTAACTGGCACAACAGCAGTTTGGGACAAAACTCTTTCAGAAAAAATGTAATTTCTTATCAAGAGAATGAAATATCTGGCCTATGTGGAGACTTAACATTTCAGTTCAGTGGGATTAAAGACCTGGCTAAGGGACCAATCTCTTTAGGAAGGCAAGGACTATTTCTGGGAAGGTGGTTTTGCCTTAAAGGATAGTAAAAAATTAAGAATAATACTTAGCTTTTTTTAATTACATATTTTCCTCAATTACATTTCCAATGCTATCCCAAAAGTCCCCCACACCCTCCCCCGCCCCACTCCCCTACCCACCCATTCCCATTTTTTGGCCCTGGCATTCCCCTGTACTGGGGCATATAAAGTTTGCCTGTCCAATGGGCCTCTCTTTCCAGTGATGGCCGACTAGGCCATCTTTTGATACATATGCAGCTAGAGTCAAGAGCTCCGGGGTACTGGTTAGTTCATAATGTTGCACCTACAGGGTTGCAGATCTCTTTAGCTCCTTGGTTAATGAGATATTATATTTGTCTTCCCAGAGTTCACGTTCCCTATCCCAGTTCTTACAAGATAAGATAACTTTCTGCTGGGTCTTTCCAACTTTCCCAGAACATGCAACTTTTCCTTTTATGTTTTATCCCTGTCTATTTATTTGAAAAGTTGGACAGATTGTAATTGTGACTTTTACAAAACTTTGGGTCCCCTTACTTTTATTAAAGATCTCTTTATTAAGTGGTAGTCTGTAGTCATGTGGCATACCTTCCTGCTCACTTATCTCAAACCGCAACAGCTGTGGTTTTGCCTTTGTTACAAGACAAAACATTGCACTAGGCTATGATAATTTGATTATAATTTAACTTCCTTGATGGAAAAATCCCATGGAAATTACCCAACTCTATTCTAGGAACTTGAAGTGAAAGTAACCCAGCTAATTTATCTTGGCTTCTTTTAAATTGTCTGCTTATCAAAACTCTCTAGCTAGCTAACTGCTTATCTTAGCTTCTGTTAATATGTTTGCTTGTTCAAAACCTCCCCATGTTGTTCCTGAGCAGTATAAGAGTACATGGGTTTTTCCAGTAGAAGCCCCTTGCTGTAAACATGAGGGTGTATAACTGGGTTCCAAACACCTGAATATAGTCCCAGGTCGCTGGAATAAATAATTTCAACTAGTGATAGACTATGTTTAAGTGGTCTTCTCTGGTGGGCTCCCCATAATACCTTCTTTTTCATTCTCCTTTGGAATGCTCCTGAGATTTACAGCTTCTTTCTTCTGGCATTTGTATTTTAAACTCCAGTAAAATTGTCTTCTAACTTCCATCTGACTTTTCTCAAAAATTCATTTATAAATGAGACTAAGAAGCCCCCCACACCCCAAGGTATCATAAGGCAATCACAAAGGTACTTCCATAAATTTCCAGTAACACAACCCAATTCACTTTCTTTTCTTTAAATTTTCATGTTTAAAATCTTCCAACATTTATAATGTTATTCTAAAATCTATAAATGCAATTTTGTTGAAACAAAGAATTATAAATTTCGTAAGTTATAAATTCATCTAAAGAAGTACAATGGCCAGGATTATAGATGACATGCATCTATAATTCTAGTTCATTGGAGGCCAAGACAAAAGGATCTAAAGTTCAAGGCTAGGTTATGGCAAAGTGGCAGCCTCATTCCACAGAAAAACAAAACAAAAGAACAAAACAAAACAAAAAAACAAACAAACAAAAAACTTATTTTTACTTCAAGCTGCTTTTTTTTATTTTAATTTAACCACATCTATTAGAAATGGAAATGAAATGTTGATTTATTTACACGTAAGAGGTGAAACATGTAGAAAATAAAGGCATGCACTTGCCTTAAAATATAGAGGCCAGATCAAATACTTTAAGAATTTAACATATTAGCAATCCCTCTAGACAAAATGAACACTTTCTGATTTCTAAAAACACAACTTCGACAACTATTCAGTTAAACTATAAAATTACTAAGAACCTTGCCAGGCGGTGGTGGCACACACCTTTAATCCCAGCACTCGGGAGGAAGAGGCAGTCAGGTTTCTGAGTTCAAAGCCAGCCTGGTCTACAGAGTGAGGTCCAGGACAGCCAGGGCTACACAGAGAAACCCTGTCTCAAAAAATAAAATAAAATAAAATAAAATAAAATAAAATAAAACCCTTATAAATTTTTGCTTTAAAATAATTTAATTTATTCAAAATAATTGTCAGAGTTTTAGTGAAATGGGTGTGTATGTTGGTAATTTCTCCTCATTGTGCATTCTCCTCTACCCAGACTATCATTCATTCTATCTGCCTTTGCTTTATCTTCTGTACCTACAACCTGAAGTCTGTGTGTTGATGATTCTAACTGATTCTCATCTGAGCTTCAGCAAGGCACATACAAGCAATCACATGATAATGTCTTTTCTATATGTGAATTGTCCCCTCAGCCCCAGTTCCTCTTCGCTGGCCTTTTATCAGGACACTGGCTATCACAGATTCACAATACTAATCTCACAACATAGACAAAATATGTATATTGCAGTTTCTTTGTATAAAAGATATGGAAGTCTGAGGCATACAAAGGGCAGAACATTTAAAGTGAGGTAAGGAATTATAATAATAATATAATAATCTGAAATTATAAACAGGGATATGTAGGCTTATATTCCTCAAAACCTACTTTAAGAAAGCACCCAAGGAGCTGAAAGAGTCTGCATCCCTATAGGTGGAACAACAATATGAACTAACCACTATCCCCAGAGCTCGTATCTCTAGCTGCATATGTAGCAGAAGATGGCCTAGTCGGCCATCACTGGGAAGAGAGGCCTCTTGGTATTGCAAACTTTATATGCCCCAGTACAGGGGAATGCCAGGGCCAAGAATCAGTGTGGGTAGGGGAGCAGGGTGGGGGGAGGATATAGGGAACTTTCGGGATAGCATTTGAAATGTATATAAAGAAAATATCTAAGAAAAATAATAAAATGAAAATATCTAATAAAAATAAATAAATAGGTAGGGGAGGAAGATGGTTAATAGAACAAGGAGGATATGGACCTGTTTAGCAATAGTTCTTTGGGGGGCGATCCCAATCTTTGTTGTCAGCAGTCCAGTCCACTAGCAAAACAACAAACACAAATCAGCAGTGGCTAGATCCAGAAGAATCTGTGAGTCTCTGCAGATCGCACAAGTTTGTCATGCGCTTTCACCAGGCAGCTTCCAGAATACAACCACATGTCTATACTCAGCAAAACATCCTCTTATATATCTGCTTCAGCAAAACGTCTTCTTATCAAATGTCTACTATCAAAACATCCTCTCAGAAGACATTGCATAACAATGAAACCAGAAATTCCCACCTGAGTGATGCCCATGAGTCTTTCACTATCTGGGTTGAAGCATGTATACATGTAGGGAAGACACCCATATGAATAATATAATAAAAATGTAAAAGAAAGAAAATGCAAAGGGAAAGATGAAGGGCTACGTATACGTATTTGTCAGAGTAGACTACTTCATCCTGACCAAGGTGACTAGAGGTTAGGAATACTGCCACTTAGGAAAAAAAAAAGACCAATCAACCAACCAAAAGTAAAACTTAATATTCAGGACCATGGAGAGAGCAAAGACTCCTAAATAGTAGAATGGCCCGAAAAAGACTAAAATATTGGTAACAAAGTCCTCTGAATACCTACTTGCAGGAACAAAACTTAATATTCCCTTTTCACTTCTGAACTCAACATGATACAGCCTTTCTATGAAGTGTTATCCACAACGTTGTCCACAAACACATCAAAAATGGTTCAAAACGCTTACAATTTGTGATTACAAAGGTCATAGTCTTCACTTCAGATGCTGTCACTTTTTGAAAATATTCTTTTGAGCAATGTTAAGATTTATTAACATTTTCAAGGCCTTATCCAAACTTGACTACTTCTTTTCATTGTTAGAAAGAATGAGGCAATAAGGGGTAGTTATGTATAATTGTATTATGCTTTTGCTTTACTTACGTTGTTTTCTGATGATAAAAATTCAATGACCTAAGTTTATATAAGGTTTCTTTTCATAGTGAAGCATTTCCAATTTTTAAACGTTATTTTTTGAGTTACTGGAGAGTTATCTCAGTCAGGAAAGTGCTTGCTATTTATTCATAAGTGAGTGCCTAGGTTTGATTCCCAGCACTTCTATGAAACAGGACTACTAGGAAACAGAAACTACTCTGAGTGTAGTTGAGTATAAATAAAACAGCAGCACTGGGGAGTCAGAAACAGGAGGATGCCTGGATTTGCTCACACTCAGTGTAATTTAATCAGTGAGCTCCAGCGTCAGTAAGAGATCTTGTCTCAAAAAATAAGGTAGAGATGAAGACATCCAGCCTTATCCTCTGGCCACCACAAATATCTATACATGAATACATATGCATGGTGTATGCTCTTGTCTTTCTGTCTCTCCTAACCTCTTGTCCTCCCACTCCCTCTTTCTTTCTCCTCACACACAAGCAGATTTAACACTGATAGTGAAACAAAGTATGGTTTATAAATTCTCTTGAATTTATATGAATAGCACTAAATATTAACATAATAACACTGCAAAGGTAAGAAAACCTCATTATATGCTTGAGGAAAAAGCAAAATAATCACACATGACCCATAAATTTTGATAAGTCTAACATATTTATTAGCAAATGTCCATAAATTCTAATAAGGTGAAATGACATAAGGCAGCAATGACTTCCATGATGCATGAAGATATAAAATAATCACATATAATTTATGTCATTTAGATTGCTTTCTCGACTTGGCTCTTTTATTTTTTTCCTTCTTTTATTGATTGATACAATATATTTTTTTTAATTTTACCAAACATAGGGATAAATTTTGACACTCCCTGAGAGTGTCCAAAATGTAGAATACACTCTGTAAATATAGCCATCTATGCTGTTTTTCTGTTGCACTCTTTAAAAAAAATTCATTCAAAATTCAATTGTCTTCAGAGTTTTGGGATGATAAAATACTCCCAGCTATTATTAGTACATGCCCATTCTCTTAACATGATTCCTATCAGAGAGTGCACTCTCTAGCCTTTGCTTTACCACCCTGTAAGATACTAGTTTCTACCTGATATTTATCTTTATCACACATGCTTTTTCATATTCTAGACTTTCTGTTCTGACAATTTCTCACCTAGGTTTCACTTTCATGCAAAATTATCTTCATATCTGATAAAGGACAGTGCTGTATTTCATTTTTATCTTTAAAAGCAAAATAAATTTTTCATGTCTATACTATCTTTCCTCTTTAATTCTATTTTGCTTTTTTTGATAAAGAAAACAACATAAAACTTTTTATGTTTATAATCTATAGTTACTCTATTCTATTTACAAACCTCAGATGATGCAAAGCTTTTAAAAATGATTATGTATGTATATATATGCATATATATGTATATATATATATGCACACACACAACATATATATATATATGTATATATATACAGTATATATATATATATATATATATATATATATATATATATATATATATATATATATACTGTAGCTGTCTTCAGATACACCAGAAGAGGTCTTCAGATCCCATTACTTATGGTGGTGAGCCTCCATGTGGTTGCTGTGAATTGAACTCACGGTCTCTAGAAGAACAGTTGGTGCTCTTAACTGCTAAGCCATGCAGGGCTACAATGCAGAAACTTTTACATGTCACACCTTTATATATACATCCATCATTTCACTATTCACTGTGATAGAGCTAGTTGTAGTGTTGGGTTATAGGTTATCAGCCAGACATGGTAGTCAGTACCCATAATCTATACTTGGAATGCAATTATATGAGAATCCCTGTGGTTTCAAGGCCAAGATGCTTCACTAGGTTCCAGGAGAGCCTGGACAACAGAATGAGATCTTTTCTCAAAATAACAAAAACAGCAAAATTATTTAATAAAGTCACCAAATAATAGTTTTTTATCATAATCTATCCTACTTTCTCCCCATGCCTTCAAAGAAGGGTGTCATATTTACCTTTTAGAATAATATCTTTAAATATTGTTAATGATGTCGTTATGGCTGCAGCACGTTTCATACAAAATGGCATGGTAAAGCTTAAGAGAGGTTATTTTTCTTCTTCCCCAGGTGCAGGCTAAGGCAAGCTTCCCACTTTTCTTCTGACGCTGAATTGTATGCCATTCTGATTACCAGTACAGTGGCTGCTCCCAGGTGTATACAGGCGTCTTTTTTAAATATCCCTACCAAATCTAGCTTCCTCCACAGCACTCACTACAGTTTTTCTAACTCCACCTCAAGCATGAGAGCTACACTACAGTAGGCAATCAGCCCATTGTGTCTTGTCTGATCATTGGGATTGGCTCATGGTTATTCATCTGAGCATGAGAAATAAAAAGCCTGATGGTAAAATCGGAACACCTGAAGAACAGGGTTTGGTCTTTGCTAACATGAGCATTATGAAATCCCAAGGATTGGAGAACTAACAAATGGTGGGAAAATGCAATGAGACCACAGCAAAACTGGAGTGAAAAATGAAGCATAAGAATCCAGAAAGTCATTATGTGTGAGTCCATAGGTTCAGCAACACCTGAACTGCTCTCAGAGTGTCAATTTATATGAGTTGAGATCTTCTTATATTGGGTTTCTGCAACCTGAATGTGAGAATTATATCTGTCATAATAGTACAATAGCTATTCCTAGCCGCTTCCCCACTTTGTCTTTCTAGCACATGGTAAGACTATGAATTTGACTGCAAATGGTAGATAACAAGAAATAACTTAATCATCCAGCAAGTAGCCTTTCTATATACTCTTAAGTCAGTATTCACTAAAAGAAGCAGAACTAGAAGGACACACACACACACACACACACACGGAGTGTATCTTGCTCAAACTTGTTTTCTTGTGGGAGGAATGGTAAGACATGCATGAAATCTCTGGGGCAGGCTCTCAGCAAATGAGACCCTAGAATCTTGTGTAAAAACTGAAGCTGCCCTGCTAGGTGGGGTGTTTTCATCCTCAGTAAAGCTTTAGTTATTAGTTCTGATCTAGGGGATTTTCAGTGTTCTGAATCAATCTCAATTTAGCGTTTTTACTAAATGGCAACAGGAATAACAATGACAGCAACAACATAATAGTTTATATGAATGAAGACTGCAAGTCATCCATTGTAATAGGTGTGAGCAATCATTGCATTGCCTTTAGACCTTCCACAGTTGAACACCTTCCCCTCATGTTTCCTTTTGAGAAGCACCAGAAGTTTAGTGCCTTATCAATATAAACATATCACAGCACAGCACTCTAAGAACAATAGAAAATTTCTAACGAATCATATTAATTTTATAGTTTCTCTTCTTGTTTAATCCTTTGTAGGGACTGCTGAACTCATGCCAGCAATTCTTCTCTCTAATCTGTCTTCCACATATAGAAAGCTAATTCTCAAATCACAGGCAATGTATGAACCAAGCATAGTGGCATATATCTGTAGTCTCAGAACTCAGAAAGCTGAGGCAGGAGGATTGCTACAAGTCTGAAGACAGCCTGGGCTGCAGTTTGAGATCCTCCTTCAAAAATCTGACTTAAGAAATGTTCAAATTTTCACAAACAAATCTCTGTTTCAAATCTCACTTATGAAGCTGAGTCTGAAACATGTCCCAGCTTCCTCTTTTCCTTTCTTTCTAAACACACACTTCAACAATGCTCCATGTGTTTTCCTTTAAAAACATTGCAGAACATTAAGACAATAATAATTCCGCAGGATAGTCTAACAATGATACCTTAGGTATGTGGTTTAAAACTATTATAAAGATCCATACAGCACCTAAAATATATTCAATAAATGCACATGAATAAAATAAACTGTTAGTGAAAAATGCATACTCATAAAAGTAGAAGCTAAGTGTTTGTTTTAATTAATATCTAAGCTTATAATACTTTGCTATTATTTTACAAAATAAATTATTTTACAAAAATATTCTATTTAAAATAGGGGAAGATGATTGAATAAATTTTTAGTACATTATAAATGACCAATATGTTATATCAAGAATCCCCAAATTGGCTCATGGTGCTTATTTTCAGTCAATTTAAATTCTTGTCTGCTAGAGTGGAAATGAGCCTGAATTTAATGACACCATTTCAGTCAATTCTCTTAGTGCTATCATTATGAGTATAATAGCTTTTATATTGTATTTCTATTATTCCACTTAGACAGAGAAAAAAAGAGAACCCATGTAAAAATATAAGGTGAGGCTTCCACTTCATCCAAATAAGAATGTGAGTATTTTTGAGTAATGGTGATAGCACATATATTTACATTTTCCTTACGTCATGCTGTGGGAGCTGGCAAAATGGTTCAGTAAATACCCTGTCAACCTGAGTTAGATTCATTGCAACCATGTAAAGGTGGAAGGAGAATTCCCAGCTCTACAAAGTTCTCATTTGACCCGCACTAATGTGATATGCATGTGCATGCTCACTAATAAGTCAAACTAATACATACAAGCTAATAATTTAAAATATTTTGGGAAAAATTAATTCTAAGAAAATGACATTTTTTGATAAGTAAATTAAGTCTGGTCATGATCACTGCTAGACTAAGAAAGAGAAATATAACAATTTTCCAAAAAGTATATTTATAGCACTAAAATAGGCAAATGAATTTTTCCAATAACTTATCTCTCCATATATTCCAATATGTATCCTAAGACCCCCTCTCCATTAAGTGCATGAACCATCACGTTTTCTTTCTATCCTTTGTCCAAATTTGGCCAAACACTGAACAGTCTAAAAATTAATACTGCAGGATGACTAAGTTTACCAAGTTTATATTAGTCTGTTCAAAGTAGTAAAATCGTGTTCAAGAATGTGGGTGTTATGAAACAAAAATCAGCACATATGTTCAAACATTAGCAATGCAAAGACAGGGTACAGAGAATACAGAGAAAATGTTTTTGCTCAGAACTAGTCAGTTCTTACTAAGGAGTTTATTACTTATGGAAAGTGGATAGTACTCCAGCATTTGAAGGATTAAAAGCAGAAGAGATGACCCAATTTGTGCATGCTCTTCCATTATTTGAAGGATTAAAAGCAGAAGAGATGACCCAATTTGTGATCATATGTTCATAAGGAAGTACAAAGTGTGCATTTTGTTGATGATAATGATATATGACATGCACATAATTCATCATGGAAGCAAAGCACATGGTCAGTTAAGGTTGAATTTAAACACACAACACCATTGCATTCAATGCCTTCCAATGGTAATTCATTTAAGCTAAGGAAAATCAGAGATCCCTGTTCTGACAAGGAAAACTACACATGGTGTTGCCTTCATGAGTAAGCCTCTTCATTGTCTACTCTATTGAATCAGCTTAGAAAAGTTCCTGCTGATACAGTTCATGCTCACTAATGTCCCAATGTGTTCACTAGCATTTACCAAGATTTGGTGGGGAAATACATAAGTCCCTTGCCAATTTCATCATTGGTAGTACATTTGTTTTTGCAGATATCATCATTCAAACCATCATAGTTGCACAATAATACCTTGAGTATGTTGAGTACCTCGCTGGGAACAAAGTTCTGTTTCTACCAGGATAGACGTGTTCTGATGCAATCCACCCAGTAGCATATCATTGCCATGTATATCACACATACACAGAGTCATCATTTAGCTTTAGTCCTTGCTGTTAGCAGAATGGGAATTTAGAAGTGATCATAAGTACATAGGCACCTGATGAGCATTCACAAATAACAAGAATAGTGCCATACAAATGATTAGGTAGCTCAGATAGTGAGGAGTTCCAAATCGTACCTGCTGTTGGGCATGAGACTACTGCTATTCATTTCATTTGCTCATAGTTATGATCACCCAGAATGTTGGTGATATTATTATTATTATTATGATAAATAACAATGTGTTAGATGTATTAGATGAGTTAATAACCAAAATTATATATTTTATATTTTTTTCTGTAAATTTTGTCCTATATGTAGAAAGAGGTTGTGTATATGTGTGTGTGTGTGTGTGTGTGTGTGTGTGTGTACATATATGTGTGCGTGTGTGTATATGTGTGTGTGTGTGTGTATGTGTGTATATATATATATAATCTCAACCTCTCCACTCTTATTTTTTTCTTTCTTTTCTGAGGAATGCCTTTATTATTTCTCAAATTTGGGTGGTAAATTAATTAGTGTATGCCTGATATAGAAACCATTTCTCTTCATATTTGAAGAGTAATTACATTAGGTATAGAAATGGAGACTGCTGGTGGTGGTGGCTTTTTCTTGTTGCATTTGTTTTGATCAGTCTGATATACTTCTTAACTGTATTCCTCTTAAGCAAATGTCTTCTTTTTCTGATTTTATATAATATATTGGTTGCCTTTGATTTTATTGAATTTGGATACAATACACCTACATGTAGATTCTTTTTTTTTGATTGATAGTTTATTTTTATTAGATATTTTCTTTATATACATTTCAAATTTCAAATGCTATCCCAAAAGATCCCTATACCCTCCACCTGCCCTGTTCCCCTACCCACCAACTCCTGCTTCTTGGCCCTGGCATTCCCCTATATTGGGGCATATAAAGTTTGCAATACCAAGTGGCCTCTCTTCCCAGTGATGGCCGACTAGGCCATCTTCTGCTACATATGCAGCTAGAAACATGAGCTCTGGGGGTACTGGTTAGTTCATATTGTTGTTCCACCTATAGGGTTGCAGACCCCTTCAGCTCCTTGGGTGCTTTCCCTAGCTTCCCCATTGGGGGCCCGGTGTTTCATCTTATAGATGACTGTGAGCATCCACTTCTGTATTTTCCAGGCACTGGCATAGCCTCATATGAGACAGCTATACCAAGGTCCCTTCATCAAAATCTTGATGGCATATGCAATAGTGTCTGGGTTTGGTGGCTGATTACAGGATGGATTCCCAGGTGGGTTAGTCTCAGGATAGTCCATCCTTTTGTCTTAGCTCCAAACTTGTCTCTGTAACTCCTTTCATGGGTATTTTGTTTCCTCTTCTATGGAGGAACGAAGTATCCACCGTTTGGTCTTCCCTCTTCTTGATTTTCTTGTGTTTTGCAAATTGTATCTTGGGCATTCTATGTTTCTGAGCTAACATCCACTCATCAATGAGTGCATATCTGATGACTTCTTTTGTGATTGGGTTACCTCACTAAGGATGATATCCTCTAGAAACATCCTTTTGTCCAAGAATTTCATAAAGTCATTGTTTTTTGTTTTTTGTTTTTAATTTTTCATTAGGTATTTTCCTAATTTCCTCATTTACATTTCCAATGCTATGCCAAAAGTCCCCCATACCCACCCCCCACTCCCCTACCCACCCACTCCAATCATTGTTTTTAATAGCTGAGTATACTCCATTGTGTAAATGTATCACATTTTCTGTATCGATTCTTCTTTTGAGGGACATTTGGGTTCTTTCCAGCTTCTGGCTATCATAAATAAGGCTGCTATGAACACAGTGGAGCATATGTTCTTATTACCAGTTGGAACTTCTTCTGGGTATATGCCCAGGAGAGGTACTGCTGCATCTTCCAGTAGTACCATGTCCAATTTTCTGAGGAACCTCCAGACTGATTTCCAGAGTGGTTGTACATGCTTGCAATCCCACCAGCAATGGAGGGATGTTCCTCTTTCTCCACATCCTTGCCAGCATCTGCTGTCACCTGAATTTTTGATCTTAGCCATTCTGACTGGTGTGAGGTGGAATCTCAAGGTTGTTTTGATTTGCATTTCCCTGATGATTAAGGATGTTGAACACTTTTTCAGGTGCTTCTCAGTCATTCGGTATTCCTCAGGTGAGAATTCTTTGTTTAGCTCTGTACCCCATTTTTGATGGGGTTATTTGATTTTCTGGAGTCCAGCTTCTTGATCTCTTTGTATATATTGGATATTAGTCCCCTATCAGATTTAGGATTGGTAAAAATCCTTTCCCAATCTGTTGGTGGCCTTTTTGTCTTATTGACTGTGTCTTTTGCCTTACAGAAGCTTTGCAATTTTATGAGGTACCATTTGTCAATTCTTGATCTTACAGCACAAGCCATAGGTGTTCTGTTCAGGAATTTTTCCCCTGTGCCCATAAATTCAAGTCTTTCCCCCACTTTCTCCTCTCTTAATCTCAGTGTCTCTGCTTTTATGTGGAGATCTTTGATCCACTTAGACTTGAGCTTTGTACAAGGAGATAAGAATGGATCAATTCACATTCTTCTACATGATAACTGCCAGTTTTACCAGCACCGTTTGTTGAAAATGCTGTCTTTTTTCCACTAGATGGTTTTAGCTCCCTTGTGAAAGATCAAGTGACCATAGGTGTGTAGATTCATTTCTGGGTTTTCAATTCTATTTCACTGTTCTACCCGTCTGTCATTGTACCACTACCATGCGGTTTTTATTACAATAGCTCTGTATGTAGTACAGCTTAATGTCAGGCATGGTGATTCCACCAGAGGTTTTTTTATTGTTGAGAATATTTTTTGCTCTCCTAGGTTTTCTATTATTCCAGATGAATTTGCAAATTTTCCTTTCTATCTCAGTGAAGAATTGAGTTGGAATCTTGATGGCGATTACATTGTAAGTGCTCATCTAGGTCCATAGAGTAGTCTAGATCTGTGATTTTGTTTGTGACATGAATGTGGGAAAGTTTCAGCCATTTTTATCTCAAATACTGTTTCCTTCTTTGTGTCTCTCTGGTTTCCCCATTGCCCATATATAACTCCTGTTGCAATTGTCTATAGTTCTGAGACTCTAGTCCAGTTCTCCATTTCTTTTCTTTTTTTAATTAGATATTTTATGTATTCACATTTCAAATGTTATATCCTTTCCTGGTTTCCTGTCCTGAAATCACCTATTCCTTCCCCCCACCCCTGCTTCTATGAGGGTGCTCCCCCTCCCACACACTCACTCCCAGCTCCCTGCCCTGGCATTCTCCTACACTGGAGAATTGAGCCTTCCCAGGACGCAGGGCTTCTCCTCCTATTGATTCTAGCCAATCCCATCCTCTGCTACATATGAGGCTGAAGCCATGGGTTGCTCTCTGGTTGGTGATTTAGTCCCTAGGAGCTCTGGGGCCAGGGGTCTGGTTGGTTGAAATTGTTGTTCTCAAGAGAGGCACCAAAGTGTGGACACTTTACCCTTTCTTAGAAATGGGAACAAAACACCCATGGAAGGAGTTACAGAGACAAAATTTGGAGCTGTGACAAAAGGATGGACCATCTAGTGATTGCCATATGCAGGGATCCATCCCATACTCAGCTTCCAAATGCTGACACCATTGCATACACTAGCAAGATTTTGCTGAAAGAACCCAGATATAGCTGTCTCTTGTGAGACTATGCCGGGGCCTAGCAAACACAGAAGTGGATGATCACAGTCAGCTATTGGATGGGTCACATGGCCCCCAATGGAGGAGCTAGAGAAATTACCCAAGGAACTAAAGAAACTGCAACCCTATAGATGAAACAACAATATGAGCTAACCAGTACCCCAGAGCTCTTGTCTCTAGCTGCATATGTATCAAAAGATGGCCTAGTCAGCCATCACTACAAAGAGAGGCCCATTGGACTTGCAAACTTTATATGCCCCAGTACAGGGGAACGCCAGGGCCAAAAAGGGGGAGTGGGTGGGTAGGGGATTGGGGGGGTGGGTATGGGGGACCTTTGGGATAGCATTGAAAATGTAAATGAGGAAAATACCTAATTAAAAAAAAATCTGGCACTTTTTTTTCTAATTTCAAGATCTTTATGTTCCCCTAAGTCATAGGAAGTCTATTGATGAGCCCTTGAAAGAAATGTTTTATGTTTCATTTCCTCCTCTCAGCTCCCATTCCCTAGCAGCTCTTGAATATTTCCCATAATAATGGTTATTTACAATTTCTTCTCCAGAACCTTAATACTTTGTATTGTACCATATGTACCATGCGAATCTTGTTGTGATTTAGTCTTCATGGTTTCAGACTGGGTTTATTACTCCTGGTCCTTTTAGGTTTTTTTTGTTGTTGTTGTTGTTGTTGTTGTTGTTCGTTTGTTTGTTTTTTGTTTTGTTTTGTTTTTTTCTTTTTTGGTGCAAGTTGAAAGGCACTGAGGTATTCACCTTTGATATACCCGACTAAGAGATAGGATGTGTTTACCATTTTGTGTGACTTTAATATCACAAGTTAAAATTTCCTTTGAGAGTTTGTGCATTTCTCTCTTTCATCGCATTAAGTTACTACAGAAAATATTTCAGAAACAAGACACAAGGCTTACAATCTTCCACTTGTAATATGCCTTTAATATACTGAACCCAAGTGATGGTATGGTTGAATATAGAATTAAGGGAGCTTTGGCTAATTCTGTGACTACTTTCACCTCTAGTGAACCTCTCTATGGAGTGTAACCTTTATTTGTGTTTCTCAGGTGGTCTCATCTTTTGAACATGGGATAGGAGTAAACAGGGCTTAAACGATGCATGTCTGTGCCCTTCCCATTGCTCCACCCATCAGTGTGCTATGGATTAGTCTAATTTGATGAGGCTCTTATCAAATGATTTCACTTTCATATGAGGTCTTTGGTAAGGAGCACAGAGAGCTCTCAGTACATTGCAGAATTATGCTCTTCTCTCCCCAAAGAAGAAAAAGGGGGTATTTCCCCGAGAACTTTGTAGAAGTATATACATAAAAGTGTAACATCCCCTGAGAAACTTTTAATTATGCAAGCAGTCCAGGATCTGTGTTCAGCATTCAAGTGCCCTTCAAGTCTGACCTTCTGCTCTCAGTACTCTATGGCTTTTCTCTACAGTTTCAGTGCAGAGATTTGCCCTGTAAGCTATTTCCTTTGCAGTTCTAAGATGAATAGCGGCTCCCATTTCTGTGTTTTCCTCCCTGTGAGGGAGTGCATGATGACTTCTAACTTATTCACATATCAAATCGGAAGCCTGCTCTAAGAGAAGAGGGGAGAGAAAAATAAACCTATGGGAATCTGATAGTTTGATAGTTCATAGGAATACCTTACTGTCATTAATGTATGGTGTAGTCAACTCTTCTTCAAACAACAGGCTGAAGAATACATACATTCATTATCTGTGGCTGATTATGAACCAAAATCAAATAAATATGCTAATTGAGCTAATATTTATTGGAAATGAGATTAAATTGGCATTTTCATAATTATGCTATAAAATGAGGAGAAAATAACAAATCAATCTTTATAATGTAGGAATCAATCCTAACAACCTAAGTAATCTAGGAATGAGTAACAGCTGGGATACACACACAAACACACACACACACACACACACACACACACACAGCTGGGATACACACACACACACACACATTTGAAAACAATACAAGAAACATTTCAAGCTAGAAACAGTGGACCAGTTGTACTTATGAGGATGAGCAGGGGAGTGGATTACAGCTGCCTCAATACGTGACTTTTCCTTTGACTGTCAATGACTATATGCTACCACAGTCTCACTGCTATATCTGTAGGAAATACTTTTAAAGAAGTTATCGGCTACTCATCTAATTTTAGTAAATATGTCACTTCTCTCACCTACTGTTGAAATCCTGACCATCATACATTTAGCTTGCTTAGGGAAATAGAAGTGACATAATAAATTCAGACCACAATAGATATTATCTGAGAATTTGAATACTGTGGGGTTAGAGAAGTTGTCTAGCTTTTACAAATAGCACATTCCTATATTTGATTCTTTCTTGAACATAACATTAAATTTGTTTTGATCAGTCTTCATGTGCTTTCTTAAAACAATATCATTTCCCAGGGTGCAAGTTTTAGAACAATTCTATTTGAATAAATTTTTAGTGCCTTCCCAAGAAAACTTCAATCTGAGTATCATTTTGGAAACTATATATCTATTTTTGCTCTTCCGAAAATAAATGGTCATTACCCTTAACACATAATTTTTGGAGAATTATGTTCTTTTTTGTGCTTATATATTAATATATGCAGTGCTTATTTTTATGCTTTTCACATTAAACACAAACAGACAGTAAATGTTACTACTTGCTCAAATATGTATTACATATGACATGAGACAGTTAGCCAACTGCTAGGAAAATCTAATAATAAATGGATACATTTTGACTACAAATTTAAACAACCAAATAATAACCTCTCATAAAATATAATATGCTAAGTTGCTTAGGGAAAAATCCACCAATTATCCTAACAAATTTTATCTAAGCCCTGCGTGAAAAACAATGACTATGTCACAGAGTATCTTGTAGAAAATTAATATGGCTTCTGTAAAACATTTCTTCGGGAGAAGAAAAAGAGTGCCAACAACATTTTTGTTAGTAATTTTGGTAGATAATATTGTTACTGTGAAGAATCAAACAGTTGCACATATAATTGAGAATGTTTCTCTCTTCTGAAACAGAGAGCATCAGTGATGATGTTCTCAATCTATTTATGATTACTTAAAAAATAATTCCCAGAGAATATAGAAATGAAAGCCATGCATGATGAGTTGAAACAATGTAATAATAAAGTATGATTCCCAAAACCAACTTTGGTAATATTCTAATAAATGTTAAATTGACAAAATAGAAATTGCCTAATATTAATTAGTCCCGTATAGACTGATTTATTTGTATACTACATTACATATCGTGATTGAATAAGTATCACAAATGGCAATTAGCCCTTATGACATTTAGAAAGAAGTTCCTATAACTTGAACACATTTACACTTATAAAAATATAAACATGTTTATTTTATTAAGCAATATATTCAATCTAAACATCTACCCATCCACTGGAAAAGAAAACAAGCAAAATGTTGAAATTCTGCTATCTTCAATGCTGCATGAGTAGCAACAAAAATTCCCAGTCAGAACTTGAATCATTGTTCATAAATTGTTCAGAAATTCTAGTACAGTGTCTGGTATGCTGTGTGTGTGTGTGTGTGTGTGTGTGTGTGTGTGTGTGTGTGTGTTCCCTGAACCCTTGGAAACCACAAGATGTTTTTCATTTTTCTTATAGCCTTCCATTTGTCAATGACTATACTGAATAATATTCCATAGGATAAGCCTGAATTCTTTAAATATTCACTTCATCAAGTATGTTTTTGCTGCTTTCTAATTTTTCAAGTCTGAGTAAAACCACCATAAACATGAATGTATATGAATTTGTGCAGATATAAACTTTTAGTCAATTAGGAAAATACAGGGGTAGTAGAATAGCTGAGTCAAAATGATCATAGAGGGTTTTTTTTTATCATTCATTTATTTATTCACTTTACATCGTGATTGCAGCCTCCCTCCCGCCCTCCTCTAATCCCATTCCCACCTTCACCCACCCCTCCTCACATTACTTCTTCCCGGTCTCCTAAGAAAAGAAAAGCACCCTCTGATGGGTGCCATACTGCCCTGGGATATGATATTGCAGTAGAACTACACACCTCCTCTTCCACCGATGTCCAACCAGGTGGTCCAGGTAGGGGAAGGGGATCCAATGGCAGGCAATAGAGTCAGAGAAAACTCCTGCTCCAATTGTTAGGGAACTCACATGAAGCCCAAGCTTCTAATCTGCTACATATGTGTAGGTGGCCTACGTCCAGTCCCTGCATGCTCTTTGGTTAATTAAGAGTTTAATTGCTGTGAGAAGACAGCACATTTTACTCCCTTGCCCCCACCGGCTTGTTCAAACACACGAGTCTATGAGCACCATAGCTACCTATAGCTTAAAGCAAAATGCATTTAGTCCAACTTTAAAAGTCCTTGTAGTCTATAGAAATCTCAGCAATGTTAAAAGTCAATCTCATCTAAGATTCTTGTAATCTCTTAACTGTAATCCACTATAAAATCAAACTAAAGAAAGCAGATTACATCCTTCCAGCTTCACAGGATATATATTACCATACCATAACATCATAGTGAGGAAATACTGGAATGAAACAAGGCTTAAAACCAGCAGGGCAAATTCCAAACTCACCAACTCCATGTCTGATGTCTACTCTTTTCATCTTTGTTGACTAAACACAATTCTTTCTATTGAGCTGGTTCTGTTAGCAGCTTTCCATGGCAGATAGCCCACAGCTCTGACATCTCTAACATCCAAAGCAACTTCAACTTTAATGCTTCTTGTTCCAATGTCTAGGATCCACACATGATCTTCTGGACTGCTCCAAAGTGCTTGGGTCACTTCTCCAACTCTGCCCTCTGTAGCACTCTGGATGCTGGCTGACTCTACTTCTGCTGCTCCTGCTCCTGCTCCTGCTCCTGCTCCTGCTCCTGCTCCTGCTCCTGCTCCTGCTCCTGCTCCTGCTCCTGCTCCTGCTCCTGCTCCTGCTCCTGCTCCTGCTGCTGCTGCTGCTGCTGCTGCTGCTGCTGCTGCTGCTGCTGCTGCTGCTCCTGGTGATCATCCCATAGAACTGGCATCTCCTTTATGCTGAGGTCTTCCAATGCAACTAGGCTGCACTTTCATCAATAGCCTCTCATATGCTCTCTTAGTGGTGCTAATCCTCAACTTCTTTGCATGATCCTTTTACTCCTGGGCCTTCAACTACCACCGAAGCTGCACCTTCACCAATGGTATTCCATATCCTCTCACAATACCAAGTTTCAGTTGCTCTCCATGACCCCTTCATGCTGTCAAACACTTACCACCTGGGTGATTCTTAGACATTACCAAGCCTGGCTGTCAGAAAGGTCTGTCTCTCAAACATAGCTTCTTTGTGATCTCAGAAAACACCTCCCATAAGACTTCACTTCAGTGATGCTAATCTGTTCTTTTTTTTTTCTTTATTTTTTTTATTACATATTTTCCTCAATTACATTTCCAATGCTATCCCAAAAGTCCCCCATACCCTCCCCCCCACTTCCCTACCCACTCATTCCCTTTTTTTTTTTTTTTGGCCCTGGCGTTCCCCTGTACTGGGCATATACAGTTTGTGTGTCCAATGGGCCTCTCTTTCCAGTGATGGCCGACTAGGCCATCTTTTGATACATATGCAGCTAGAGTCAAGAGCTCCGGGGTACTGGCTAGTTCATAATGTTGTTCCACCTATAGGGTTGCAGATCCCTTTAGCTCCTTGGGTACTTTCTCTAGCTCCTCCATTGGGAGCCCTGTGATCCATCGAATAGCTGACTGTGATTAAACACTGATAATTTCCTAGCTTTAGCTAATCAACATCAGTTGTCCCCGTGACCTGGTCTATACTTGACTTAAAAGATAGAGCCACATTTTCTTATTATTTATATAACATACCAGAATATGCTTTGGGCAGTTGAAAGCATATGAAAGGCATGTTTTGCCCTCAAGGATGTTCTTATACCCTCAAACTGACAAGAAAACAAGGAAGACTATTTCATAAAATATAAATGATGGAACTGCTATCTTCACACTGGTATTTACTCTGTAGAAAGTTGCTGCAGGTTATCAGAATGGTAAAACAGATTTTATATTTTTCGTTTGTTCCTTGGGTTGGCTATAATTTCAAAAATAAAATTTTCTATCTCATTGGAAAAAAAAAAAATAAGATAGAGCCACATGGCCGAAGACGCCAAGTTCTACTGCTTGCTGGAACTGAAACATGACTCCCCTTCCGTTTTCAATTATATTTTCATCAGCTTTCTGTTTTCAATACTTTACTATCTAAGCTTGGCTATCATGGAAATTGCTCTGTACCAGACTGGCCTTGAATTCAGAGGTATGCTTGCCTCTCTCTCCTGGTATTAAAGGCATGAACCACTATGTCTGGATGTAAGCTTTTCTTTAATTCCTTTTTACAAGATCTTTATAAATTTTGGATTGTATTTCATTCCTGATATAGTCAAGGTGACAACCAAGACTAGCCAACACAATCCATCCCCTGTCAATTTGACAGAAGATTATATCTCCCTATGTCCAAATGAAAGAATAATCAGGTCAAAATAATACCTAACATAATGTAACTATCCCTCATTCAACAATAAGATTAGCTGGATGGGATCTTGCTCCAAAGTCATCACTCCCTTAATTCTATTTAATATCCTTGAACACAGGATTTAGGTCCATTCTACTTCCTGGAACCCCTTTAATTTTTGAATCATAAATATTTTATTTTTCCTTTCTCAGTTTGCTAATCTTGATCAAAATACTCTTCATAAGAATGAACCACAGGATGGAGTCTATGCTAGATTTTTGGTTTTGGGAATTTTTTGAGACTCCCTTTGTTAATACAATTAATTTGAATCTCTTTACACTAGCCTCAGAAAGAATATCCAAAGAAGGGTAAAATGTAGCTACATTTTTAACCAAAGTATTATAAGAACAGTATCTAGGACATATACTAAAATTCTTCTCAGAAACCTCTTGAGCCATACCCCTAGAGTTGAAAACCCTCAGCACCACTGTCTTATATATTTCTCCTAGTATGGCCCATAAGCCCTACTTAAAGCATCCCAATGCTTTCCAATGTCTAAAAATCCATATTCCACCAAACAAAAGCATGAACAGGCCTATCACAGCAATATTGCAAACACTGGTACCAACTTCTATCTTGGTTAGCATTATATTGAGATATCATGGCCAAAGCAACTCTTATGAAAGACAACAATTAATTTAATGGGCCTGGCTTACAGTTTCAGAGGTTGGGTCCATTATCATTTTGTCAGGAAGAATGGCAGCATCCATGTAGACACAGGGTTGGATGAAAAGAGACTTCTATATCTTGATCTGAAGGCAGCCAGGAGGAGCCTGTCTTCTGTAGTCAGCCAGGAGGAAGGTGTCTTCCACACTGGGCAGAGCTTGAGCATAAGAGCTCAGAGCCCACCCTCATAGTGAAGTACTTCCTTCAACTAGGCCACACCTACTCCAACAAGGCCACACATCCTAATATTGCCACTTTCCATTGTCCGACCATATTCAAACTACCATATTCATATAGAACAAATTTTTATATTTGTTGGTTCAGGGAAATGAATTCCAACATGGCTTTTTCAGAAGCAATGATTTACTCTTTGTTCTACATTCCCATTTGGTGTTCTATGCTTTGTTTTCATGCATGTACAGTGATATAAATGTGTTTTGATATCTCCAATGTTGATAATATCTACCAATGATATATCTTCTCTTAAGATTCTAAATTAGTTGGCACTGCCAATGTCTGAATTTCAGGTGCATCTAGTTACATGCATTTTCTCTGTAAACCTAGGAAGGTCCTTTTTCTCATGGCAACATTCAATTTCAAGACCAAGACCAAAGCAAGCAATGACAGAGAGTGTAAGTATGTATGTTCGTCTCCCAATATCTTTTTCTACTGCTAAAAGTTCATTGGGTATAAAGTTTATTTTATCATTAGACTATCTCAGAACACAAATTCACCAAATACTTTGCTACAGTTTAATATCGATCATCATTTCATAATATAGAGTAATTTATGTCTAGCCACTGGTTAAGAAAGTATCGTGTGTGTGTGTGTGTGTGTGTGTGTGTGTGTGTGTGTGTATGTGTGTGTTCTGGAACTTGTACATTATCTTCTAATTTCTGAATTCATTTAAAAACTGGCATATTTTGTAAAGTTCCAAATCATAGCTATTTTTCATTCTGTCTCATGCATATCTTTGGTCAATATGACATTTTGTCCACTCTTGGGGCTTTCGGCTCTGGAAATTCTACCTCTTGAAGAATGGCTTGTCACAAGAGGCAGAAAGGGAAAAGGATAAATGCGGCATAAGTTCTCAAGGACTTTGACTTCTCAAGAGATCTACTCTTATAACATGTTGCTCCTAGTCACTGTTTATTCATCACAAACCTATGTCTATCTTCAACAATGACAACAAACACAGTCTTGAACTATGACCAAGAAATGATAACCAGGTATCATTACATAGTTTTCAGCACATAAGAATAATAGAGTTTTAAGGAAACAAAACATCCCCCAGATCCTATTAAACACTATTTTTTTAATTAAAAGGTTTTTTTTATTTTAATACTTTTTTCTAAGAAAGATCAAAGTATTCCTAAAAGATATCTGATAAAAACTATGTTATTCAGAATGGCTTTGCTTAACATAGCAATTATTACCAATTATTGAGATCAAGGGTAACTAAAATGAAATACATACATTTTAAAAAAAACTAAAGTTTCCAGGATATTTGTAATCTTAAGCAAAAGATAAAAGACATTTAAATTTTTAATTCACTTTGTATAAAGGAGCTCACAAACAGAAAAAAAGATGGAGCTAATGGACTCCTCTTGAAATCATAGGAGACAAAAAACAAGGCAACATTAAAATATTTAGAATCAAAACAATTTACACATATTATGATCAAGTCCATTGTAGAAGAGTGCCCTTCAGGTCTCTGAAGAGAGGAATAGAGTTGTTGTTTGCCTACATTAGGAAAGAAAGAAGCTAGAATTAAAAAATAAAAATAAAAAAGTCTCTTGAGGCCTCAGGGAGTGTGGAGGTCAGGTGGGGTGGGGAGGGACATCCTCTTGAAGATGGGGGAGGAGGTATGGGATGTGGGACTGTCAGAGGGTGGACTGGGATGGAGATAGAGAATGGACTGTGAAAAAAAAAGGTTAATATTTTTAAAAAAGAATAAGGAAAAAAAGAAAAAATATTTTTAAAGCAAGTATTATAATTTTTCCAAAAACTCCCAATGTTTTGATCAAGCCAAGGACACATTTCAATAGCAATAAAGATAAAGAGCTCAGTTTAGGGTCTCAAGACACATTGCTCTAATAGTCCACCTTAGTCTGAAAGTTGTAGCAGTTTGATTGATGATAACTTATTTTAATAATTTCGGTTGCTCCAAACTAAGAAATTTTCATGAAAATTCTTCAACTAATTCATGCAGAAATGAACAATTGAGGTAAATATTTAAACACATTTTAAATCATTAATATTACTTATTCATGAGGAGATCATTCTAAGAGTGGGAAAGAATATCCATAGTAAGTACTACACCTCTCTCATGAGGGTCTTCAGTTCTTAGAGAAAATATATCTGTGAGTCAAAAGTAGATGTAGAAATCTCTGTAACTCCTCATCAATATTTCCATGTACCTATAACCACTGCAAAAAAACAAACTCCGTCTGATATGCTCTATTCTTTCCAGGTTATGAAGTTGCTATGGGACATATGAATTGGTAGTGTGCCTTTCCCTACATTAAATATGGATTTCAATAGAAAAAAAAACCAAACTTCTTTTCTTTAAAACTTATCTTTCTTCTCTGGATCTTCCTCTCATTCATCTGTGCAAAGAATTCATTTATTAATAAATGCCTCTGCTCACTATCAAAGTCTCAAATATTGCACAGTTTCTATTATTTGTGGCACCTTATGCTATTCATTGAGGACACAATAACTCTAGAGAACATGTTGAGGAAACCAAAAAGATTAATTTTGGATTGGGGTTTAAGTATGAATATCAGTAAATACAATCAAAACAAAATATTTACACTACAAATGGAATTGTCATCAATCCTTCATATTTTGTAAAGGAGTGGTTCTCAACTGTCCCAATGCTATGGCCCTTTAATGCAGTTCCTCATGTTGGAGAGACCCCCAAATATAAATTATTTTTTGTTGCTACTTCATAACTGTAATTTTGCTACTGTTGTTCATCATTATGTAAATATCTATGTTTTTCAATGATCGTGGGTGAGCCTCACAAAAAGGTCATTTGGCTCCTAAAGGGATCATAATCCACAGGCTGAAAATCACTGTTGTAAAGAAATTAAGATTTGCACTGTATCATATTCATCATAATTGGGCCAAAATATTAACTTTCAGTGTAATTTGGCAGGATGTCATCCCTCATTACAACTCTCATTCTCAAACCGTGGAATAAAGTTTTACTGGGAAAAGAAGAAATAAGAAGTGAATGGAGTCTCTCTCTCTCTCTCTCTCTCTCTCTATATATATATATATATATATATATATATATATATATATATATATACCCTTAGATATCTTCTTAATATTTTTCAGCCCTAGTATTTCTAGGGCAAAATAGGAACATTGTAGAAGGACAACCACTGACCCAGAAGTGATGGTCACTATTGAATCTTGAAGTAACCTCTATTCTAGTGTCTAAACCAAATGGACAATCACTATCAAATAATGCCAAACTGTATGCCACAAAGTCTGGATTCAGATCTGTTAGGTAGACTCCTAGAAGATGGATAGGAGGCTAGACAAGTGCAGAACACTTTTGACTGACTCCATTATAAAATAAGCAGCCATTTTGCATCAAGTTTATTGGCACCTCTTTTTCATCCTGCTTGGTACATTACAAAGGAAAAGGAGCTAATACAAATTCTAGTGTTTTGCATCTTTGCTGTTGAGGAACTGAAGAACTTTCTGCCTAACAAACTCTTTTTTTTTCCAGAAGGAAGCAAGTTCATGTGATGAGGACACAGGTAAGTCATACATTCAGACATACTCAAATCATTAAGATTTTAGAGATAAACAAAATGGAAAATTATCCCTACCTTCCTTGCAACTAACTCCTCAGCAGACGCTCTCTTTCTCCCTCCTGCTGCTGAGACCTTTTAAATGTCTCTACTTCCTGACAGGTCTATGGTTCTGTCCTCATGCAATGTGCTTATTCACTCTGAGTAAGCCTTCAGGGGATTGTTTCAATCTCTTTCCATTCTAAAATGCAGTTTCTTAGAAATGAGTATCAAATGGGACTTGTTTGGCTCAATTAGAACCACCTGAAACAGTTGGCTGTCACCAGAAGTCGGCATCACGGCACACAGATGGTCAGTAGTAAGGAAGAGGGCTATTTATATAAAGGAAAAAAATGGTCATAAATAAGAGACAAACAAAATATTTCTGAAACAAACAGCCTTCTTCTTGCCATTTTTGCTCTTGGCACCTTTCATTTCCAGGTGGCTACTCCTTTTATTCTGGCATTTATTCAGAATCTTTGCAAAGTCCTTTTCATACTCCTGGATCACCGTCTAGGAATTTTACTTGTCCCCAAGAATACAGATAATGTTGACTTCTGCATTGAATTACTATTGCATCTCTCACTCCCAAGTTTCAGATTTGGCAAATGCCAGAGAACCTGGGGAGAGAGAGAAAAAAGAAAAGAAAAGAAAAGAAAAGAAAAGAAAAGAAAATTCTTGATGGTGTCGGAAATGTCAAAGAGCTGGTAGTAGGTGGCCTGAAACAGATCTGCTCTGGGAGCCTTCTTAATAAGAATTCTTGTATTTCAGCCAGATTAAGCTGGTTTTTACTAAAGCTCCTTTTCTTCTTTTCTGAGGTCTGTCTGATATCATACCACAAGTAATTTTCAGTCCTCTCCAGAAAGACTCTCACAATGCTCACACTCTAACCCTCTTTTCTCAACTCCACCCAACAAGCACACTGAAAATTGAACTCTGAGTGTTATCGCTTGACAATTAACAGTTTACCTGAGTGCACAGAGATCAAATTTAACCCCAACACAGTCATTTGATTTCTGGACAGAGACTCTGGAGGTCTGCATGACATATTGTGAAACAAATTGAATAAAATGAGCTCAAGCCCTGCCTAAGTTAACAAAATTATGTGGAAACATGCAGTGTTAAAAAAAATTATACCTTTGTATATCCTTAAAAGAATTAATATCTGTTCCTCAAACCATTACTTCTAACTCTCATTAATAAGAGTTTTCGTTGTGGGGCACCCACTAGAGAAGACCAGTCATATATGGTTTCAAGCCAGTAGAAAGTCATTATGAACCTGGATGGCAACTACACTGGGTATTTGGGACCCAGTGCAATCTCAAGAGTCTCTCAGGGTAAGAGTTTAGACACACATACACGCACAAAATCCACACATCCTGGCATCCTGTGTTGACATACTTCAGTAAGCAATAATGATTAACCAAGGGTAAGTGATCTACAGAACTTTCCCAGATCTATGAACTTTAATAGACTAGGTCTTTGTTCTCAGGTGAGCAAGTGTTATTGCCTGTGTGATGGATTGCAAGGCTGTTAGCTGAATGGTATGGTCATCATAGCTTCTCTTATGCTAAGGTCTAGGATCTAGACTCTTACACTTTGACATGGTTTGAAATTTAGAAACTGATGTCTGGAAATATTATTACTGGAGGGATAGATTTTTTTAGTACCAAGAAAAGCAATATAAATAATATTAAGTGGGCCCCTGGGTGATACTGGTGGATATCACTGGAAAAGGGAAATAAAATAGTTTTTGTAGTTGACTGGGGAAGGTGGGGATGAAAACAGGAGGGATCAAGAAGGTGATGGAGGGATGGAGGGAGAAAATATGTGGAGAAACAACTGAAATTGGGGAATATGTCAGGAATGAAGAAATCTAGTGCAATGGAAACTTTCTGAAATCTGAGGATGACCCTTGTGAGGACTCCTGTGATGGAGGATACAGAGCCTGAGGTAGTCATCTACTGTAACCAGGCAAGACATCTAGTGGTGAGAATGGGACAACCCAGCCACAGAACCTTCAACCTACAACCTATCCTACTTGTAAGATGTGCTGGGGCAGTGATGGCTCAGAATCTGTGTGAGTGGCCATCCAATGACTGGTCTAACTTTAGTACCACATCAAGAGAGAGAGAGAGAGAGAGAGAGAGAGAGAGAGAGAGAGAGAGAGAGAGAGACAGAGACAAAGACAGAGAGAGACAGAGACAGAGACAGAGACAGAGAGAGAGACAGAGAGAGACAGAGAGAGACAGAGAGAGACAGAGAGAGACAGGGAGAGAATCCATGCTTGACACTGCCTGGATAGACAGGAACTAGAAGTTGGGTAGCCCAACAACCTAGGATACTGGCAGGAGGAGAAGGAGGAGGAGGAGGAGGAGGAGGAGGAGGAGGAGGAGGAGGAGGAGGAGGAGGAAAAAAGGGAAGAAGGAAGAAGAGAAGAAAATTAAGGCTTTACCACAGCATCTGGGGGAGCCATCTTGGGTTTCTAGATTCCACTGAGACTGGTGAGCGCAGGTGAGAGTGTGGACTGCAGAGGATAACAGCTTCTGGGATAGGCGGAAGCCACAGAGCTTCTGAGGCAGACCGAATTTTGGGCTACAGACACCACAGGAACCTTCCCTACCAGAGGAGAGGTGTCCGCCCTGCCCAGGAGGGCATTGCCACAACATCTGGGGGAGCCATCTTGGTTCTGGGACTCTATGGAGACTAGTCTGCACAGGTAAAAGTGTGGACTGCAGAAGCTGCACAGATTCTGGGACAAGCCCTGTTTCGGGCCTTCATCTTCTGCCACAAGGCAGGTCCAAATGCCAGATATCTGTCCCCCTTCTATGCAAGAGGAGAGCTTGCCTGCAGAGAGTCCTCTAACCACTGAAACTCAGGAGAGAGCTAGTCTTCCAGGTCTGCTGGTAGAGACTAACAAAATCATGAGAGGAACAAGCTCTAACCAGAGACAACTATAACAACTAACTCCAGAGATTACCAGATGGCAAAAGGCAAATGTAAGAAACTTACTAACAGAAACCAAGACCACTCACCATCATCAGAACCCAGCAGTCCCACCTCAGCCAGTCCTGGGCACCTCAACACACCCAAAAAGCTAGACCCAGATTTAAAAGCTTATCTCATGATGATGATAGAGGACATCAAGAAGGACTTTAATAACTCACTTAAAAAAAAATACAGGAGAACACTACTAAAAAGTTACAAGTCCTTAAAGAAAAATAGGAAAGCACAACCAAAGAGGTAGAAGACCTTTAAGAAAAACAGGAAAACACATCCAAACAGGTGATGGAAATGAACAAAACCATACTAGACCTAAAAAGGGAAATAGACACAATAAAGAAAACCAAAAGTGAGACAATGCTGGAGATAGAAATTTTAGGAAAGAAATCTGGAACCAAAGATGTGAGCATCAGCAACAGAATACAAGAGATGGAAGAGAGAATCTCAGGTGCAGAAGATTCCATAGAGAACATCGGCACAACAATCAAAGAAAATGCTAAATGCAAAAAGATCCTGACTCAAATCATCCAGGAAATCCAGGACACAATGAGAAGACCAAACCTACGGATAATAGGAGTAGATGAGAATGAAGATATTCAACTTAAACTGCCAGCAAATATCTTCAACAAAATTATAGAAGAAAACTTCCCAAACCTAAAGAAAGAGATGCCCATGAGCATAGAAGAAGCCTACAGAACTCCAAATAGACTGGACCAGAAAAGAAATTCCCCCCGACACATAATAATCAGAACAACAAATGCACTAAATAAAGATAGAATATTAAAAGCAGTAAGGGAAAAAGGTCAAGTAACATATAAAGGCAGGACTATCAGAATTACACCAGACTTTTCACCAGAGACTATGGAAACCAGTAGATCCTGGACAGATGTTATACAGACACTAAGAGAACACAAATTCCAGCCCAGGCTACTATACCCAGCCAAATTTTGAATTAACATAGAGGAAGAAACCAAGGCATTCACCAACAAAACCAAATTCACACAATATCTTTCCACTAATACAGCCCTTCAAAGGATAATAAAGGTAAAACACCAACACAAAGATGGAAATTAAAACCTAGAAAAAGCAAGAAAGTAATCCTTTAACAAAACTAAAAGAAGACAGCCACAAGAACAGATTCCCAACTTTAACAACAAAAATGACAGGAAGCAACAATTACTTTTCTTTGATTTCTCTTAAAATCAATGGACTCAATTCCCCAATAAAAAGACATAGACTAACAGACTAGCCACACAAACAGGACCCGACATTTTGCTACTTGCAGAAAACCCACCTCAGGGATAAAGACATACACTACCTCAGAGTAAAAGGCTGGGAAACAATTTTCCAAGCAAATGGTCTGAAGAAACAAGCTGGAGTAGCCATTCTAATATAGAATAAAATCGTCTTCCAACCCAAAGTTATCAAAAAAGACAAGGAGGGGCACTTCATACTCATCAAAGGTAAAATCTTCCAAGAGGAACTCTCAATTCTGAATATCTATGCTCCAAATTCAAGGGCAGCCACATTCATTAAAGAGACTTTAGTAAAGTTCAAAGCACACATTGCACCTCACACAATAATAGTGGGAGACTTCAACACACCACTTTCATCAACGAACAGATCGTGGAAACAGGAACTAAACAGGGACACAGTGAAACTAACAAAAGTTATGAAACACATGGATCAAACAGATATCTACAGAACATTTTATCCTAAAACAAAAGGATATACCTTCTTCTCAGCTCCTCATGGTACCTTCTCCAAAATTGACCATACAATTGGAAACAAAACAGGCCTCAACAGATACAAAAATATTGAAATTGTCCCATGCATACTATCAGCTCACCATGGGCTAATGCTGATCTTCAATACCAACATAAATAATGGAAAGCCAACATTCAAGTGGAAACTGAAAAACACTCTTCTCAATGATACCTTGGTCAAGGAAGGAATAAAGAATGAAATGAAAGACTTTTTAGAGTATAATGAAAATGAAGCCACAACATACCCAAACTTATGGGGCATGAAAGCATTTCTAAGAGGAAAACTCATAGCTCTGAGTGCCTCCAAAAAGAAACTAGAGAGAGCACACACTAGCAGCTTGACAACACACCTAAAATCTCTAGAACAAAAGGAAGCAAATTCTCCCAAGAGGAGTAGAATGCAGGAAATAATCAAACTCAGGGGTGAAATCAACCAAGTGGAAACAAGAAGAACTATTCAAAGAATCAACCAATCAAGGAGCTGGTTCTTTGAGAAAATCAATAAGATAGATAAACCTTTAGCCAGACTCACTAGAGGGCACAGGGACAACATCCCAATTAACAAAATCAGAAATGAAAAGGGAGACATGACAAAAGATCCTAAAGAAGTCCAAAACTCCATCAGATCCTTCTATAAAAGGCTATACTCAACAAAACTGGAAAACCTGCATGAAATGGACAAATTTCTAGACAGATACCAGGTACCAAAGTTAAATCAGGATCAGGTTAATGATCTAAACAGTCCTATATCCCCTAAAGAAATAGAAGCAGTCATTAATAATCTCCCAACCAGAAAATTCCCAGGACCAGATGGGTTTAGTGCAGAGTTCTATCAGACCTTCAAAGAAGATCTAATTCCGGTTCTTCACAAACTATTCCACAAAACAGAAACAGAAGGTGCTCTACCTATCTCATTCTATGAATCCACTCTGATACCTAAACCACAGGAAGACCCGACAAAGATAGAGAACTTCAGACCAATTTCCCTTATGAATATCAATGGAAAAATACTCAATATAAGGAAATCCATCAACTTAATCCATGATATAAACAAACTCAAAGACAAAAACCACATGATCATCTTGTTAGATGCAGAGAAAGCATTTGACAAAATCCAACACCCATTCATGATAAAAAGACTTGGAAAGATCAGGAATTCAAGGCCCATCCCTAAACATAATAAAAGCAATCTACAGCAAACCAGTTGCCAACATCAAAGGAAATGGTGAGAAGCTGAAAGCAATCTCACTAAATTCAGGGACTAGACAAGGCTAGTCCACTCTCTCCCTACGTATTCAACATTGTACTTGAAGTCATAGCCAGAGTAATTCGACAACAAAAGGAGATAAAGTGGATACAAATTGGAAAGGAAGAAGTCAAAATATCACTTTTTGCAGATAATATGATAGTATATATAATTAACCCTAAAAATTCCACCAGAGAACTCCGAAACCTGATAAACAGCTTCAGTGAAGTAGCCGGATATAAAATTAACTCAAACAAGTCAATGGCCTTTCTCTAAACGAGGATAAACAGGCTGAAAGAGAAATTAGGGAAACAACACCCTTCTCAATAATCACAAATAATATAAAATACCTTGCTGTGACTCTAACTAAGGAATGGAAAGATCTGTATGATAAGAACTTCAAGTCTCTGAAGAAAGAAATTAAAGAAGATCTCAGAAGATGGAAAGATCTCCCATGATCTTGGATGGGCAGGATCAATATAGTAAAAATGGCTATCTTGCCAAAAGCAATCTACAGATTCAATGCAATCCCCATCAAAATTCCAACCCAATTCTTCAATGAATTAGAAAGGGCAATCTGCAAATTCATCTGGAATAACAAAAAACCTAGGATAGCAAAAACTCTTCTCAAGGATAAAAGAACCTCTGGTGGAATCACCATGCCTGACCTAAAGCTGTACTACAGAGCAATAGTGATTAAAAAAAAAACTGCATGGTACTGGTATAGCTACAGACAAGTAGACCAATGGAATAGAATTGAAGACCCAGAAATGAACCCACACCCCTATGGTCACTTTATCTTTGACAAGTGAACTAAAACCATCCATTGGAAAAAAAGACAGCATTTTCAACAATTGGTGCTGGCACAACTGGCAGTTATCATGTAGAAGAATGGGAATTGATCCATTTCTATCTCCTTGTACTAAGGTCAAATCTAAGTGGATCAAGGAACTCCACATAAAACCAGAGACACTGAAACTTATAGAGGAGAAAGTAGGGGAAAGCCTTGAAGATATGGGTACAGGGAAAAAATTCCTGAATAGAACAGCAATGGCTTGTGCTGTAAGATCAAAAATTGACAAATGGGACCTCATAAAATTGCAAAGCTTCTGTAAGACAACAGACACTGTCAATAATTCAAAAATGTCACCAACAGATTGAGAAAGGATCTTTACCTATGCTAAATCAAATAGGGGACTAATGCCCAATATATATAAAGAACTCAAGAAGGTGGACTCCAGAAAATCAAATAACCCCATTAAAAAATGAGACTCAGAACTAAACAAAGAATTCTCACCTGAGGAATACCGAATGGCTGAGAAGCACCTGAAAAAAATGTTCAGCACCCTTAATCATCAGGGAAATGCAAATCAAAACAACCCTGAGATTCCACCTCACACCAGACAGAATGGCTAAATCAAAAATTCCGGTGACAGCAGATGCTGGTGAGGATGTGGAGAAAGAGGAACACTCCTCCATTTTTGGTGGAATTGAGAGCATGTACAACCACTCTGGAAATCAGTCTGGCGGTTCCTCAGAAAATTGGACATAATACTACCGGAGGATCCCGCAATACCTCTCCTGGGCATATATCCAGGAAATGTTCCAACTGGTCAGAAGGACACATGCTCTACTATGTTCATAGCAGCCTTATTTGTAATAGCCAGAAGGTGGAAAGAACCCAGATGCCCCTCAACAGAAGAATGGATACAGAAAATGTGGTACATTTACACAATGGAGTACTACTCAGCTATTAAAAAGAATGGATGTATGAAATTCCTAGGCAAATGGATGGACCTGGAGGGCATCATCCTGATTTAGGTAACCCAATCAGAAAAGAACTCACACTATATGTACTCACTGATAAGTGGAGTTTAGCCCAGAAAGTTAGAATACCCAAGATGTAAGATACAATTTACTAAAGACATGAAACTCAAGAAGAACGAAGACCAAAGTGTGAACATCTTACCCCTTCTTAGAATTGGGAACAAAACACCCATGGAAGGAGTTACAGAGACAGTTTGGAGCTGAGACGAAAGGATGGACCATCTAGAGACAGCCAGATCCGGGGATCCATCCCATAATCAGCTTCCAAACCCTAACACCATTGCATATACTAGCAAGATTTTGCTGAAAGGACCCAGATATAGCTGTCTCTTGTGAGACTATGCCAGGGCCTAGCAAATACTGAAGTGGATGTTCACAGTCAGCTAATGGATGGATCACAATGCCCCCAATGGATGAGCTAGAGAAAGTAACCAAGGAGCTAAAGGGATCTGCAGCCCTATAGGTGGAACAACAATATGAACTATCCAGTACCCCCCAGAGCTCGTGTCTCTAGCTGCATATGTATCAGAAAATGGCCTAGTCAGCCATCAGTGGAAAGAGAGGCCCATTGGTCGTGCAAACTTTATATGCCTCAGTACAGGGGAATACTAGGACCAAGAAGTGGGAATGGGTGGTTAGCGGAGTGGGTGGGGGAGCGTGTGGGGACTGTTGGGGTAGCATTGGAAATGTAAATGAAGAAAATACCTAATTAAAATTAAATTAAATTTAAAAAGAAAAGAGTATTAAAAAGTGATGAAATGATTCCTAATGATATTCTGATATACTCATACACCAATGCCTAACCTGGTTGTCATCAAAATAACTTCCTCCAGCCGCTGATGTTAGATGATGGAGCATTGGGAGCCCTGATAAAGATGGTGAGGAAAGATTGTAGGAGCCAGAGGGTTGAGGACACCAAAAGAACACTGACTACAAAGTCAACTAAGCAGGACTCATAGTGGCTCAAAACAGCTGAAGAGATGATCATGGAGCCCTTGTGGATCTGTGCTATGTGCTCTGCATATATGTTATGTGTTATGGTTATTTAGCTTGTGCTTTTTTGTGTTAGTCTCACAAGAATGAAAATAGTGGTATCTCTGATGTTTTTGCCTGTTCCTGGGACACTTTTCCTCCTACTAGGTTGCCTTATTTAGCCTTGATATGAAGGTTTGTGTCTAGTCTTATTTCATCTTTTTATGCAATGTGGCTTGATATCCCTGAAGTCCTGCTCTTTTCTGAATGGCAATAGGGGAGCAATGGGTCTAAGAGAGAAGGGGAGGGAGGAAGCAGGAGGAATGGAGGAAGGAGAAACTGTGGTTGGGATGTGTTGTATGAGAGAAAAATGAATACACAAAAATAAAATATATAAATAAATGATTTTCAATGAATATGACCTTTAAAGAAATGCATGTGTAAGTATTTATGAATGGGCCATGTTCATCTTGACAGATATAGTATAATAGTATTCTTACTTCTATAGACCAGTGGTTTGTAATAATGCTTTGCAGGGCCTTTTCAAGTTGACATGCATAACAAAATAGACAGCACAACTCATAAATAATATGGCACCTTGATATATACACAAATGATGTAATTTAAAGGAAAAATAACCTGGACAGTGTTCAATATTATTTAGACATATTTGTGTCTTGAGTGCATGAGTATTGATCTAGTTCAAAATGAGAAATTAGAGTGTTCATAAAGATGCTTCTCTTGTTTGTTGATTTATAATAAAGACTCTGCACAAGTTAATAATATGTTGCTATCAGGTCCAGGAGACTCTTTTAGATTATGAGTTAGCAATTCTGAGGGCACAATTCAATTTAAATACAAATTACATCTGGATAATATTTTTCATTTTTAACATAGATCTTTCTTCCTTCACCTTGTCTGCTGCTAGCATTTGTTTGCTTCTCAAGAGGACATTCCAATATGCATCCCAACATATCCCAAGAAAGATTTTGTATATATTAAATAAAAAGAAGTCTTTATAAAATTTGATCAGATGATTGCAACACAAATGCAGACACATCTCTTCAAAATCAATTTAGTTGAGCTAAGAAAAAAAACTTAACATTATTTGCATATACAAAAAAAATCTTTAAAACAATTGCTTACAAATCAGGCAACTATGGGGTTGGAAAGATGGCTCAGTAGTTATACTTGTTTACTGCTTTGAAAAATATTTTTGTTCACTTCCCAGCACCCACATAAAGCACTCACAACAGCTTTTAATCTAGATCCAAGGGATCTGACATCATCTTCTAGATTCTGAGGGCAACAACATTCATTTTGAAACTACACACACACACACACACACACACACACACACACACACACACACAATTAAAGAATACTAAAGCTAAATCCTTAAATATAACAATAACAAAAAGTCTGCAACAAAACAACATGTTATACCAGAGGAACAATTTTAGTGTTAAAATTATGTAAGTGGCGTATAGCCCATATAGGGAGAAAATTAAGTGTTTTGCCATGGTTTGGTGGTGGTTGTTTTATAAAATTATTATTATTTGATAGTGTATGACCTTGACCTGGCTCTCTTGTTTCCCAGAGCTCCAGTTTGCTCATCTGATGACAGAGAGTATTAGCTTTTACCAAGCAGATCCCCTGATCGTAAGGTGCATTTTCAGTGTGTCAATGATGATTTACTTGCATAAGGAGAGAAATGAACATATATATCATCAAAAGCATAAGCTCAACTCCCAACATTACAGTGAAGAATGAACAAAGGGTGAGGGGTTTCTGCAGAAAGCACATTCACCCTCTAAATTATCAAAGGCATCTATGAAAAGGTATCTTCAATTTATTTTTAAGAAATAATACATTTTAATTATCCCACAGGTTGTAATTTGTCACTTTCTACTGTGTTTTCATAAGTAGATCATAGGTTTTATGCCATTTTTTACCCTAAAGAGTTAAGAATTTATAAAATTGAGATGTAGTTTAAAAGTATGCAAAGGCAGTAGATGACCTAAAATTGTTTAGAATGCATTTGTGTTCCATTTTAAGAAGCATAGTATGTCAGAGAATAGTAACTAATGGCTTGCCTGGGGGCAACTTTAACTTATGCACCAATGGCACTTACAAGATTCACATGACATTTGGTATAGTTATTATTTTTCTATTTCTATCCAAAAGCAAACATAGCAGGACCCACTTAAAACGTAGTCCTGTCAAATCAATGCTGGATTTCTCTTTACTCCTGAAGGCCATGATACTAACACAATATTATCATTGTTATGGGAGAAACTGGGGCTGATTCTGGCTTCAAAAATGCCCAGATAATTTTGTCTCTGCCAAACAAATCATTTAGCATTTTACAACCATAGCCTTACTTGGACGAACCCTGTCTTTTGAGACTGTTCAGGAATAAAACATAAGCCACCTGCTCAATCAACAAAAGCAACCAGAGAGAAATGAAGTCAAGCTTCACTACAAATAAAGGTTAGGACAATAACATCTGGGGAGGAAGTAACACCAAGCGCTCTCTTGAGAATTATTTTGAGAACAAAGGAAAGCAATTTAGCCCTTTTAGAGGAAGAACACCCTAATAAGACTTCAATAATGGAAGAAATGAGTGTCTCGAGGCTTAAGTGAGGAAGTGCATCAAAGTCCTGGCAGTGAATATTAAAACTACCATGCTTTGAACACTTATATCCCTACTCAACTCACATAACAATTACAAAGCATCTACCTCATGTCAGCCACTCCTACACATGAAAACAATCTGCTCTGTAGGTTAAAAAAATGTGAGAAAACTTACGCAGAGCAAGCTAGGAGAATGAAGAGTAATAGTTGAACAGTTCCAGAAACATCAAGAACAAGTTTCAGAAAAGATTGGTTACCAATGCTTAGGAAATTAGGTCTTCTTATGAGAAAAACAAAATAACTGTCATTAAAGCAAGATAAATCCAGAAAGACATTAGGAAAAATAGAGTATATATATATAAAGCAAGAAAGAGATCTCAGGTTACAGAGGCAACATTAGATTTTTCTAAGCATTGTAGATTAGTCTGGTATCTCTCAGCAGGCTCTGGAGAAAATATGTAGAAGATAATAGGATTTACATTTTCCAAGATTTTCTTTCCATCCAAGCTTAATATTCAGTTAATACACTCAACAGAAGTTTTCTGCACGTCTACTGTGAGCAATGTACTCATTGCTCTATGAAATAAGAATGCAGCAGTAACTAGTAAATTTGGGGTCATTGTTTTCATGAAGATTACAGTTCCTTTAAGGACAGCAGTAGCTACTCACTGGGAGACTGTTTAACCATAGTGAAAACATGTGCAGTTAAATTAAGAATGCTCGCTCAGAGATAGACAAGAAGAAGAAAGGCTGTGAATGATTAAGAATGGATGAAACAAGGTTTACTAACCCTGATGTATGAAACCCAGGTATTACTTTCTGACAATAACCATGAACCAGATAAGGAGATACTACTCAACCATACTAGTTCAATACAGAGGAAAAAAAAATCTCAGGATGGAAAATAAGAAATGAGCATGAACTCTCTGCATTGGTTGAGAGACCACTGACATGTGAATAATACAAAAAGAAAGCAAGCCAGTTTTTGTTTTGTTTTTGTTTTTTAATAGTATGACACCTGATATACTGACCACACTCCAATGCATGTTCAGTACCCAAAAGAAGTTCTCCAGCACACTCTGGACTGGAAGGGATTGAGAAATACATAAAGATAAATAGAGCGATGTAGACATCGATGTAGGTTTAGATGTAGACATAGACATAGACATAGACATAGACATAGACATAGACATAGACATAGACATAGACATAGACATAGACATAGACATAGACCAGACAATGGAGATGCATAGAGAAAACATAAACTTTGGTTTGGCAGACAGGTAGAGAAGGTTCTAGCAGCAGTTGATGGAAGGGAGTTAATATTATTAAGATACACTATATGAAGTTATCAAAGAATTAATAAAAATATTAAAAAATAGATTAAAAGATTTCAAAGACTTTTTGAAGATTACACAGAATACCTGTAATAGTCATTACAACAAACAACAATGAAAGCAGACATCTGGTAAATCAATGTATATATTACAGAGGTCTTTTTGGACAAAACCTGTCTCAGAAATATTCAAATGCCAGCTGATGACGGTGTGGGAAGTCTGCTATGTGATGCATGACTTTCTACAAACAAAGCTGATGGGAAAAGACATAGATATTTCTTGACCAGATAATACTTTCACATGTCTCCTAGAAATTTATTTTTTGAGATCAAGGGACTAAGCTCAATGTTGGTGTTGGTTCTTGGGGTGATGGGGCGTTTTGAGTGTATTAGAGTACCTGCCATAGAAAGCTAAAGATGTAGTGCTCACTCAGAAATCTGAACACTGGACTTTAAGAAGAAAAAGCCAGTGAGGCAGAATATGCCCTTTACGTTTCTTGAGAAGAAACTAAAGTGATGAGGCAAGGGGATGGGGGAGGGGTAGGGAGGGGAGAGGGGGAGGGGAGGGAAGAGGGAGGAGAGGGATAGATTATGAACTCGTTGATACGTATGAAACCACCTCTGTTTCCAAGAACCATTACTTGTGATTTTTCTGCTTTAGAAATGATTTATCTGTCGCCAAATATACAGAACTAATAAACTAGGTTCTTATTTTGGAATCAATTGAAAGATATGTTGGGAAGCCTGGATGACATCAACAGTCAGCTTTAATTAATGATTAATCCTATATTGGAGAAATGCAAGCTGGAAATATCTCACTCCAAATATGTCAACTTTACTTGCACCACCAACAACCTCTTTCTTTCAGAGGCCAAGTTTTATCCGAGGTATTCTTAATTCACTTATGCACTGCACTGTCATAGGGACTTCGGGAATTGACCTGCTGGGCTTCTTTGTGCAGCCAATAATGGCATTCTTCAATGCAGGCATTTGCTAGGGAAGAAAGAGTTGTAATATATACCTGTTGCATTCTTACCTGTTGGTCTGAGATATCTGATTGAAAGAAATTAAAGTTTGGAATTGCTCAGGTAAACATGTCAGGAAAATCATACTTCTACACTAAAGAAGTCACCAGGAGTATGTCATGGAAAGCACTTATTTAGCTCTTTCTAGCTCTGAGAGAAAGGATTTTTTAATTCCTCAGAAGTTTTTAAATATACTACGTTTTCGGAGCAGTTTTAAGGTTATACAAGTGAATGGGATAAGGAGTCCCCATGTGCTTTCTTAATATTCACCTCCTCTGATAGCTCTCTTGGTTGTTAATAACTTACATTTATGTGTTTCTTTGACAGAACATTGGTACAGATATTCATTGATATCTATAGTTATGTTGGCGTTCATTCACTCCTGGTGTTACACATTCGATGGAGTTTGGACAAATGCATTCGTCATTACTGTGTCACATAGAATGCCTTACTGACCTGTGCTATGGCTATTCATCCATCTCCTCACATGAAGTCTTGGCCATTCTTGACTTTTCTTCTGTTTCATATTTTATTCAGAAGATTTCCCTAGCTAGATTTAGACAACATGCAGCCTTCTAAGATTAGCTTCATTGGGGGGTAGTTCAATTTATTGCAAATTCCTCCACGTCACTTGCAGTTTAAAAACACATTTGTCTTTATTGCTAAGTAACATTCCTACACATGGATACATCTGCCTGATTATTCACTCACCTGTTGAGAGTCATCATTATCCGGGATAGCCTCATGTCTAACTAGAATCAAAAATTCACGCCAAAGACCATATGGTAAGAAGGGTGATTCCATTTATGGGAGCCACAGTGATGTGATGATGTGACATGCCCCCAGTGATGGTGTATATTTAAATATGCAGAAGTGAATCACATTGGGAGAAATTTCTCAATGAGAAGCATATATATATATATATATATATATATATATATATATATATATATTTCTAAACCATATATATATATGGTTTAGAAAGAAAAGCAGCTGCTTGTGCTGGTGTCTCAGACCGACAGCTGAGCTACTGCTGCCTTCTTGTGAAGCTTAGAATTTTAAACTGGTAACAGCTCTATTCACCATATGGTGTCTTACTCCCCTCTCTACGTAGATTCTAAATTTGATTTAATCTGCTCTAATTCCATTTAACTTTTGGCGCTGTGATTTCACACCTTCCTGTGTAGCAGCATTTGACTGTTGTGCTTCAGATCCGTCATTTAGTAAGGTTAACCTTAAAGAATTTTTAAAGATATGGCACAGGAAACTTTTTCTCCTTGTTATTTCATTTGTTTCAATTGGACAATACCCCTGGCATACTTCTAATGCACAATTACATTGCCTTTTCTCTATAATTTGGTGCCCCACTGACCTAAGATTGACCCATTTCTTCTGTATGTTTCTCAGATAGCTTGCCTTCCTCTGATTTGGACACCTAAGGTCTTATATAACATTTCCTATCCTTTTCTCTTTTTATCACAATATTTATTGAGATAGAAATATTGTAATTACTGGAGTGGTCTCCACAGGTTCTAGCTCTCCCTTCTCTGCGTATTATGGCTAAAGTCAATCTCTGATATCTGGGACCCTCCAGTGGCAATCCCTAGTTCCTTATCCCCCTTGCTACCTATTTTTATTTGATTTCCTGACCCTCTGTACCTCTCACATCGCCTCCAGATTCTGATACCAGCCACCCTTATTTCCTCCTCCTCCTCTTCCACCTCCTCCTCCTCCTTTCTCCCTCCCTTCTCCCCCTATTCTTCCATCTCTCACAAATGTCCTATTCCCCCCTCAATGTAGGACTGAAGCATCCACCCCTGGTCTTCCTTCTCCATATGGACTGTAGGTTGTATCATAGGCATTGTGAGCTTTTGCGTTAGTATTCACTTATTAGTGAGTATATACCATGCATGTTCTTTTCTGTCTGAGTTACCTCACTCAGAATGTTATTTTTTGGAGACCACCTAAGCATGCCCTCTGGTCAAGGGATGGGGCCACCCACCAATCTCAAAGGTTTTAACCCAGAAATGTTCCTGTCCAAAGGAAGAACAGGGACAAAAATGGAACAGAGACTGAAGGAAAGGCCAACCAGGAAACAACCCCACCTGAGGATGCATCATTTCTGCAGATACCAAACTCAACACTGTTGCCATGGTCAAGAGGCTTGCTGACAGGAACCAAGTGTAGCAGTTTCTGGGGAGATCCAGCCAGCAACTGTCCAATGCAGATGTGAATGCTTGGAGCCAACCATCAGACTGAAGTCAGAGAACCTGGTAGGGGTGCTGGCAGAAAGCCTGGAGAAGCTGAAGGGGATTGCAACTCCATTGGAAGAACAAAATAGGCTGGCCTGACCACCCAGTTCTCCCAGAGTCTAGACCACCAACCAAGGAATGTACATAGAGGGATCCATGGCTCCAGATACATATGTAGCAGAGGATGGCATTGTCTGACAGCAATGAGAGGGGAGGCACTTAGTCCCAGGAGTTTTGATGATCCAGAGTAGGGGGAGGCTAGAGAAGTGGGGTTTGAAAGTGTGTGTGAGTGGTGGAGCACTCATATACAGGCAAAAGGGAGAGGGGAGGGCAGATGTTGGACAAGAAGGTGGCAAAGGGGTAACCAGGAAGTGGGATATCATGGGATGGAGAGCTGGTGGAGGGAGTAAATGGGAAGTGGATATCATTTGAGATGTAAACGGATGGAATGATTAGTAATAATAAAAAAAGAAAAAAAGAAATATTGTTATCAAATTATAATCTCCAAGATAATAAAAATAGATTTATTGAGATAGAATTTACTTACCATAAAACTCACCCATTTTACATGCGCACTTGACAACTTTTTCAATATACTTAAGGGTTTGTATATCTATCATCATAACTAAAGTTTAGAATGTTTGGATCCCTTAAAAGACTGCCCTCTGAAAGACCCAACGAGCAGCTGAAAGATTCAAATGCATATATTTGCATGCAACCAATGAACAGAAGCTGCTGATCCCTGTTGTTGAATTAGGAGAAAGCTGGAAGAAGCTGAGGAGGAAGGTGACCCTGTAGGAGAACCAGCAGTCTCAATTAACCTGGACCCTCGAGATCTCTCAGATACTGGAATACTAACCAGGCAGCATACACCAGCTGATATGAGGCCCCCAACCCATAAACAGCAAAGGACTGCTGGGTCTGGGTTCAGTCAGAGATGGTGCACCTAACCCTCAAGAGACTGGAGGACCCAGGGAGTTTAGAGGTCAGGTAAGGTGGGGGATGGGTTGTGGGGACATCCTCATGGAAACATGGGGACAGGATGTTGAACAGTTGGAGGGTGAACTGGGAGGGGAATAAAATCTGGAGTGTAATTTTACATATATATATATATATATATATATATGTATGTATGTATATGTATATGTATATATGTATATATATGATAAAAATTAAAATAAAAGTTTAAAAAATGTACTCACTCTTATTGACAGGCAATTCTCAATTAACCTATTTTGCCCTAGCCTTGGAAATCCATGAATACACATCTTGTTTTCATATATCTTCTTACCCCTATAACTTCATATACATGGAGATTTCCTATAGTCTATCACATACTTCTATGACTGGTTTCTGTGATTTAGATTGATCCTTACAAGGGTGATCACTATTTATAAGGTAGTACTTCATTCACTTCTTACAATAAAAAGGACTTCAATGATTCAGATACACTAAACATTTAGATATTTCCACTAGTGTGGAATTAAGGGTCGTGTGATAAACCTGTGCTTCTATTTAGAATACTGATTATCAACCTGTGGGCCAGGTTCCCTTAGGGATCAAATGACTCAGAAGGGTTGCCTAAAACCAACAGGAAACACAGATATTTTGCCAGTGATCAGGTTTTGGAATCCATGTGGTGGGAAAACTGAGGCAGGCAGCTGTTTGGAGTGCTTATTGCCACTGATAGGGTGAATCCAGAGACTTACAGGGGCTGATGCCAAAGGCAGCTGACAATTAGAGAAGTTACTCAGTAGACTTTTCTTTGAGGGAGCAAAGCTTAATTTACTGGGACTGGCACTTCCTATAGCCAGTAGAAAAATTATGAACTCTTTTAAGCCTTTGAGGACAAGAAAGAGAAGAGAGAAAATTCACACACACACACACACACACACACACACACACACTGAGTAGATGAAACAAAATGCAGAGTCCAATAACATCCTACACACAAACATGTACATTTGTGCATATATACGTACATACATTCACATTTATAACACACAGATGCATATTCACACATAGAATGGTTAGAGCAAAGCTTCAGAAAGTTCCACACATACAGCATTCTATACATACATATATACATGCATATTACATACGTAAATACACATAACTGGTAGATGGAACAAGCTCTAAAATACACCCAGAAAAACTTTACATATATACATACATGCACATAGTTAATGAGTGGAAGGAACCGTGTGTCAAACCCTGTGATACAAACCTTACACATGTACATAAAAATAGCTGATGAATGAATGTTCCAACACACTCAAACAAAACCCTAACATACATACATACATACACATAGTTGATGGATGGAAGGACCAGTGTTCCAGCCCTGCACTCACACAAATTTTACACATACACATAGTTGGCGAATGCTCCGACCCTCATAGTTTATTCTTTCTTCCATAGCTTATAATCATAGAAAATCTTTCAAGCAATATAAAATTACAACGTGATTACTTTTTAGTTTTTCTAGTGAGTGGCTATGAAAAAGCAATGTTTTCCAATACCTTTCCAAGAAATAACATTGGGTGGTACAAGTAAAGGAACAAATTATTTCCAAAAACCCTTGCACATTACTAAGCAACTTGTTACAGACTAAGAACATGTAAGCAAGCTAGGGAGTTTGCTCAGCCAGTTTCTCTGTTGGGCAGCAAACTGCGGTTACAAAGAAAGAAATAATTATTTTATTATTTATCTATAAAGGTACTCTTATAAGAATCTTAAAAGAATCACAAATCTAAAGTTTTATATAAAGATCAGTCACATTTACTCTAAATTCTCAGAATATGTATCTACTCATCTGCAGTACTTAACAAATCATGTCAGAGAGCAGAGGGGGGAAAATGGATATAAGAAATCAGTCATCACCAGTCAGCCTCAGTAAGAGTCACATCAGACAGTGCTGTCATTGTTCTTATTCCCTGGCCATAAAGATCCTAGCTTAACTGGTAAGAGTGTACCTCTCTGAACTTCAAATTGATCCCTAAGATTTTCTACATCTGACCCAGTAATGAGAACATCTCAACCTAGCTTCGCTAACAATTTAATTTTTCCAAATGTTTTCTAAGTGTGGTAGTCATGGCTGACAATCTATGTCTCTTAAGTTCTTTCCTAGGGTGGTGATTGAATCATTAAATCTGTTCCAGCAGCAATGACTGAAAGAGGTCAAGCAGTACTATTTTGAGTGCCAGAGATACTGTCCAGTGAGGGGCTGGAAGCCTTGTTAAAGTTTTCATACAGTTCTTAGAGTAATCGGGATGTGAGAGCAGCAAGCAGAGCAGAACTCCATAACAGCATGAAGTCCTCAGAATACGTGGTCCTCAGGGTCATGCCACACCAAGGCTCACCATGAGCTGTATTCCATGAGTTCTAAAGCCTTTTATCATTCCTCTTGCATGGCCCTCGGCAATGAAAATCATGTTATGGTTAGGGGTCACCAAGCTATAAGTGGGCAAAGCATTGGTTGAGAATCACGGACATAAAAGTACTACCAAACTGTTTCACAAAGCACCTGCACCATTTTCTGTTCCCATCAGCAATGCGTGTGGACCAATTTTCTCCATATTTCTGCCAAACTTGCTGCTGTCTTTCTCAGTCATCCCAGTCAGTGTAGAGTGACTCAGACTTAAAGCTTCAAACTGAGTTTGAACTAACAGTTGTCTTCTATGTACTTATTGGCCACGTGCATATGATCTTAGAGAAATAGACTACCAATCCTTTTCTCATTTTAATACCATTATTGGCATATTATTATCAAATGGCAAAGCTTGCTTAGATATCTAGGCAGAAGCCACTTGCCAAAAATGATTTGCTAGTATGCTTTGCCATTCAGCTATTTTATTTTCCTTTGAATCTCAAACATTTATTTTTTTTTTGAAGCACATACCCCAAAAAAAACAATTTTATTAAGTAGAAGTTAGACTTACTTCATGGTAATTAACCAGTTACAAGTGCATCTAAATTCATGTGTGCGAACATCATAGAAATCAGAATGGTCTTTCTGAAAGACTTGTGTTCTGGCTTGGTTTGTGTTGTGGTCCAGGTATGGTTTTATTGATGTTGATATTGTTGTTTCCTTTGTTCTTTGGGTTCAGTGTGTTCCTGAGACTCTGTCATTTATCTAACAGTCACAGGGGTTTTTGCATGTCTTCTTCCAAGAATTATAGAAACTATTCTTGTATATAGGACTGTGGTCCATTCTGACTTTTTATGGGGGGGGGGAGTTGTCTTGTCTTCTATTTATGTTTGTTTGGTTTTAGTTTTGTATGTATGATGTGAGGTGAGGTTCTAACTTTATTCATTTGCATACAGTCATTCAGTTTCCCCAGCACCATTTGTTGAAATGACTATTTTTCACCAGTCAGTTTTCTTGGCACCCTTTTCAAAAATAAATTGACCATATGTTTGTAATTATGCCAGTACCGCCTTATCTTGATTACCGTAGCTTTTCTGCTATGGTTGAAATCAGAGACTAGTAGGCAAGATTGTTTGGCTATTCTTGGTCCTTTGCAGTTCCGCTTCGGATTTAACTTCAGCTTTCCAATTTCTTCCTAAACTCCCCCAGAGACTTCGCTGGAATTTACACTGAATCCTCAAATCACTTTATAGTCTTGCCATCCCAACAGTGTTGAGTCTTCCAGTGCAGAAGCATGCAATATCTTCCTGGTTTTGAAGTCCTTTTAGTCTCTTCTTCCATTGTATTAGCATTCATAATACAAATCTCACACCCCTCTATTTAAATTTATACTTATAAATTTTATTTTTATAGTGCTATTAACATTATAAACAGAACTGTCTTAGAAATGTAACAGAATTAATTAATTTTTGGTTTATTGTCTTAAGTGTTGCCAAGTTAGTAAACTTGTGTTTGTGTGTCTGTGTGTGTATCTGTCTTTCTCTGTCTCTTTCTATGTCTCTGTCTCTATCTCTCTCTCCGCCTCTCTCTTTGTGTGTGTGTGTGTGTGTGTGTGTGTGTGTGTGTGTGTGTGTGTTCTCTAGACACGGGGTCATATAATCCACAAATAGAATTCAATTTGTTTAGTTTGTTCCAATTTTCATACATTCCAATCTTTTTCTTGCTCAATGTAGACTGGAGACCCCATTAAAATGTTAAGACAAAAAGTGAGATTGGACATTCATATCTCCTTCTTAACCTCAGGTTGAAGAATGCATCCTTTGGTCATTAATCTTAACTATTTTTGGTAGGTAGATGTTCATTATCTAATTGTGGATGCCTGTTTTTATTTCTAATTCAGTGAATGATTTTTAACATAAAATACAGATTATCAAATGATCATGAAATAATTATATTTTCTGTCTTTTATTCTGTGAGTAGTGTATATAAACAATAGATTTGGGGATGTTAATACAATCAGGCATTAACTGAATAATCCTGGTTGGCATTTGTGTGTAAACATTTTAATATATATTTGTATTTGGTGTGATAATATTTTGTCGAATAGTTCTGCAAATACAGTCAGAGGGAAGATTAGGCTGTGTGTGTGTGTGTGTGTGTGTGTGTGTGTGTGTGTGAGTGTGTGTGTGTGTATGTGTGTGTGTGTGTGTGTGTGTGTGTGTGTGTGTGTGTGTGTGTGAAGTTTTATTTACTTCTAATACCAGGATAATGCTGACCTTATAGGATATAGAAGAAAATACATTTAAATCCATCTATTTTGAAAAAAGTTTGTAGTAATTTTTCTGTTGATGCTTGGTAAATTTCACCAGTGTTAACACTGATATGTGTTTTGGAAAGGTTTTAATATGATAACTTCTATCCTTTTAAGCATAATTAACATTCCATTTATATCAGAATTCGAGGTAGCTGCCAATTATATTCAGAAATGAATGTCTTTTTTATTTATTTGTATTTTTGAGATTTATTTTAATTACAATATCATCTCCTTCCCTTTATTCCCTGCCAGCCCTCCCCTAATCGCTTCCCAGCTGTCCATCAAATCCATGACCTCCTTCTGTCATTCATTGTTTTGGCATGCATTTGATGTTTATGTACACACACAAGACACACACACACACACACACACACATATATGGTTTTCTAAGAGTGTACTTCACTCAGTTTATCTAATTGCAGGTGTTATCAGCAATAGTGTTTTCATATTCCCTTCAACTTCCATACAGTCAACAGCAATGCCCCTTCATTTCTTATTCCAGTAATCTAAATCGTCATTTTTTTACACTCATTATGATTAAAAGCTTGTCAATATCATTATCATTTTCAAATTAGCCCATGTTCACTCCATGTTCACTCCATGTTCACCCCAGCTTTCCTTCGTTCCCCGTTTCCAGGTATATCTTTCTCTTCCTCATTACCTGAAACCTGTTTATATCTCTGTCCAATATATAGCTAAAGCTTTTTAACATTTTGTAGATCATGCTTTTACTGCCACAGTATAATTATACCTGATATTTGGAATTTGGGCTCCCCTGTCTCATGCATTTTGTTTCTTTATTAAATTACTTTAAATAAAACAGATTATATATATATAGTACCATACTTTAAATGTATTTGAGTTGTATTGGTGGTTGTTCTAAGGGGTTTAATGCACATCATAACTTAGAATCTATCTCAGCCCCATGCAAATTTAAATCCTATAAATTATAGTAAACTTGTTTTGTACAGTTACATTTTTCCCTGTATTTTTCTGTTTGTTCTTATCACATATGCTACTTGTAGTCTACATGGTGAAGTCATAAGTTGTCACAAATACAACTTCAAGTAATCTTACTGTTTTAAAAACTGAAGAAATAAGAGCAAATATATGTTTAAAATTTGTTGTTGTATGAGCTTCCCTAGTTATTCTGTCTGATTTGACTTTTTTTTCTATTGAATTTAAGATATTTTGTAGTTACTTTACTATAGTATGACTGTATTCCTGCTGACTTACTTTGTGTTCTTACTGTCAAATATATTATATTTCTGCTTGCTATGTGCCCATTCGCTATTGTCGTGCAGTGAACTTCACAGTAACTCAGAGATGAAAGCTCACTTATCCTGCTGCTGTATAGTATACAGGTGCCTCATTTCTCAGGACTTTCAGTTATTTTTAGTGCTATTTATTTTTAATCCAACGAACTTTAACGATTATTTTAAGGATAGACTATTAGACATAATATTTGTTCATTTTTTTACTTGGTAAATGTTATTTCACTCTTATGTTGAAACACACTTTTCTTAGATATTCTTCTGACACTTTTTTGCCACTAATGCTTTGATGATGTCACCCCACTGCCTTTTGGACTTCTTTATTTCTGAGGAGCAGTCACTTTGATGAAACCATTCCTTTAACTGTTGACTTCCACGATTTATTTTCTTTGTCTTTATTTGGCATTTTACTATGCTGTGCCTGGTGGGTTCATGGGCGTCACTCTGACTAGACCAATTTATGTTTATCTCAGCTCAGCCAAAAGTTGTATTTAAGCCTAGTTCCTAGAAAAGCTTTGGCAATGTGATAATTTGTGTGTGGTCTGGGAAACACTTTCATGCTTACCCCTCTCCTTACAGTGAATGCAGCTCTCCCTCTAAATACACAGTCATGGTTTTCCCAAACACTGCATTGTCTATGATTCCAAAAGGTCCTCTCTAGTTGTTGCATATTTCTTTTGCATGTCTACCTACATCTCCCCCTTGTGTCTATCAGTGCTTCCAACATTTCCTTGGGTCTTGAGATAAACATATTGTGTCTTTTCTTCTGTGATAACCCTCAACAAAAATTACTATTTTATAAGAAGAGATATTTAAAGTAACATTCAGAATTTGCCGATTGGAAAATTTACAAACAATTTAAGAGTCTTGGGTACGGTCCTACTGCAACCAAGGTTTGTGCTGGCGTCTGATACGCATGCTACCACTGAAGGCCATGTGGCTATCTATGATCTGTGCTGCTACCTGAAGCATGTTGGTGCCCAGGGCAGCACTACCGCCAGTGCCATATTGATATTAGTGGCCTGAGGCCATGGTGATGTCCTGATTGTAATGCCACAGAGGGCCATGTCTGGGTCCAGGTTCCTACTGAGACAGTGAGCCATATTGATGTCCATGGTCTGTACACTGGAGACCATGCTGATGTCCATAGTATGTGCTGATGCCTGAGACTATGTAGATGTCTGTGGTCCATTCTATCTCCAGACACCATGTGTCAGTCCATGACCCATGCTCCTGCTGACTGTAAAGTGCAAGGATGCTCCTTTTGCCATGGAATTGATGACTGCAGACTCACAGTTGAGAAAAAAAAAAGACATAGAAGTATTCTGTTCCAACCCCTACCCAGACCCCACTGCACCCCAACCACCCTTAAAAAGTAGCAGCCTAGACCGAAAGCTATTGAAGATAATTTTGAAAAATTGTAATAAGGATGCTGAAGTGTAGCTCTTCACAACAGTTGAGTTCTTGCCAGAGTACAGGTGGGAAGGACTCAGATCTTTTAAGGGGCTGGTCATCAGGAGTTTGACCATGCATCTTCTATTTCTTCTTCTTCTTCTTCTTCTTCTTCTTCTTCTTCTTCTTCTTCTTCTTCTTCTTCTTCTTCTTCTTCTTCTTCTTCTTCTTCTTCCTCTTCTTCTTCCTCTTCTTCTTCCCTTCTCTTCTTCTTCCTCCTCCTTCCTTTTCTAGTCTGCTTCTCCCTCCTACTCCTTCTCTTCCTCCTCCTCTTCTACCCCACACTTCTTCCTCCTTCCCTCTTCTTTCTCCTCTCTCCCTTCCCTCCTATTCTCCTCCTATTCCTACTCCTCCTATCTTTTCTCTTCCTCCAACTCTCTTTCTCCTGTTCTCCCATTCTCCTTCTCCTCCCCTCCTCCTCCTTTTCCTCCTATTCTCCTCCCCTCCTCCCCCTCCTTCTCTACAACACCTCTCCTCCTTAACCCTTCGACCTCTCATCCTCCTTTACCCATTTGCCTCTTCCTACTCTCCGCCTCCTCTTCCTTTTTTGTGGAAGGAGAGAAATCACAAGGTAGAGTAACCATTTGAGGACTGGGAACAGAGTATGTTTAGAGTTCATGATGTGAAATCCCCAAATAATAAAAAATATTTTAAAATAGTTTAATGGAAGGAGGCTATTTATTTGGAGGCATTTTATCTAGCTGGATACCTGACATTAACTGTTTTAAATATGAAGGAAGATTAATTTTATCATTTGAACCACAATTGTCTTTGTAAACAGAAGCCTAAACCTCAGCCTTTAGAGTCAGCCAAGCGAAAACAGTTTAAGCTACTGAAAAATAATTTCTTAATACCTTCCTAAAGAAGACTCCACAGGGTAGACAGTCACTAGTTATTCCTTCTACTTTGCTTGATACTTTCTTTGAGTTATAAAAAAACCAAAAACTTGTGCTACTTCGGAGGGTTTTCTGAGACATAATTTAAATTTTTAATCATCAAGTGGCAATTCAGCTCTGACCCATTCAGGAAAGTTCTTAGAAAATAAAAATGAAAGAGAAGACTTTACTTTTTAATCAAATGGTGAGTACCGTCACATCCTAATATCTATCATATTGTCTTTATCAATCCTTCAGTGTGCAACTGGGCTGTTTCAATGTCATGAGTACTGTGAAGGATACTGAATTAAACCTGAGATTTAAAATTTTAATCATCATTAAATGGATTTTTGAGTGCCATATAAGGATTTGATATCATTATGTTTTATGTAAGTGTGTAGCTTTCTCGATGCCATCAGACAGTGTAGATGATATAGAAAAATAGTAAGATGAGTTTAATTTACCAGTCACAGAAGTACAAATAACACTGCATGATGTAACATATTTAAAGTCTCAAAAACAGTCAAAATGAGAAATAGTGGCTACAACAGTGTGCCCTGGAGCTGCTGAGAAGCCTAAATGGGGCAGTTACAATTATAGGAAGTGAAAATGTTATGGAGATCTTCTAGCAATAATTTGTGTACAATTAACCATACCATATTGTGAGTTTGAAAACTTTATCATGTCATAAATTGCATGCTAAGTATTTATTACATAATTAAACATGATGGCAATAACTATGTAAACAAATCAACAAATAACAAATAATAAGATAAAGTATAATGCACCTGGCCTAGAAACACTTGCTTTCATCAATTTCCTTTCTGCAAATCTACAAATTTGGTCAACTGTGAGCAATATTGGTATAGATCACCCAGCTTGAGATGAGAATAGAGAATCCTGCTGACACACTGATTTTATTTGATACCTGGGCAGAAAATTATCCAACCCTTGCACATAACATTGACTCATGGGATGGTGAGATTGGATATTTGTATTATTTCAAGTTGGTAAGGTTGTAGAAATCTGTTATATGTCACAAACTAATGAATTGTTTTTTTATATATTACATAATACTACAGTGCATATTCTAGGTCTTCTTGGGTAGTCTTATCCATGAAAAGTAGCTACTTGCTTGAATGAAAGGCACTCTTATAAATGAAGATTTCTAGAAACCTATTAGTGTGATAACTTGGATAGTTTATAAGCACATATAGACAGCCCTTATTAAAACCCGTGTTAAATAGTATCTCCCTAGACTGTACAACAGAGACAATAAGAATGAGATCAAACTAAAACATTCAGTAAAGCAAGGAAGGCAATCAATGGTGATAGAGAAACTAGAGTAGGAAAAAGTTTGCCAATCATGGGCAGCATGGCATACACCTACTCCCACATCATGTATTGGCATAGGGACAATGTAAATAATTAGTGTTAAAACATGTAATTGTTTACTTTTATGAGAGCATATTTTCATATGCACTATAGAAAGACAGCATTCTAATTCTAAAAGTACAAATAATATATCATAGTATGAAAATGTAGAAAAATTATCTACATGAACATTCTCTTGATTTATGTGGAAACTGGGTGTTCATACCTCTATTTTTTATAGGTCTCAAGGAAGAATATTCATACTATAAAACAACTGAAAACAGGATCCAAAAAGAAATAAGAAGTCCACCCTTTCACAGTTCTCTTCCACATTATAAACTTTTGCATTATGATTTCTTATAATATAGACAAGTTATTTACCAATAGTAACAAAAAGCTTGAATTCATAATTTACTATTTTAAGTATAAATTAAAACACAAAGTTTACCTAAGAACTGTAAAAATTAAACAAGCTATAAATTAAAATTTTAAATTATAAATTACATTTTGATAAACAGATACTATATAGTATACTATTATTGTTGATTGTTTGTGCTGAGGAGGTTTAAGAAGAGAGGCCTTGATAGAGAAATAGAATATTTGTGCCAGGCTGTAAGAATATGTAGTATCTCCCCACCTCCAACTTGCTCTCTCTGCTTTGTGTTTACAGTTGAGATGTGATCTCTCAGATTCATGATCAGCTGGGGTACTGAGGAAGAGATGTCTGGAAGCAGAAAAACAAAGGACTTGAAGACCATTGTGGGTCCAAGCTGACAGCCTATGTCCTACTAGAGATAGCTTTCGAGTTTGTTCTCTCTTTGTTCTGTGCACTCTCTCTCTCTCTCTCATCCCTTATTCTCTCCCCCTCTCTCTGGAGATTACCAGATAGGTCTCTCTCTATGTTCTGCTCATGAGAGTTTTCCAAGCAGTTCTCTTTTGCTATCCTAAAAATTTCTCTGGATAGCTCATCTCTTGCAGATGGTAGGCCCAGTTTTTTTTATTTTACACATCAATCCAGTCATCTAATCCAGGTTCATTTTGATTATCTTATGAGTCAGCATCCCTTAACTCCAGCTCTTTGAGTCTTAGAAGACAGCAAGCACTTTTTTTTTTCACATTACAAGAGAATTTAGAGATCTGCCTGTCTCTGTTAAGCACAGACAGTAAACCATACCCGGACCTGGATTCATTTTGTCCTAGGCAGATCCTGAACTCAGGAATCTGCCTGCTCTTGTAAGCATAAACAAAAAATTTAGCTGGGTGGGATCTCCTGTGATCACTACTCCTGAAGTTTCTCTAACTCCTTCCTTAGTATCTTTCTAACAAGTTGGCTAACAGCACAGCTGACTCTGTTATTTTAGATTTATGAAGCCCATCATATGATTCAATTCATATTTCATCCTTATATTTTTCATATAGTTGAAAAATCACATATTTTGAACTCTTGTTTTTAGAGTTCTTTTCCATAGCCTTAAGGGCTGTCCTGAAAGTCCCAGAATTTATCATTTGGTTAAGACATTAGGCACACTTTACCTCCCAGACATTTGCTGTCTCTAATTATCATAGAGTCATTAACATAAACAGGGAGGGCATGCCTTGAAGAAGAATTTTAAAAATATGTACAGCATTATACAAACAAGCTTTACACACACAGCAGCCACTGATACTCATGACAGCCCACACTTGCTGGCCCTGTCCTATGGGCAGGACCCATATCATTCCCATATCATTCCACCTCTAGCAAGGCCATGGTGAACTTGGCAATGGACTTTTACCACTCTGACATCATAAACCACAGTAAACCCTTCTTTCTGTAAATTACCTTAGTAATTGTATTTTATCACAGCAATGGGAAATAAACTAGGTCACTGAACTGTAGCTGTTATTTGCTACTTTGTGGGTTCTTCTTCTTCCATCCTTCTCCACCACCCTTCTTCCACCTTTACAAACTCCTAACACTGGATAGATTTTGAAAAAGGATAAAGAGGAAAGGAAAGAGATCCTTGAATAAACTCGGAGGTGGACATTACCACTTCCTGCTGATTAGGGACACCGGAGCTCGCTAGGGGCAAATTTGATCTTCACCATCAAGATATATATATATATTTCTTGTTGTGTTTTTTGTTTGTTTGACCATGACTACTTAACAAACCATGACCAACAACCAACCAACACACTCTGCCCCAGCTTCCTGTGGCCCCTGCATTTATATACCTTCTAAAAGCCCCCGGAATTCCAAACATCACACAATCACAGAAACTATCTGCAGCTGGCAAAATCCCACCCCTGCTAGAGCACAAGGCAAATTATTGTCAGCTGCTGTAAAAATCTGAAGCAGCCCTATATCCCACACCTGGGACTAAAATGAAAACATATCCTTATAACATTTCTGTGGTTTTCTAAGGAACCAAAACAACGAAATTGTCATGACAGTAACTAACCGTTTTCTTATTGGATTTAAGTTGCACACCAAGGGAGAAATTGAACGTCTGGCACTGAAAACCTAGCTGATAGGTGAGGACATCACAAGCTCTGGTAATGAGTGTACTACTATTATTTTCTTAAATGGACATAGTATCAAACCAATCTCTAAATTCATTTCTCCCATGCTCATGGATTAAGATAGTTTTCATATTTCATTGGAGAATTTTCTTTGCACAGTGACTTTTCAGTAACTCACAAACTCACAATTCACCGAAGTTCAAAGATGTCAGTGGAATACTCAGTCACATAAGGCACATCTATTCATTCTTCTTCCAGCTGGTTCTGTCTTTACCCACCAACTCCCCAGCAGAGCTCCCAAGTTCCTCTCACCGCACAAGAACTGCGCACCCCACAGTCAGCCATCACAATACCCAATTAATGGGTAGAATCAAAAATCTTCAGGTTTATAATTAAGGTTAACAATCAGATTTATGTACCAATAAAATCGCAATTTACAAGATGCTCATATAATAATTTCAGAACCAAATGATAATGACAAAAACTTTATTCCAACTACTCTAACCTTATGATATCTTAACTACCTGTTGCTGGTTCAAGCCTTGCTCCTTCTCTCTCCCCTTTACTTCACTCTCCATCTCTGCACCTCTTAGCTATGCATCCCTTCTCCCTGTCCAATCACATGACCCCTGATGCCCTAATGTAATTGGACAGGGAAAATACTGCAACACTTAATGTTTAACAATAAGAAAATAATTAAGCTAAATGTTGACCAAATTTTTTAACACTTTTTGGAAAGACTCAAGTATACAGATTACAAATTGTCTTCAGAGAACTGCCAACTAAAGTAATTGTGAGAGAGCACGATGTGATTATTCAAAAGGAAAAAATGCAGAGCTAGTATCATCATCAACGGCTAGTGAAATGGTGAAGTCACAGAAACTCTCATTTGCACGGAGAATGAAAAATGAAATAGACAATTTGAAAGATGGTTTATTGGGTTTTTATGAGATTAGACAAACTTTTAACATATAATCTACACAGCAACTCTATTTCCTTGTATTTCTCAAAAGAATTTAAAATTTCTATGCATATAAAACCCAGATAGGAAGGTCTGTAGCAGTTTTACTGATAAATGACAAACCTAGGAAAAATCTACTTCCTTAATGTAAATAGAAAACAAGTAACATGGCATCGAAAAAGGAATATTATTCATCACTAATAAATGATCTGCCATGCAATGAAAAGACATAAGGGAAACATGAGTGCATATTACTATGTGAAAAATATTATTAGCTTAAAAACAGCTAATCCCCAAAGGTTACATACTATATTATTGAAACTTGAAGATAGTTGATAAAAGGCAAAATTAGAAAGGGGGGGAAGAAAGGAAAAGAAAAAAGAAAAATGCTAGTTGTCATTGATTAGTAAGGAGGGGAGGATGAGGATGAATAGAGAGAAAATAGAAGAGCACTTGGGAAGTTAAAATATTCAGGAAGAGACTGCAGGGAGGGACACATGCCATTATAACTTGTCTCAATCTATTCTATGTCGGGCATCAAGAGGAAACCCTGGAGCAAACCTGGAGAGTGGGTGATGAGAACGTGTCAGTATAGACAAACGTTGTGTAGGCATGATATGACTCTAGGAGCCAGTGTTAATAAGGCATGAATCTATATATTTATCAGACAAAGACAACCCAAAAGCCTCTGTACTTTTTGCTCAGTTTTGTTTTGAAACCAAGAAATAGATAAAGTCTAATTTTAAAATTAATAATTTCTGCACACAAGGAAATGCTGGATATCAAAATAGCCACACAGTACAGAAACAAATCATTTATACTACGTTCTCAGTCCCTGTTATCATGTTTGAAATACCAGTAAAGTAAAATAAAAACTATTGATTATATTAAAATTTAAGCTTTAGTTGCCTGTGGGTGAAGAAGAAGGAGAAAGACTACAAAGCATCATTAGAAGGAAGTGAATAAAGATGATAGTTTTCAATATCTTGAGTTTGACAAATCTTATACAAATGCCAACACAGTAAATTTAATATTTTAAGTATGTCCAGTTTATTGTGTAGTAATTATATCTAAAATATTAAATAAACAAACTTTTAAAAAAGATCAGTATTGTTACTAGGCTTTTAATATGAGAGATGGAAGGGGATGTTTCCATTTGGTTCCATGAAAACCAATGGTAACTTAGTATCATGTACAGAACCAAAGTGATGACTATATCCCATGAAGACCTGTAAATGTATATTGCAAATGGACATGCCATATGCCATTTGTCTCTCTGTGGGAAAGACTAGAACCTCTGTCACACATTATCCTTGAATTTACGGTGGTAGCAAAGATACAATATGGTCCCTGTGCACCAAAATCCTTGCAGAAATTCCCAGCAATGACATCGATGGTTCACTCATTCTCCATCTCAGCTAAACTGTGGATTCAGAAAGAAAACATATTCTATAATATTAAGATATTATAAACAAAGGCATTTGCAGTTTGAATTAATATATTCATACCTAAATATTCTCAGAAACAAGTTAACACATATATGAACTTACAGAAATATTTTGGCATGGCTTAGACAAAGAGTAACCTCTCCTGGCTCCAGGCCCAGGTTTTCTCCAGTGTCTCTATATCACTTCCCTCTAACTGAACACTGAAATCAGTATACTGAGTGACCAACAGATCTTTGTGTATGCTCAAAACTGACCAAGTAACCAGGCATGGTGGCTCATGTTATTCATCCCCAAAACTTGGAAGCAGAGGAAGGTAGATATTTGTGAGATCAAAGCTAGTCTGGTTTACATAGTGAGTTCCAGGAACTCCAGAGATCTAAAAGTATATAAAGGGAACATTCTTAAAAAAGAAAAAAAAAGAACAAATAACAATAAAAGCCACCACAAGCATCTAAATCACACCCTCCTCAGAGTGTGGTAGATATATATGTTGTAAGAATAAAACATAATGGCAACTCCTTAGGACTCTTGCTCCTCTGGTTCTTCTTATTCTCTAAGATTAGACATGTTTAGCTACAGATGTTCCAATAGAAACAAAAAAAAAATGAACAGACAACACTATATTAACCATAAAAGTATTCAGTAATTAGAGTCAAAATTTGGGAATGACTATGAGCATCAACTTATGAATGAGTAGATAATAATCAATCTGATGAAGAAGCAGAGGGAGACCTTAGAGAAGATCCATGCTATTTATAGCAAAACCCAGAAGCTGTGCTGTTCTATTCTGTTAGGTAACAGCATTAGTACTACAGAAGCACTTTGTAGGATCTATAGCACTTGGCAGGAAGAAGGAATTGGTTTCAAGCCAAGGAACTGACAACACAGTAGAGCTGCGACTGAATGGAAAGAAGATGGGAAGGACTGGGTAATAATGGATGCACCTGGGGAGACTAGGGAAAGTGTGAAGAGCTCAGACTAATTGCCAGTCCAAATCCAGTGCCAGGGACAAGTTCCAAAGGCAGCAAGATGAGTGGCAGGGACATCCTCATAGATATGCACATAAGTAAAATTAAATCTATACAAATCAGTAAGTTGTCTTAGGACTTCTATTGCTGTGAAGAGACAGAATGACCATAGCAAGTCTTATAAAAAAGAAACCATTTCATTGGGGCTGGCTTACAGATTCAGAGGATTAGTGCATTATCCTGGTGGGAAGCATGGTGGCAGGCAGGCAGACTTGGTGCTGGATGAGGAGCTGAGAGTTCTACATCTGGATTGGCAGGCAGCAAGAAGACAGAGACACTGGACTTGGGTTGAGCATCTGAAACCTCACACCCCACCCCTGGTAATGCACTTCCTCCAAAAAGGCCATACCTGCTCCAAAAGGCTATGCCTCCAATAATGCCATCCTCTATGAGTCTACGGAGGCTATTTTTGTTCAAACAACAACATAAATAAAATATAAATTTAAGATACCCATTCCTAATATGATCACTTATTACTCTTCAAGTGCATTACTCATTTAATTCACTCTTATTAACTATATAGCCTATGTTCATGAGAATGAAGAAGCAAAATTACTAAAAACTCCTTGGCCCAAATGTACATCAGATAATTCAAGAACTTTAGTCATAGGACCAGTACTCAGAGTATAACTTCTGTTTTATGATGTCAGTAAAACTGTGTTCTTCCCAGCAGTTACAGAGCAACACATTCTTCAGGAGAAGGGCTGATATAGGAGGTTAAGAACAAAATATTATGGGGAAAAAAACACATAAAAGAGTCAAAAACTAAAAGACAAGACTTTTTAAGAGAGGGCAATTAATGTAAAACAATATATAGATGTACACCAATTATAAAGACAGAGTATGCTATTACATAAGACAATTTGTGTATTATATTACATTTATATTCTGAGTGGCAACTGTAGGCTACAGAAGTGATTGAAACAACCAAAAAATCATTTTTGCATGCTTGGTAAGAACAACAGAAAGGAAAATATAGTATGGCATAGAGACTTAGGGTTACTATTGCTGTAATGAAACACTGTGACCAAAATCAACCTGGGGAGGAAAAGATTTATCTTGCTCACAGTTCCTTTTCGTCAAAAGCAGTGAAGGCTGGAACCTGGAAGCAGGAGCCAATGCAGAGGCCATGAAGCAGTGCTGCCACTGGCTCATTCTCATTGCTTGCTAAGCCTGCCTTCTTATAGAATCCAGGACCACTACCCCTGTGATGTCATCACCCACAATGGGAAAAGGTACTCCACCATCAATCGGAAATTTAAAAGATGCTCCACTGACCAGCCTCCAGACTGATCATATGGAGGCGTTTTCTTAACTGAAGTTCCCTCCTCTCATATGACTTGAGTTTGTGTCAAGTTGACCTAAAACTACCTAGCACAAGAGGGGTCCATACAAAATGACTAAAATGAATAGAACTGCCTTAATTTATACATTTTACACAGTATATATCTTTATGAGAAATATCTCATTGTTCATGTGACATCGTCTAGACTAACATCAGCAAACTCAATGAAAACAGTTATTGTAGATATGCTCTGGGTCTCTGGCATGGAAGCAGGAGAGCCTAACAATCCTACCACTGAATATTTTATGTGGAAAACAGCAATATGAAGAATATTTAACATCTGTTTCTAAGTATCTTCCTATTTGAGTCAAGTCTATGGGCTTTGGCACTTAATGTTTGCCGCAAATCATGGCTAAAACTATCAGTCATTTCATAGATGTGTCACGGTTTATGTTAGTGTAGTATTTTCTCAATGTGCTTTTGACAGGAATACATAGCACTTATGATTTCCCCCCATAAGTTTATAATAATGATGATGCAATATGAAGATCTTATAACCAGCATTCCTGACCATGAAGATTGTGTTATGGTTTGGTTCCCCAATCAGATTTTGCATTGAAAAATTAATATTTTTTCTATTTGTAACTAATAAGTTATGTGAGAGACACTCGAAACTTTGCCAATATCCATTTTCTTCTCAACCATTCACCCAATAAGATTAGCATCTATTGCTGATCATTGCTTATTCCATTTATTCTAAGGTATTTCAGATGAAATTTTTGTATTAGCTTCATTCTCAAAAAGACATTGGTTAAGAATTAATGGCCACAACAATTCTAGAATTAAGTCAAAACTTCCAGTGTTGCCAACATAAAGAACACCTTCATCACCAGCTGTAACAAAAGACCTAGTATTATCAATTGTGCATTTCACTTGAGACATACATTACTAAACAATGAACTTTTATAAAAGATTAAAAGTGTTTGTCAAAACGCAGAGATGAATAGATTCCTATCCCTATACTCAAGACATAAGTACCTCATTGTGAACACTGAACTGAGAGAAACAGAAAAGAGAGTTCTGAAAGGGAACACTTAACTAGACTGGAGAACACACATAGCAGGACAAACACAAAGAGACATTGCCACTTAAGGTACAACTGTTTCTCTGTGCCCTGAAACCTACATTTCTAAAAAACAACTGCTAGCCCCATCAATTCTTTAGAATAAAAACATTTAATTGATTATTGCATTTATTTTAATTATAAAACTAATATTATTTTACAATCCATTTTAGTTTGTTTAAGGTACTGTAATAGTCTGTCTTGGAGAAGTTAGTAGTAATCCTTCTTTAATATTAAGAGACAAAACTTAAAAAAATACATTGCACGTAGATGAATACTCCAGATATTATGATTATTACTATTATTAATATATTTACCTTGGCACATATTTATGAATTGCCTGTCATATAGAATTCATTCCTAGATTAAAAGGAACTCAAAGATAAATAAACTAGATATCTGATTTTAAGCAACACAAACAACGATGTAGTTTATTAAATATGTATAAAACTCTGACACCAAGCAGAATTTATCAAGTGCTTATGAAAGATGCATGGGCACCTTGTTTACCATGCTTGAGTGATTTACATATTAAGCCCTTACTTAATCTTCTTTTCTTAACTCATTAGACAAACAAAGGACTGCATTTTAATCTGGCTTTTCTCAAAAGATTAGCTCATATAGGTAAAAGATTAGCTCACTTAAGGTTTTGGATATAAGTTTGATATTACAACTGAACCAGCAGACCAAAAACAGTTGACTTCATTTGTATCAAGTCTTAAATAAATGGACTTAAGCATCTCAACAAACAATGTGATTTCCACGATGTTCAAATGATTGTGCTTTAGACAAAACACCAGACTACTACACTTTCAGTGAGAAATGAAAGTCTAGAGTATTTGGTTTCTTTTCTACCGAAAGCTTTGTAGCTTGGAAAGAGCTTTGGAATTAAATGACCAGATTGTTGCTAGGCAACATTGTAAAGCAATTTTTAAATATGGTGATATTCTTACAATGTGAGCATGGTAGGCAATGCATCTGACTTTTTCAGAGACAAGTCCATGGCTTTACAAAAATATTATTTTTAAATTACTTTACAATGATTATGTAAATGTGTGAATGTGTGCATATTCAGATAACATAGAGAGTTTAATATGAAAACTAAGCAAATCCAAATTATGATTGGGTTACCACTAGTTAAAATTTCAGCTTTGCTTTGTCTGTGTTAGTGTGCGAGTGCATGACTCTTTTCAAGTTAGTTTTAGTTATAACTCCTGCAACATTCTAAACAAAAGGCCATCCAGATGTTCTGGGTCAATGAACTTGCTCTGGAAATAGAGCATTCTACAGATGTTACAGAAGCGTGATCCTTTGTGGTCAGAGGAAAAGACTTTACTTATTTGTCTGTGAACATTCTGATCTTGTATTTCTTCAAAGATAAACTGACTGCAGGATGAGCCTGGCAAATGTTACAGCAACCACTGTGAGGAGTTGGGTCAGTAATAACATCTAATTCAAGACACACTGTTGCCTGTTGGTGTGGTTCACTTATGTGTTCAAAACACTGTGAAGTCCTAACCTAGGAATAGTGAAGTCAGCTATTATACAGGCACATGAAGTCTTTGGTGTAGTGTAGGTAATTTTGTTGTTTAGAATTATTTTGTCTGCAAAATGTATTGAATTGCTATTTGGATTAATTATCTAGGACATCAGTAAGTTGTCATATGCCACATAACCATAATTCTCAGGCAATTATGCTTTGTCCCAGTGTGTTTTGTGGCTTTTGCATCTTTGAGATGTGGGTCACTGTCTGTTCAAGTCAAATGAAACTCATTATAACTTTAACTACATAATTATGTAGTTCCCTATGTTAGAATCACACAAAGATATTGCTTTACAACAATAATATAAGTACTAGTTAATAAGGAAAATTTACAAAATGTGAGTCAACTGGAGTAGTGTTTAGAGAATAAGAATAAAATACTAATTTGTAAGACCTGTGGCAAATGGGCAATAAACAGTAAACTGCATTTATGCTGATCCAAAAATACAAAACAACCTAATATTGAGTAATATGTGTCCTGCTAATACCTTCCCTAAGAGTGAGGGTCCCTTTGTTTCTTATCAAATACTTTCTCAATCAGAAAGTGTCTGATGTAATCAAGATTATTTTAATGAATAAGACTGCCGTCAATATTAAATATTAAAATAGAGGTTAAATCATAAAAATTAATAAGGAGAATAAAATATCTCATTGGGTTGCTAAGTTAGTCGTCAAGTGGTCATGAAGCAAATACCATACAGTATTTCCTCCATGTCACACTAGAATAGGTAAAGTGATCTTTAAATATTTTAGCATATATGACTAATTATGAGGTAGAAATTTAAATATAACTCAAAAGAAAATTGAGTTATATTTAAGTTATATTTGTCAATATATCTCACAGTGTATTTTTAATCTGTATACATTGCTATGCATCTTATTAGGTTACCTCACTTTGTTACAATAAGTGCCCAAAGCAATTGGCTTATATAACTTCAAAATCTTTTAACGGTATATGTATAATAATAAAACCGTTTTGCCTTCATATATTGATCTTTATGCCACCACTGCTCCCGTTCCTCCATATTCCACAGATTTTAAATGATAGTACCTTAAGAGAAGACTGACACAGTATACTTTAAAAGGAATTCAGTGTATACTGACTACATAAGGGAAATGTTCCTTTTTACTTCATCTACTGTGACTTCTGGAAACATATTTTAATATAAAGTGTTTCCAGGCAACTGAAACAGAAGAATTATAGGCATTTAATTTTGTAAGACATATGAAATCATCCAAGTGCTGTTATTCTGAGCTTGGTTATATGTGTGTGTGTGTGTGTGTGTGTGTGTGTGTGTGTGTGTGTGTGTGTAAAACTCACAATGCTCATACTTGAGTATGTTTCTTTAATGTAGCAAAGGGACTTGAGAATAAGCCTGAATATGAATATAACTTTCTGGAAGGAAACAGCATTTCCTCATGAAGATTAGCAATTTAATATAGCACAAACTTTAGCATGTGTGTAGTTTAAAAGCTGAACTAAATTACATAGGAAGAATTATAATGATTATAATCAATGGTGTACACATAGACACACACAGAAAGACAGCCATAAAGAAAGACTCAGACATGCTACTCAGTGGTTTTCTATAAAAGTTTACATCAGTGCAAAAGAATACTAATGCCTTATAACATTGAAATTTTGCTGGTAAGTACTGAAGATAACTTTGTCATAGTATTATTGTTTTTATTGAAAAGTTTGATTTTAATTTCATATTACATAGATTTTTTCCATTTTACTAAATATCCATTCATTTCTCTACAATATATCCTGATTACAGTTTTCCCTCTCTCTACTCCTTCCAGTTCCTCCCCCCCTCTCTCTCTCTCCTTCCCTCCAGATCCACTCTATTTCTGCTCTGTTTATAAAAGAACAGACTTCTAAAAGATAACAGCAGAACATGTCAAGATAAAAATAATAAGATGAAGCAAAAACTATCATATCAAATCAGACATGACAACCTAATAGGAGGAAAAGCATCAGAAGATCAGGAAAAGTAGTCAGAGACCCACCTGTTATCACAGTCAGGAGTCCCATAAATATGTTAAGGGAATAGCTATGATCAATAGGAAAAGGATCTGGTGCAGACCCATGCAGGCCCTGTCCCTGATGATTAAGTTTCTGTGAACTCATATGTTCCCTGCTTAATTCATTCAAAGGGCCTTGTAGTCCTAGTGTCCTCCATCCCATTTCCTCACAGCTTATGGAAGAACAAATGGATTTATTCAATAGTAATTGTACTACATGTAAAATCAATTAAGGAAATAATTAGTAAAGTAGATTTTTAACATGTCATTCATCTCAGAAGTGAAGTAAAAACTACTATGCTCCTAACTCCTGTTGCAGTAGGAGAGGAACAAAAACTCTCTATGTTAAAACACCTAACCATTGAGAGACTTGAGGCCCCAGGGGATAGGGAGACCTGGGTGGGACATTCTCTTGGAGATAAGGAGAAGGAAGAATGGGATGAGGAACTGTGGAAGAACATGCCAGGGATAATGACAGGACTGTAAAAAATAAAGATTAAAGATAATAATAATAACCTATGGTCACTTGATCTTCGACAAGGGAGCCAAAACCATCCAGTGGAAGAAAGACAGCATTTTCAACAATTGGTGCTGGCACAACTGGTTGTTATCATGTAGAAGAATGCGAATCGATCCATACTTATCTCCTTGTACTAAGGTCAAATCTAAGTGGATCAAGGAACTTCACATAAAACCAGAGACACTGAAACTTATAGAGGAGAAAGTGGGGAAAAGCCTTGAAGATATGGGCACAGGGGAAAAATTCCTGAACAGAACAGCAATGGCTTGTGCTGTAAGATCGAGAATTGACAAATGGGACCTAATGAAACTCCAAAGTTTCTGCAAGGCAAAAGACACTGTCTATAAGACAAAAAGACCACCAACAGACTGGGAAAGGATCTTTACCTATCCTAAATCAGATAGGGGACTAATATCCAACATATATAAAGAACTCAAGAAGGTGGACTTCAGAAAATCAAATAACCCCCTTAAAAAATGGGGCTCAGAACTGAACAAAGAATTCTCACCTGAGGAATACCGAATGGCAGAGAAGCACCTGAAAAAATGTTCAACATCCTTAATCATCAGGGAAATGCAAATCAAAACAACCCTGAGATTCCACCTCACACCAGTGAGAATGGCTAAGATCAAAAATTCAGGTGACAGCAGATGCTGGCGAGGATGTGGAGAAAGAGGAACACTCCTCCATTGTTGGTGGGATTGCAGGCTTGTACAACCACTCTGGAAATCAGTCTGGCGGTTCCTCAGAAAATTGGACATAGTACTACCGGAGGATCCAGCAATACCTCTCCTGGGCATATATCCAGAAGAAGCCCCAACTGGTAAGAAGGACACATGCTCCACTATGTTCATAGCAGCCTTATTTATAATAGCCAGAAATTGGAAAGAACCCAGATGCCCCTCAACAGAGGAATGGATACAGAAAATGTGGTACATCTACACAATGGAGTACTACTCAGCTATTAAAAAGAATGAATTTATGAAATTCCTAGCCAAATGGATGGACCTGGAGAGCATCATCCTGAGTGAGGTAACACAATCACAAAGGAACTCACACAATATGTACTCACTGATAAGTGGATACTAGCCCAAAACCTAGGATACCCACGATATAAGATACAATTTCCTAAACACATGAAACTCAAGAAAAATGAAGACTGAAGTGTGGACACTATGCCCCTCCTTAGAAGTGGGAACAAAACACCCATGGAAGGAGTTACAGAAACAAAGTATGGAGCTGAGATGAAAGGATGGACCATGTAGAGACTGCCATATCCAGGGATCCACCCCATAATCAGCTTCCAAATGCTGACACCATTGCATACACTAGCAAGATTTTACTGAAAGGACCCAGATGTAGCTGTCTCTTGTGAGACTATGCCGGGGCCTAGCAAACACAGAAGTGGATGCTCACAGTCAGCTAATGGATGGATCACAGGGCTCCCAATGGAGGAGCTAGAGAAAGTACCCAAGGAGCTAAAGGGATCTTCAACCCTATAGGTGGAACAACATTATGAACTAACCAGTACCCCTGAGCTCTTGACTCTAGCTGCATATGTATCAAAAGATGGCCTAGTCGGCCATCACTGGAAAGAGAGGCCCATTGGACACGCAGACTTTGTGTGCCCCGGTACAGGGGAACGCCAGGGCCAAAGGGGGGGAGTGGGTGGGTAGGGGAGTGGGGGTGGGTGGGTAAGGGGGACTTTTGGTATAGCATTGGAAATGTAAATGAGCTAAATACCTAATAAAAAATGGAAAAAAAAAAAAAAAAAAAAAAAAGAACATCCCTCCATGGCCTCTGCATCAGCTCCTGCTCCCTGACCTGCTCAAGTTCCAGCCCTGACTTCCTTTGGTGATGAACAGCAACATGGAAGTATAAGCCAAATAAACCCTTTCCTCCCCAACTTGCTTCTTGGTCATGATGTTTGTGCAGGAATAGAAACCCTGACTAAGACAAATTGGTACCAGGAGTGGGGTATTCATGTGACAACCTGACTATGTTTTGAGGAGGACTGTGGAAGGACTTTGGAACTTTGGGCTTGAAGATCCATTTGTTGTTAAGAGCTCTGTCAGATGTTGTGTAGGAGCTTGGAAGATAATGTTGAGAACAGTGCAGAAGATGGAGGTCTGGCTTGTGAAATTTCAGAGGGAAAATTAAAGACTTTTCAGGGCCATTGCTGTTTTGATTGTGAAGATTCTGTAGTTCTGGTTAGCTGGGGCTGAAGAATCAGCTGTGATTAACAAGATACCGGAACTACCAAAGCAAAAACTTTGCATTAATAGGACTATTGATGCTGGTTAGCTGGAGCTAAGAAATTAGCAGTAATTAAGAAGAGACCAGCATCGTTGAGGTGACATCTGGGAAGTGTTTTCTGAAAGCACAAAGAGGCTGTGTTCCAGAGATAGCCAAGGTTGTACTCCTGCTGCAGCGGGACTTGATAATGTGTAAGGGTCACCCAGGTGGTACTGGTTTTGAAGGCATGAAGGGGTCACACAGTGCAGCTGAGGCTCACAGTGTGAGAGGCCATGGAAGGCCATTGGTGAAGGTGCAGCCTCAGTTGCAATTGAAGGCCCAGGACTGAAGGGGTCATGCAGTGTTTTGGAGATGCCAGTACCATGAGATGACCACCAAGAGCAGCAGCAGCAGTGGAGTACAGGCATCTGGAGCCTAGAGGACAACGCGCGTGCTACAAAGGACCCAAGCCCTTGGAGGAGCCCAGAAGATCCCAGACATTGGTCGATTGGAGATTGATTTTTGCTTTTGATTGTGACTGTGCCCTGATATTTTCCCTCTTGAAGGAAGAAACTGTTTTAGTGGAGCCCACAGTTAAGAGACTTTTAATTGTAAAAAGACTTTGGATTTTAAAAGAGATGGATATTTTAAAGAGATTGAAATTTTAAGAATATGTAAAGACTGTGGGACGTTTAAAGTTATTTATACCTTGGGGATGAATAAGAATGTAAGGGTTGAGGCTTACTAGTGGTGTGTTTGTGTGTCAAGTTGACAAGGGGTCAATTGTATTGGCTAGTTTTGTGTCAACTTGACACAACTGGAGTTATCACAGAGAAAGGAGCTTCAGTTGAGAAAATGCCTCCATGAGATCCAACTGTAAGGCATTTTCTCAATTAGTGATCAAGGGGGAAAGGCCCCTTGTGGGTGGGACCATCTCTTAGGCTGGTAGTCTTGGTTTTATAAGAGAGCAGGCTGAGAAAGCCAGGAGAGGCAAGCTAGTAAAGAACATCCCTCCATGGCCTCTGCATCAGCTCCTGCTTTCTGACCTTTCAGTCCTGACTTCCTTTGGTGATGAACAGCAGCATGGAAGTGTAAGCCAAATAAACCCTTTTCTCCCCAAAAAAAAAAAAAAAAAAAAAAAAAAAAAAAAGATAATAATAATAATAAAGATCATAAAAAAAATACCAAGGTAATCCAAACCTTTTTATCAAGTGGCATTTCATGTGACTCCTCAGACTCTATTAGACATAGAACTTTGAAAAGAGCATCAGCAATTATTATGCTTCAAGTTTTCTAGTAATAGAACAACTAAATGTCACTATATACATGCCCTCTACACAACACTTCAGACGAATACTCAAAAAACAATTCTGAATTTAATGCTAACTGTGATAATATCAAACTAAACCAAAGATTCCTGTGAAATGTTACCTGATATGTAAGTTTATCTTGTAGTATATCTATGTAAGCTAAGCTATCATAATTTAATATACTCACGTATATTTTAATTTGTATATTTATTTTGCCTACAAAGGACTTAAGAAGATGCAACTGGAAAGGCATATATTATATAGGAAATAGTGAGAAGATAAAGCGGAGGCAGAACGAGGCTAAAACTCACTAACCATTAATAAAGGTTCATAAATTGACACACAGCTTTGAGAGAATTGCATTGATTCAGTTGCATACATCTTAGTGTCCTAAGATAAAATAATCATTTTTTCAATGAGAGAAATATTCTTTGTAACTCTGATACCGGAGTAAAAGTTGCCCTTCTGTCTCTCCTAAAAGACTTTCTTCAATAATTATACTCAGTAACACGATTTCAATTAATAGTGTAAATCTTAGCCTTATTTTCTGTAAGGAAATAGATGAATAAATCTTCAATTTCCAAATACACTGCAAGAGTGGTATTTCTTGTTCTTATTTTAAATTGCTTTTGGCACAAAGAGTAAAACAGTAAATAGTTTAGATTGTGGTTTCAATAGCTTGAAAAATGATATCAATAAAGCCTCCAGTCCCTCAAAGGTCAACACTACCATTTACACTCTAGCGAAGAAATAGAAGTTATAATATAGTAATTGAATATCACTAATTCTGTGGGAGAAAAGATCATATGAATATATGTGGCAGAAAAGACATTTCTATTAATACTACCTCTATTTCTATTATTACTAAATGGTGAATTATGATTCTGAAATAGCACAGAAAAATGTTCCACCTTTATACAGAGCCAACTATAACCCTTGTAAAAATGATTACCAATCAGTGCTAAAACAAGCAGAGGTGACAAGTTTCTTCCTGTTTTCTGGGTCAAGAATTCCTTTGCAATTAATTTGAAAACTAGGGTAATATCAGTTCTAAAGAGCAAACTGTAGATTGTAGACAAACCTAGATTAAAAAAAAAAGAAAGAAAGAGAAGGAGAAGAAGAAGAAGAAGAAGGAGAAGAAGAAGAAGAAGAAGAAGAAGAAGAAGAAGAAGAAGAAGAAGAAGAAGAAGAAGAAGAAGAAGAAGAAGAAGAAGAAGAAGAAGAAGGAAGGAAGGAAGAGGAGGAGGACGAGGAGGAGGAGGAGGAGGAGGAGGGGATAATGGTCGTAGGAATGGAAAACAGAATAGTGTGGGACAGTTCCAGCTAGATCAGAGAGAGGGAGGTCAGTACAGAAGAAGGTGCAGGGACTAAGGACTGAACACACCAAGGTTGTTTGATAAAGCCTCGAGGAATCATATTATTTTATTCACTTGTGTGTATGTATACACACACATAGATAGATAGATAGATAGATAGATAGATAGATAGATAGATAGATAGATAGATAGATAGATAGATACATAGATAGATAGATAGATAGATAGATGATGTAAAGTTAATCAACTTGGCCTAAAAATGCTCTTTTTTTAAACAGCCAATTTAGACTAAAGTTTACAGCAAATTTAAAAAAGAAAAAGGACTTTCATTTTCTTGGAATTTACATCTATGAAGTAAGGGAATTGGCACTGAAAAAATAATTTCCTGTAAAAAGAGATAAAGGTAACATCATTAGTTTCAATATGAAGATACTGTGTATATAACAGTCACAATAAGGATGCCAGCAAATATATCAGCGGTAACTAACTGGACATTTAAAAAGTGTAGTGGTTTAAATAAGATTATTCTTCATATGCTCACGCAATTATACACTTCTTACCCTCTTGATGGTGCTGTATGGAGAACTTTAGGCGATATTGCCCTACTGGAGGAGGAATGTTGGGGTGGTGGGTTTAGAGTGGCACCAGAGAGAGACACAAGGTTTCAACCAATCCCTCCCATGCTCTAATCTAAATGGTATTTTTATTTTCCTGATATGGTAGTCATGGTGATACATTGCAGATCTCTAGCTCTAGATCTTGTCCATCCAAAGGCATTATTATTGCAGTCTGAATCCACCAGAGCATTTTCTTTTCCATTAAGGCCCTATTCTAATTGATTTCCCTTGACAAAGACCAAGCATACAGGGATCCTGAACAGGCTGATTCTCAAAAGGCTTATCTTTTATGACACTCATTTTTGGCTCCAGAGCAATGTACTTATATTAATTATGATACTTCTTACTATTATATTTCTTATATTATTGTTATTTGAAGAGTTAAAATTGCATGTTCTGTCTTTCCCTAGCTTGTCTTCATTTTCTACTATAGGAGAGGATTACTTTTGCTGGTTGCATCCTCGCCTGGCAAACACATCTTGATGTCCTTTTCTTATTATACTTGGTTGTAAATCAAGTAGATTCATGCAAGAAAAATGAAAGCAATGACAGCGATTGGGAATGATAGAACCCAAAAGTTGAAGAAACAGTCACTCCGTTGATAATTAGTAAGTGACTATCCTCTTGTGTAAAGCGCTGGTACAATTACTAAAATAATTATCTATAATTATCTAAAAGAAACAAGCAGGGGTGGAACTAAGGAAGGAAATAAAGAAGAAAGAAAAGAAGAAAAACTTTCTGTAAAGCACAGTAGTGCTTTGACGTAGTGATGCAAGCTTTTAAAAATGTCGGGTGGGGGATGATTACAAAAGGAGAAGAGTTGGCTGGGTTTTGCTAAACTGTATTGATTTTCTACAGAAAAAATGAAAACTTGAAGCCCACAATGTGTTGTTAATAAGTGAATGGAAAAGCCACAATTTTTGAGATAGAATTAATTATGACATGCTGTAGAAGGATGCATACAGTGTTGGAGGAGTATAAAGAATTATTGAAATTGCAGAGTTATGTAAGGGCTTGGATACTTGTTCCTAGAAGGCTCCAATAGCCTATTGAACATTTCAGAGTACATTGTATTATCAGGAAGACGAGGCTAGATCTGTGTTGGACCAGAAACCCTGTGAACATCAGGAGACTCTATCCAGATGTTTGGGTTTGTTTCTTGTTTTGTTTTCTCATCTTTTCTCAGCCAAGGCTGATATAGTATAGTTAATTTAACCGATTGTGGTAACCATCAAACCATTAAGCAATTATGGTGTAATGGTTGATATCACTCAGAGGATCGAGGAGTCACATCATTCACAAGTTTTTCAGAAACTTGTTGGTTATGGGTATACCAACAAGCACTGCTAGACCCCATGGTAGATTTCCTCGGCAGTTCAAGAAACATGGTAGAGAGAAGACCAGAAGTATAGGATGGTTAGACTTCATTTAATACATATCAGAAGCCTTGCTTAAACACAAGAGGCACAGACACAGTGAGTGAAGATGGTGTTGGAAGAACAGTGAGAGAAGGACCATTAGGAAGCTGTGAAGGTAGTCCAAGAAATAAAATACATGACAGCCAAAAAAAACTTTTAAAAATGGAAATGAAGCAAAAATGGAGAAACAGGTGGCTGACAATTGTCAGAGTGAAATAATCATTATTTTTATTCTATTCTATGTGAGCCCATTTTTCAGACATGACATCTATTTCCTAAAAAAAGGCATTGAATTCTGTGGACAAAACAATCTTGCAATACTATATGAAGAATACGAAATAAAACCTGTCCAAGGGGATTTTATTAGTTACTTTTCCTATCATTACAGAAAAATTGCCAACGTACTGGAGATTTAATTTCCTTTTTCGGCCTACAGATATAGTCTGTCATGATGGGAAAGATATGAAAGAATCTCCCACAGTATGTCTTGTAACTGCTTCACGTGCTGGCAGATACAAAGCAGAGACGTTGAATTTGAAGGAGAATAGGGAAGATTTTATAGGACTGCTTGAAGGGAGAGAATAATAATAATAATGCTATATATTAATTATTGTTTTAAAAATGAATAAAGATTGATTATAATCTTCAAAGGTCAGCCCATATTGGCTGACATCTTCCAAGTAGGCTCCATATCTCAAAGGCTTTAGAAACTCCCCAGATAACATCATCATCTGCTATGGTTCAAAACATGAGCCTGTGACATTTCAGATACAATATATAACAAGGACCTTTTTATAAACATTTATTCATTTTCAATTTAAAGAAAAATAACCAAAAACTTGATGACTATTACATAGGTTGAGATTCCTTATTGAGAATGCCTGAAGATAATAGTTTCACCACAAATCCATTGTCAGGGTGATAATCTTTGGAAAACAATTAGTAAATAAGAACTTTGATAAAGCCCAACCTAAAATATGTCCTTTGGACTAAGGAAACTGACACAGTTGTCATTTTCCCTGCCCCTGGGGATATATCTGCATTGAATACCTTTTAACCACTAGATCATTACTCTAGGTCATGATCATCATTAGCAAAGTCCCAAGGGAACTTTTGAAAATGTCCATTCTTCACTCATCCACCTTCAGACAAGACAATACACGAAAACCAACATTGGATTCTCAGGGTTATGACTGAGACTAACATGGCTAAATTAAAGATGCAAGCTCCTGTACCATAGCACCTTAGTTAGGGTTTCTATTCCCGTGAAAAGACGCCATGACCATGTCAACTCTTGTGAAAGAAAACACTTAGTCCAGGCTGGCTTACAGCTTCAGAGGTTTAGTCCATTATCATCATGGAAAGAAGCATGGTAGAGTACAGGCAGATATGGTGATGGAGAAGCAGAGAGTTTTATGTCTTGCTTAGAAGGCAACCGGAGATTGTTTGCCACACTTGGCATTGCTTGAGCATCAGGAGATATATATCCTCCAACAAGGCTAATAATAATGTCTCTTCCTATGGCCAAGCATTCAAGCAGATAATAGGCCATATCCATTCAAAACACTACATATATATCATATTCAATTCACCAACCATAGCCCCCCCACTGAGATAAATACAGAAAATAGATGCATATTTAATAAAAATGTAGTGCTTAGATCAGCAGCCATTCTGGACTTGTATCTTCATTACAGAAAATTGTTGAAGCCACATTATTAAAGGATTTTTAAAAACATTTATTGGGTAAATGTAATTTTAACCTTTCAAAAGTAGAATGTCTCCATTTTTAATTTGACTAGATTCTAAATTGCCACAGATGCACACCTTCTGCTTTGTAGGTAAGAATGTTTCTGGAAAGGGTTAACTAGGAATGGAATAGCCACTCTATGTGCCCAGCATTTCCCATGGACCAGAGTCCTGAACTTAATAAAAGGAAAATCTAAGGTGAGCACCAGCATTCACCTATGTTTTCTTCATTCTTCAGGATGCAATGTGGCCAGCAGATCCTGCCCCTTTTACCCTAACTTCTCCACCATAATAGACAATACCACCAAACTATGAGCCAAAAGAAGACCTTTCTTCATTAAGGTACTTTTACCAGGTATTCTCTCACAGTTATGAGAGAAGTAAACAATACATAATCTACTTTAAAAAAAACAGTATCAAATAGTTCATTCACTTTGTCTTAAAGCTATGTCGTACTATTATCTGAAAAGGTTGTACAACATCATAATCTATGGATTATCTCATCCTGCCACTATGTTAGTGGGAATCACTCTGTTTGTACAGATTAAGCCCTATAAGCTAAAAGCTGTGATAAGCAGTGTGCTCCAAGGTATAGAAATGGAACCCTAGAGGATATTTCAAAGACATTTCCTCAATTATAATTTTATAAAGATTTTGATTACCTACCACAAAGAATAACATACAATACATCAAAGGCAAGAATTCTAGTGACCAAGACTTATGAGGGCATTTCATTCAGTCCACCACATTGCATTCCCTGGGTCCTGTAGTCCCAAAGTCTTGTACATTCTTCCCTCCAAATCCACATGATCAGGTCTGTCACAACAGTACCATGATCTCGGTAATGTTCTCTATAATAGTTGCACTACTGTTCGCTGTGATAAAACAACCAAAACAATAGTTCATTTGGAGCTTAGGGTTCCTGAAGGTTAGATCCATTATGGCAAAGTAGGGGTAGCAGGTGACAGGCAGCTGGAACAGCAGCTGAAATCTCACATCTCACACCACAAAAAAAGAAGCAGAAAAGGCTAACTCTAAATGGTACAGACTTTTGAAACCTTAAAGCACACCCCAGGAAAATAGGTTCTGCAGCCACACTTCTTAGTCCTTTATCCTAACAGGGGACCAAGTATTAAAATGGCCAAATTTTGTGAATCTTTCTCAAACCACCATAGTCATAATCTATTATCACAACATTAGAAAATAGTAAAACAGTACTATTGGTAGTGAATGTAGATAAATAATAGTACAATATGATAGAGAAACATTAAAATAAATCAATCAGAAGTAAGCATTTCTTAATTCTAATTGAAATCATATACATACAAGCAATAGTAAATAAACACAGCATATAGATCTATGCTTCTAAGTTGTGGTAATTCTCCAACTCAAATAAGCCCAGCAAGGAAAAACACAACTCAATTAGTATGAATACAAGCTGTGCACCTAGATTGAGCAGATCTACCACTACACTATCATCTTCCCCATCTGTTAGACCCCTTACAACTTGTGATTTCTTCAGGCCACGGGCTTCTGCTCCACTTCCTTTCCACTCTTCCTCCATTGTCCTCTTCTGCCTCCTTCTTCTCTCATCCAACTTTCAGCTCAACCTTCCCTTAATCTGCCCAATCACCAGCTTTAGCCTTGATTTTACAAATTAAGGTGAGAAGGAGGTTTATAGGAAATCACCTGAGTGCTGACTCCTTCCTTGAGAACAAAATTAGCATCAAATTACAAATAGCCCAAGGGCTATCTGCAACACTTCTATAAGTGTAATAAAATAATTATAAAAAGAGTTTATAAAATTGAGACAGAACGATATGGAACATGGCAGATATTGGTATAAGGTAAGGAAAAAGGGGAAACAATGTAATTAAATTTTAATTCATAAAAATTAAAATTACATAAAATTTTAAGGATAGCTCAGTGAAGCAAGACTATTCAGTGAGTAAAGAATTTTGCCACCAAATCTAGTGATTTAAAGGGAGAAGAAACTACCTTATGTTTACATACCATGATATGTGTATATCCACACACATATACACATGCAATTCAGCAAATAAATATTAAAAAGTAATGAATGAGCTGGGCAGTGGTGGCACACGCCTTTAATCCCAGAACTTGGGAGGCAGAGACAGTCGGATTTCTGAGTTAGAGACCAGCCTTGTCTACAGAGTGAGTTCCAGGACAGCCAGGGCTACACAGAGAAACCCTGTCCAAAAAAAAAAAAAAAAAAAAAAATAGTAATGAATGTAGCTTAACAAAAGGCATAAGTGTTGTTTTTAGATAAAATGAAATTATTAAAATATGTTAAAATAAAAATATTGTCCTACATTGACAAAAATTGCATGTATTCAAAGCAGTCAATGGACATAAAAGCTTTCATTAATTTTAAAAATAAATTTAAATGGAAGTCTATAGGAGAAAACGATTCACAACAAACAAAAACAAAACAAACAAAAAACTAGAGTATAACCACCACAAAGTCAAACAAATATTCAAAGAAGTACTGTAAAGAAACAAAAGGTCTGGAAACATCAGTAATGATACATGTTCCAGAATACAATGAGTCATATTTTCAAATTAGCAGCTACACTCCATTGAAATTCTGCCTGCATGTGCCAAATGGAACTTTGCCATGCTTCCTTAGTTTGATCTCGGGAAGGCTAATTGAGACCCAGGTACAAGATGTCATTGAAAAATTTACTATCCCAACAGCAAGCAGCTACTCAGTATCAACTGCTTAAGAAGCATTCAAATTTCAAGGACAGATTCTGTGTTTCCAGAATGAAAAGCGGGCAAAATCTCTACAGAAAGGTAGCAAATCATAGAATCGCAGCAATGGAGGTGCTTACATCAGGATGAAAAACCACGGTAAATGCATGGATTGTATACAGAATATTCTCACGTACTGTGAAAATAAAAAAATCTTCTTTCAAAATCCCCCAGTTTATTTGTTATTTTATCCATAATTCTCATTTGCATAAAGAATGTACATAGTAGAATTTTCATTTTACCTCCTAATTATTAATGATTGCATTTCTACTAACACAGCCTCACAGACAAGCATGCACATTAATTCAATGAAACCCTTTGTATGGCTGGATATATCTGGGTTTTGAAGGAGAGAAAGTCTTCAAGGTCTTGTGCATCAAGTAGTTGAAATACACAGAGACTGCATAGTGAAAGGTAATGGGGAAGTAGAATGGCAATAAGTAGAGCCAGATTTTCACATAATAAATGTTGGGTTTAAAGAGATGATTTGTAGTCAGGTAAGATTTTGATTATATTCTGTGAGTGCTACATGGCTGGTTACCTCTACTCAGTATTAAGTAAATGCCCCTTCAGTGTGCAGGTGAAACTCCTCTGCATGACTCTACCCCATAATTCCACTCTCCTTACGGGAACTCCTCCCATTTCCTGCCTCAGCTCATTAGCTAATCAGCTTTTTATTGACAGGTGATGTTTCCATACAGCACACCGGAGAGATTGTCTCTACAGTGGAGTAACTGAATGGAGTAGCAAAAATAAGACAAAGGCATGTTAAATTAGAAAATGGCACAATCGGCTAGGATTTGGAAATGGGGGGGCTATACTTCATACAGCAGATTAGAAAGTCTGCTTCCAACCAAATTATGCAAAGTAGTTTAATTAAAGATGTGTCCAGTGTACAACAATAAAAAGCCACTGGTTCCCATCACTAATGTACACATTAATGAATCTTTGTTTTTGATACCAGTTTTTTTTTTAGTAATATTCCAGTTATAACCAATTGACTATGAATGCATTTTCTAAGTAGAAAGATTTTAATAATTACTGATAATCAAAGACTTGCTTTTTTGGGATTATCAATATTTCATTAAATTTTATCCATATTATTTGCGGGTTTATTATAGGTGTTTCTTGATGCTATACAAACTATTTGACATTAACAATGTAAACAAAACCATACAAGACCTACAAAGGGAAGTAGATACAATAAAGAAAACCCAAAGTGAGGCAACGCTGGAGATGGAAACCCTAGGAAAGAAATCTGGAACCATAGATGCCAGCATCAGCAACAGAATACAAGAGATGGAAGAGAGAATCTCAGGTGCAGAAGATTCCATAGAGAACATCGGCACAACAATCAAAGAAAATGGAAAATGCAAAAAGATTCTAACTCAAAACATCCAGGAAATCCAGGACACAATGAGAAGACCAAACCTACGGATAATAGGAGTGGATGAGAATGAAGATTTTCAACTCAAAGGACCAGCAAACATCTTCAACAAAATTATAGAAGAAAACTTCCCAAATCTAAAGAAAGAGATGCCCATGAACATACAAGAAGCCTACAGAACTCCAAATAGACTGGACCAGAAAAGAAATTCCTCCCGACACATAATAATCAGAACATCAAATGCACTAAATAAAGATAGAATACTAAAAGCAGTAAGGGAAAAAGGTCAAGTAACATATAAAGGCAAGCCTATCAGAATTACACCAGATTTTTCACCAGAGACTATGAAAGCCAGAAGAGCCTGGACAGATGTTATACAGACACTAAGAGAACACAAATTCCAGCCCAGGCTACTATACCCAACCAAACTCTCAATTACCATATATGGAGAAACCAAAGTATTCTACGACAAAACTAAATTCACCCATTATCTCTCCACGAATCCAGCCCTTCAAAGGATAATAACAGAAAAAAACCAATACAAGGACGGGAACCACGCCCTAGAAAAAACAAGAAGATAATCCCTCAACAAAACTAAAAGAAGACAGCCACAAGAACAGAATGCCAACTTTAACAACAAAAATAACAGGAAGCAACAATTCCTTCTCCTTAATATCTCTTAATATCAATGGTCTCAACTCCCCAATAAAGACATAGACTAACATGCTGGCTACACAAACATGAATCAACATTTTGCTGCTTATAGGAAACTCATCTCAGAGAAAAAGATAGACACTACCTCAGAATGAAAGGCTGGAAAACAATTTTCCAAGCAAATAGTATGAAGAAACAAGCTGGAGTAGCCATCCTAATATCTGATAAGATTGACTTCCAACCCAAAGTCATCAAAAAAGACAAGGAGGGGCACTTCATTCTCATCAAACGTAAAATCCTCCAAGAGGAACTCCCAATTCTGAATATCTATGCTCCAAATACAAGGGCAGCCACATTCATTATTGAAACTTTAGTAAAGCTCAAAGCACACATTGCACCTCACACAATAATAGTGGGAGACTTCAACACACCACTTTCACCAATGGACAGACCATGGAAACAGAAACTAAACAGGGACACAGTGAAACTAACAGAAGTTATGAAACAAATGGACTTAACAGATATCTACAGAACATTTTATCCTAAAACAAAAGGATATACCTTCTTCTCAGCACCTCATGGTACCTTCTCTCAAATTGACCACATAATTGGTCACAAAACAAGCCTCAACATATACAAAAATATTGAAATTGTCCCATGCATCCTATCAGATCACCATGGACTAAGGCTGATCTTCAATAACAAAATAAATAATAGAAAGCCAACATTCACGTGGAAACTGAACAACACTCTTCTCAATGATACCTTGGTTAAGGAAGGAATAAAGAAAGAAATTAAGGACTTTTTGGAGTATAATGAAAATGAAGCCACAACATACCCAAACTTATGGGACACAATGAAACCATTCCTAAGAGGAAAACTCACAGCTCTGAGTGCCTCCAAAAAGAAACTAGAGAGAGCACACATTAGCAGCTTGACAACACACCTAAAAGCTCTAGAAGAAAAGGAAGCAAATTCACCCAAGAGGAGTAGACGGCAGGAAATAATCAAACTCAGGGGTGAAATCAACCAAGTGGAAACAAGAAGAACTATTCAAAGAATCAACCAATCAAGGAGCTGGTTCTTTGAGAAATTCAACAAGATAGATAAACCCTTAGCCAAACTCACTAGAGGACACAGGGAAAGCATCCTAATTAACAAAATCAGAAATGAAAGGGGAGACATAACAACAGATCCTGAAGAAATCCAAAACACCATCAGATCCTTCTACAAAAGGCTATACTCAACAAAACTGGAAAACCTGGATGAAATTGACAAGTTTCTAGACAGATACCAGGTACCAAAGCTAAATCAAGATCAGGTTAATGATCTCAACAGTCCTATATCCCCTAAAGAAATAGAAGCAGTCATTAATAGTCTCCCAGCCAAAAAAGTCCAGGACCAGACGGGTTTAGTTCAGAGTTCTATCAGACCTTCAAAGAAGACCTAATTCCAGTTCTTCACAAACTATTCCACAAAATAGAAACGGAAGGTACTCTACCCAACTCATTCTATGAAGCCACAATTACTCTGATACCTAAACCACAAAAAGACCCAACAAAGATAGAGAACTTCAGACCAATTTCCCTTATGAATATCGATGCAAAAATCCTCAATAAAGTTCTTGCTAACCGAATCCAAGAACACATCAAAACAATCATCCATCCTGACCAAGTAGGTTTCATCCCAGGGATGCAGGGATGGTTCAATATATGGAAATCCATCAATGTAATCCAGTATATAAACAAACTCAAAGACAAAAACCACATGATCATCTCATTAAATGCTGAGAAAGCATTTGACAAAATCCAACACCCATTCATGATAAAAGTCTTGGAAAGATCAGGAATTCAAGGCCCATACCTAAAAATGATAAAAGCAATCTACAGCAAACCAAGAGCCAACATCAAAGGAAATGGTGAGAAGCTGGAAGCAATCCCACTAAAATCAGGGACTAGACAAGGCTGTCCACTCTTGCCCTACCTATTCAACATTGTATTTGAAGTCCTAGCCAGAGCAATTAGACAACAAAAGGAGATCAAGGGGATACAAATTGGAAAGGAAGAAGTCAAAATATCACTTTTTGCAGATGATATGATAGTATATATAAGTGACCCTAAAAATTCCACCAGAGAACTCCTAAGCCTGATAAACAGCTTCAATGAAGTAGCTGCATATAAAATTAACTCAAACAAGTCAATGGCCTTTCTGTACACAAAGAATAAACAGGCTGAGAAAGAAATTAGGGAAACAACACCCTTCTCAATAGTCACAAATAATATAAAATATCTTGGCGTGACTCTAACTAAGGAAGTGAAAGATCTGTATGATAAGATCTTCAAGTCTCTAAAGAAAGAATTTAAAGAAGATCTCAGAAGATGGAAAGATCTCCCATGCTCATGGATTGGCAGGATCAACATTGTAAAAATGGCTATCTTGCCAAAAGCAATCTACAGATTCAATGCAATCCCCATCAAAATTCCAACTCAATTCTTCAACGAATTAGAAAGGGCAATCGGCAGATTCATCTGGAATAACAAAAAACTGAGGATAGCAAAAACTCTTCTCAAGGATAAAAGAACCTCTGGTGGAATCACCATGCCGGACCTAAAACTGTACTACAGAGCAATTGTGATCAAAACTGCAATGTACTGGTATAGTGACAGACAAGTAGACCAATGGAACAGAATTGAAGACCCAGAAATGAATCCACACACCTATGGTCACTTGATCTTTGACAAGGGAGCTAAAACCATCCAGTGGAAAAAAGACAGCATTTTCAACAAATGGTGCTGGCACAACTGGCGGTTATCATGTAGAAGAATGCGAATTGATTCATTTCTATCTCCTTGTACTAAGGTCAAATCTAAGTGGATTAAGGAACTCCACATAAAACCAGAGACACTGAAACTTATAGAGGAGAAAGTAGGGAAAAGCCTCGAAGATATGGGTACAGGGGAAAAATTCCTGAATAGAACAGCAATGGCTTGTGTTGTAAAATCAAGAATCGATAAATGGGACCTCATAAAATTGCAAAGCTTCTGCAAAGCAAAAGACACCGTCAATAAGACAAAAAGGCCACCAGCAAATTGGGAAAGGATCTTTACCTATCCCAAATCAGATAGGGGACTAATATACAATATATATAAAGAACTCAAGAAGGTGGACTCCAGAAAATCAAATAACCCCATTAAAAAATGGGGCTCAGAGCTGAACAAAGAATTCTCACCTGAGGAATACTGAATGGCAGAGAAGCACCTGAAAAAATGTTCAACATCCTTAATCATCAGGGAAATGCAAATCAAAACAACACTGAGATTCCACTTCACTCTAGTCAGAATGGCTAAGATCAAAAACTCAGGTGACAGCAGATGCGGGCGAGGATGTGGAGAAAGGGGAACACTCCTCCATTGTTGGTGGGATTGCAAGCTTGTACAACCACTCTGGAAATCAGTCTGGCGGTTCCTCAGAAAATTGGACATAGTACTACCGGAGCATCCAGCAATACCTCTCCTGGGCATATATCAAGAAGATGCCCCAACCGGTAAGAAGAACACATGATCCACTATGTTCATAGCAGCCTTGTTTATAATAGCCAGAAGCTGGAAAGAACCCAGATGCCCCTCAACAGAGGAATGGATACAGAAAATGTGGTACATTTACACAATGGAATACTACTCAGCTATTAATAAAATGAATTTATGAAATTCCTAGGCAAATGGATGGTCCTGGAGGGTATCATCCTGAGTGAAGTAACCCAATCACAAAGGAACTTGCACAATATTTACTCACTGATAAGTGGATATTAGCCCAGAAACTTAGGATAGCCAAGATATAAGATACAACTTGCCAAACGCATGAAATTCAAGAAGAACGAAGACCAAAGTGTGGACACTTTACCCTTTCTTAGAAATGGGAACAATACACCCATGGAAGGAGTTACAGAGACAAAATTTGGAGCTGTGATGAAAGGATGGACCATCTAGTGATTGCCATATGCAGGGATCCATCCCATAATCAGCTTCCAAATGCTGACACCATTGCATACACTAGCAAGATTTTGCTGAAAGTACCCAGATATAGCTCTCTCTTGTGAGACTATGCCAGGGCCTAGCTCACAGTCAGCTATTGGATGGGTCACATGGCCCCCAATGGAGGAGCTAGAGAAATTACCCAAGGAGCTAAAGGGAACTGCAACTCTATAGGTGGAACAACAATATGAACTAACCAGTACCCGGGAGCTCTTGTCTTTAGCTGCATATGTATCAAAAGATGGCCTAGTCGGCCATCACTGCAAAGAGCGGCCCATTGGACTTGCAAACTTTATATGCCCCAGTACAGGGGAACGCCAGGGCCAAAAAGGGGGAGTGGGTGGGTAGGGGATTGGGGGGGTGGGTATGGGGGACCTTTGGGATAGCATTGAAAATGTAAACGAGGAAAATACCTAATAATAATAATAATAATAAATGTAATCCTTAGTCTCAGGGAAACAACCAGGAGGAAGAGGACAATCAATGAGGCACTTTCATTGTGAGGAGGGAAATCCAAACGAGGGAAATTAGTTGACTTGAAGAAAACAATGAGAAGCCTGCTGCAAGCTCATTTTGTGATCACTTGTCCCTCATAGTGAGATAGCGTTGAGACCTTAACATTCATTAAACTCACAAAATTTCACTCATCTTGGGTACCTCTTTTAGAGATATTGATTCTGATAGAAATTTTTTACAGTGTTCTTTGAACCCCAAAGAACCCCAAATATCCTTCCAAATAGCTTACGGACAAAGTGAAATGAAACAAATGCACTAATTCTTTTTGTGATCTCCAAACTGACAAATCCTTTAGCCAGTTACGTTCTGCTGAGAGATCTGCTAATGCTAAACATAAAGGGACTTTGGATTTTCTTTTAGACTTTTATTCTCCTATTGGGCAAAAGGTGGTCTACATGTTTATTAATGTTATTACTCTTAAGTATTTGCATACTATTGATAAAGGAGGATTAAAATATGTTAGTAGCAGAAGACTGTGATGTCTTTTCACCAAACACAAATGAAAATATTATTTCAAGTTAAATTACGAAAGGTCAATTGCATGCATTATTTGTTCATGTGGCAATATCTCAAGGTGGATAGGGTAGGGGCTTATGAATTTCCTAAAGGAGCTGAGAGGCTATTGGCAGCTGATAGCTGTTGGGGAAAGAAGAGTCAGTTTCTTTAAGGATGTGACCCCTGACAGACTATCCATATTGTGGTAGATGGTCCTACACCAATGTACATAAAATTAGTAGACACATTTGGTTTTAAAGAAAGAGCATGTTCGAGGCCAGCCTGGTCTACCGAGTAAATTCCAGGACAGCCAGGGCTATAACAGAGAAACCCCGTCTCGAAAAACAAAAAAACAAAAACAAAAACAAAAACAAAACAAAACAAAAAAGAAAGAGCATGTGAAGTTAAAAGAAGCAAGTAGAAGAGGAATAGGAAAGATAATGGGGAATGGTTTGATAAAAATGGGTTATGAACACAGGAAATTATGAAAAAATAAAAATAGAAGAAACATTTTGTGTGAAAAAAATAAAAGTTAACAGTTTATGGGGAAAATAACCTAGAGGCTATTAACACAATTCAACATGCTGTAATTACTCAATTATTTTTAAGGGGTTTTAATAAGATTATTATCAGTATTTTCCAATTGTCATTTTTACCAATTGTCCCCTAAACCTTATTTATGTAGTGGTTCCTCCATTTAACCAGATAACTGCTTAAATCTCTACTTCAACACCATACACCTTGGCTGCATTACAGAGAAGTCAACCTGGAATTGTGCTAGAAGCTTTTTTCCCTGGCAGCTTCTTATATGATGTTATTTCCTCCAATCATTCTTCTATAGATTGTGCTGATCACATTTCTTCAATAGTTGTGAGTAAAACTATTGTTATCATTTAAGATGATAGTGTCAACATTTTTAAAGTATTCTTCTTCTTCTCTAATCTTTTTTTACTGTCCAGTCATTGTCCCCCACCCTGTTCGCCCTCTGACTATTCTCTATCCCATACCTTTTCCCCCATCTCCCAGAGGATGTCCACCTGTGGGGCTGTGGGTGTAAGGAAAGAGTGGGGAGGGAGAGAGTCCATGTCTGGCCAGAGTTCCTCTGCTCTGGGTAGGCTGAAGCGGGAGGACTTCAAGACGCTTTCCACTCGGCCCTGGGTGGGCATCTGGCTGTGTGAAGCCAGTGAACCCACACAGTAGGGGGTGGACAAGCGGCAGCCTCTGGTACCAGGTTCTCAGTCTCTGGCATCCCACACTGGATATGGCAGAGGAGCTGAAAACAGAATAGGGGCCCCAGGGCTACACTCTCGGCCTGGAGATACAGAAAGCAGGTAGAGGGAAAGAGGTTCGCACACAGGCAAGAGTCCTCAGTCTGGTCCATGGCTGGAGCACAGGAAGGCCTTCTGACGGGAAATTAGGCACTGCTCCTTAGGAGAAAGCCTATCCTATCGTCCAAGCACAGAGGGCCTTGATGAACAGAGACCATCTATGGTTTTAGAGCTTTACTGTAGAAAGGCAGGGGGAAAGAGAAAAGGTAGAAAGAGAGAGACTGGCCATGGTCATGTGGAGAGAGGGAGAAATGGAAAGAGAGAAAGAGAGAGAGTAAGAAAAGTGAAGGCTTAGAGAGAGAGCTTATAGAGTAAGAGACAGAGAGAAAGTAAGAGGGAGAGTAAGAGGGAGAGAGCAAGATGGGGCTGATCAGCCCCTCTTATATTGGGCTTGTTATCTTCTTGTTGCTAGGTAACTGGGAGGAGTCTAGCTTGAAGGTCAGAAGCTTGGGACATTGTGTACATGACTAAAATTTGCATGCTTCTCCTGTGGGGACTGTGGAGAGTGATAACTTCAACAGGAGCCAGGGGTCCAGGAGACATGAGGGAATAATGCCTTCCATCCCATGTAGATGGAAATTATCACCACCAGGTTTCACCAAGGTTCCACACCTCAGCTCAACTGGAGACCAGCCTGTCTGTGCATAGCCTATTGCCCCACGTGCATCCCCCACCCCCACTCCATCAGAGCTCCCCACTTCCTAGGGCCTTAAATCTCTCAAGGGTTACTTGCATTTTCTCTCACTGAAGCCAGACCCTGCAGTCCTCTGCTGTATATGTGTTGGGGGCCTCCTATCAGCTGGTTTTTTGCTTCCTGGTTGGTAGCTCAGTGTCTGAGATTTCATAGGTCCAGGTTAATTGAGACTACTGGTCTTCCTCTAAGGTCACATTCCTCCTCAGTTTCTTCAAGCTTTTCCCTAATTCAACCACAGGGGTCCCTGGCTTCTGCCCATTGGTTGCGAGTTAAGTATCTGCATCTGACTCTTTCAGCTGTAAACATCTTTTTGGGGTGCTGCTGACACTTGGATCTGATACCCCTCTATAATAACTGCATGATTTCACTTCCCCACGATACTGTGCAATGATCTCAATTTCTTGATCTTTCTATTCTTTACCAGCTGTTTTGTTTCTTGTTTCCCCTGCTTTATATGACTCACATGGTCATATAAATGCAAAGTATAAAATGCCTGTTAATGTATCAGTGTTTTTTTAAGTTAATTTTTTATTAGATATTTTCTTTATTTACAATTCAAATGCTATCCCAAAAGTCACCTATACCCTTCCCCTGCCCTTACCCACCCACTCCTACTTCTCAGCCCTGGCATTCCCCTGTACTGGGACATATAAAGTTTGCAAGACCAAGGGGTCTCTCTTCCCAGTGATGGCCAACTAGGCCATCTTCTGCTACATATGCAGCTAGAGACATGAGCTCTGGGGGTACTGGTTAGTTTATATTGTTGTTCCTCCTATAGGGTTGCAGACCCCTTCAGTTCCTTGGGGACTTTCTCGAAATCCTCCATAGAGGGCCCTGTGTTCCATCCAATAGATGACTGTGAGCATCCACTTCTGTATTTGCCAGACACTGGCATAGCCTCACATGAGAAAGCTATATCAGGGTCCTTTCAGTGAAATCCTGCTGGCATATGCAATAGTGTCTGTGTTTGGTGGCTGATTATGGGATGGATCCCAAGTGGGGTAGTCTCTGGATGATCCATCCTTTCGTCTTAGCTCCTAACTTTGTCAGCATTTGCTACAGATGTATTGGATTTATAGGATGTAAGCCCCATGCATGAGCGGAGTCAGGCTCATAAAATAGGCCTTTTGCTGCCTTAAAATCTCCTAATGAACTACATGCAGACAGAGTATATGCAACATTCAGTGTAGGGGTAAACAGAACCATGCAATAAGGATTGTGCTAACAACAGAACACTTAGATGCAACACGTGTTGTCTTTGTAAAGATTTTATATGATACAAAATCTTTATCTTTTACGTTTAAGATTGTATCTTTATTTGCTCAAAACCAGACTTGTAACACCAATATCGAGAGAGCTATAACAGCCTTGTAATATACTGAGAATTTTTTTCTCTTATTAGGATTAGTTTTTCTCTTACTCTCATGTCTTCTCTGTTATAGCCATCACTTAGCCAAGCACTTTCTGATTTCTGCTTATCAATATCAATAAATGGAAAGAAAATACACACAGAGTATACTCTAGACTACTCTGTGTCATAGACACAAGATAAAAAGCCTAATAAAATAAATGGAGAATGGTAGAATTGACTTTAAAAGAACATAAGGAAATCAGTAATTGATTTCACACTTTTTTTTTTTTCCATTTTTTATTAGGTATTTAGCTCATTTACATTTCCAATGCTATACCAAAAGTCCCCCTTACCCACCCACCCCCACTCCCCTACCCACCCACTCCCCCCCTTTGGCCCTGGCGTTCCCCTGTACCGGGGCACACAAAGTCTGCGTGTCCAATGGGCCTCTCTTTCCAGTGATGGCCAACTAGGCCATCTTTTGATACATATGCAGCTAGAGTCAAGAGCTCCGGGGTACTGGTTAGTTCATAATGTTGTTCCACCTATAGGGTTGAAGATCCCTTTAGCTCCTTGGGTACTTTCTCTAGCTCCTCCATTGGGAGCCCTGTGATCCATCCATTAGCTGACTGTGAGCATCCACTTCTGTGTTTGCTAGGCCCCGGCATAGTCTCACAAGAGACAGCTACATCTGGGTCCTTTCGATAAAATCTTGCTAGTATATGCAATGGTGTCAGCGTTTGGATGCTGATTATGGGGTGGATCCCTGGATATGGCAGTCTCTACATGGTCCATCCTTTCATCTCAGCTCCAAACTTTGTTTCTGTAACTCCTTCCATGGGTGTTTTGTTCCCACTTCTAAGGAGGGGCATAGTGTCCACACTTCAGTCTTCATTTTTCTTGAGTTTCATGTGTTTAGGAAATTGTATCTTATATCGTGGGTATCCTAGGTTTTGGGCTAGTATCCACTTATCAGTGAGTACATATTGTGTGAGTTCCTTTGTGATTGTGTTACCTCACTCAGGATGATGCTCTCCAGGTCCATCCATTTGGCTAGGAATTTCATAAATTCATTCTTTTTAATAGCTGAGTAGTACTCCATTGTGTAGATGTACCACATTTTCTGTATCCATTCCTCTGTTGAGGGGCATCTGGGTTCTTTCCAGTTTCTGGCTATTATAAATAAGGCTGCTATGAACATAGTGGAGCATGTGTCCTTCTTACCAGTTGGGGCTTCTTCTGGATATATGCCCAGGAGAGGTATTGCTGGATCCTCCGGTAGTACTATGTCCAATTTTCTGAGGAACTGCCAGACTGATTTCCAGAGTGGTTGTACAAGCCTGCAATCCCACCAACAATGGAGGAGTGTTCCTCTTTCTCCACATCCTCGCCAGCATCTGCTGTCACCTGAATTTTTGATCTTAGCCATTCTCACTGGTGTGAGGTGGAATCTCAGGGTTGTTTTGATTTGCATTTCCCTGATGATTAAGGATGTTGAACATTTTTTCAGGTGCTTCTCTGCCATTCGGTATTCCTCAGGTGAGAATTCTTTGTTCAGTTCTGAGCCCCATTTTTTAAGGGGGTTATTTGATTTTCTGAGGTCCACCTTCTTGAGTTCTTTATATATGTTGGATATTAGTCCCCTATCTGATTTAGGATAGGTAAAGATCCTTTCCCAGTCTGTTGGTGGTCTTTTTGTCTTATAGACAGTGTCTTTTGCCTTGCAGAAACTTTGGAGTTTCATTAGGTCCCATTTGTCAATTCTCGATCTTACAGCACAAGCCATTGCTGTTCTGTTCAGGAATTTTTCCCCTGTGCCCATATCTTCAAGGCTTTTCCCCACTTTCTCCTCTATAAGTTTCAGTGTCTCTGGTTTTATGTGAAGTTCCTTGATCCACTTAGATTTGACCTTAGTACAAGGAGATAAGTATGGATCGATTCGCATTCTTCTACATGATAACAACCAGTTGTGCCAGCACCAATTGTTGAAAATGCTGTCTTTCTTCCACTGGATGGTTTTGGCTCCCTTGTCGAAGATCAAGTGACCATAGGTGTGTGGGTTCATTTCTGGGTCTTCAATTCTATTCCATTGGTCCACTTGTCTGTCTCTATACCAGTACCATGCAGTTTTTATCACAATTGCTCTGTAGTAAAGCTTTAGGTCAGGCATGGTGATTCCACCAGAGGTTCTTTTATCCTTGAGAAGAGTTTTTGCTATCCTCGGTTTTTTGTTATTCCAGATAAATTTGCAAATTGCTCCTTCTAATTCGTTGAAGAATTGAGTTGGAATTTTAATGGGGATTGCATTGAATCTGTAGATTGCTTTTGGCAAGATAGCCATTTTTACAATGTTGGTCCTGCCAATCCATGAGCATGGGAGATCTTTCCATCTTCTGAGATCTTCTTTAATTTCTTTCTTCAGGGACTTGAAGTTTTTATCATACAGATCTTTCACTTCCTTCGTTAGAGTCACGCCGAGATATTTTATATTATTTGTGGCTATTGAGAAGGGTGTTGTTTCCCTAATTTCTTTCTCAGCCTGTTTATTCTTTGTGTAGAGAAAGGCCATTGACTTGTTTGAGTTAATTTTATATCCAGCTACTTCACCGAAGCTGTTTATCAGGTTTAGGAGTTCTCTGTTGGAATTTTTAGGGTCACTTATATATACTATCATATCATCTGCAAAAAGTGATATTTTGACTTCCTCTTTTCCAATTTGTATCCCCTTGATCTCCTTTTGTTGTCGAATTGCTCTGGCTAATACTTCAAGTACTATGTTGAAAAGGTAGGGAGAAAGTGGGCAGCCTTGTCTAGTCCCTGATTTTAGTGGGATTGCTTCCAGCTTCTCTCCATTTACTTTGATGTTGGCTACTGGTTTGCTGTAGATTGCTTTTATCATGTTTAGGTATTGGCCTTGAATTCCTGATCTTTCCAGAACTTTTATCATGAATGGGTGTTGGATCTTGTCAAATGCTTTTTCTGCATCTAACGAGATGATCATGTGGTTTTTGTCTTTGAGTTTGTTTATATAATGGATTACATTGATGGATTTTCGTATATTAAACCATCCCTGCATCCCTGGATTAAAACCTACTTGGTCAGGATGGATGATTGCTTTAATGTGTTCTTGGATTCGGTTAGCGAGAATTTTATTAAGGATTTTTGCATCGATGTTCATAAGAGAAATTGGTCTGAAGTTCTCTATCTTTGTTGGATCTTTCTGTGGTTTAGGTATCAGAGTAATAGTGGCTTCATAAAATGAGTTGGGTAGAATACCTTCTACTTCTATCTTGTGAAAAAGTTTGTGCAGAACTGGAGTTAGATCTTCTTTGAAGGTCTGATAGAACTCTGCACTAAACCCGTCTGGTCCTGGGCTTTTTTTGGCTGGGAGACTGTTAATAACTGCTTCTATTTCTTTAGGGGATATGGGACTGTTTAGAAGGTCAACTTGATCCTGATTCAACTTTGGTACCTGGTATCTGTCCAGAAATTTGTCCATTTCGTCCAGGTTTTCCAGTTTTGTTGAGTATAGCCTTTTGTAGAAGGATCTGATGGTGTTTTGGATTTCTTCAGGATCTGTTGTTATGTCTCCCTTTTCATTTCTGATTTTGTTAATTAGGATTTTGTCCCTGTGCCCTTTAGTGAGTCTAGCTAAGGGTTTATCTATCTTGTTGATTTTCTCAAAGAACCAACTCCTCGTTTGGTTAATTCTTTGAATAGTTCTTCTTGTTTCCACTTGGTTGATTTCACCCCTGAGTTTGATTATTTCCTGCCGTCTACTCCTCTTGGGTGAATTTGCTTCCTTTTTTTCTAGAGCTTTTAGATGTGTTGTCAAGCTGCTAGTATGTGCTCTCTCCCGTTTTTTCTTGAAGGCACTCATAGCTATGAGTTTCCCTCTTAGAAATGCTTTCATTGTGTCCCAAAGGTTTGGGTACGTTGTGGCTTCATTTTCATTAAACTCTAAAAAGTCTTTAATTTCTTTCTTTATTCCTTCCTTGACCAAGGTATCATTGAGAAGAGTGTTGTTCAGTTTCCATGTGAATGTTGGCTTTCTGTTATTTATTTTGTTATTGAAGATCAGCCTTAGTGCATGGTGATCTGATAGGATACATGGGACAATTTCAATATTTTTGAATCTGTTGAGGCCTGATTTGTGACCTATTATGTGGTCAATTTTGGAGAAGGTACCATGAGGTGCTGAGAAGAAGGTATATCCTTTTGTTTTAGGGAAAAATGTTCTGTAGATATCTGTCAGATCCATTTGTTTCATCACTTCTGTTAGTTTCAGTGTGTCCCTGTTTAGTTTCTGTTTCCATGATCTGTCCATTGGTGAAAGTGGTGTGTTGAAGTCTCCCACTATTATTGTGTGAGGCGCAATGTGTGCTTTGAGCTTTACTAAAGTTTCTTTAGTGAATGTGGCTGCTCTTGTATTTGGAGCATAGATATTCAGAATTGAGAGTTCCTCTTGGAGGATTTTACCTTTGATGAGAATGAAGTGTCCCTCCTTGTCTTTTTTGATGACTTTGGGTTGGAAGTCAATCTTATCAGATATTAGGATGGCTACTCCTGCTTGTTTCTTCATACCATTTGCTTGGAAAATTGTTTTCCAGCCTTTCATTCTGAGGTAGTGTCTATCTTTTTCTCTGAGATGAGTTTCCTGTAAGCAGCAAAATGTTGGGTCTTGTTTGTGTAGCCAGTTTGTTAGTCTATGTCTTTTTATTGGCGAGTTGAGACCATTGATGTTAAGAGATATTAAGGAAAAGTAATTGTTGCTTCCTGTTATTTTAGTTGTTAAAGGTGGCATTCTGTTCTTGTGGCTGTCTTCTTTTAGGTTTGTTGAGGGATTACCTTCTTGTTTTTTCTAGGGCGTTGTTCCCGTTCTTGTATTGGTTTTTTTCTGTTATTATCCTTTGAAGGGCTGGATTCGTGGAGAGATAATGCGTGAATTTGGTTTTGTCGTGGAATACTTTGGTTTCTCCCTCTATGATAATTGAGAGTTTGGCTGGGTATAGTAGCCTGGGCTGCAGTTTGTGTTCTCTTAGTGTCTGTATAACATCTGTCCAGGCTCTTCTGGCTTTCATAGTCTCTGGTGAAAAATCTGGTGTAATTCTGATAGGCTTGCCTTTATATGTTACTTGACCTTTTTCCCTTACTGCTTTTAGTATTCTATCTTTATTTAATGCATTTGATGTTCTGATTATTATGTGTCGGGAGGAATTTCTTTTCTGGTCCAGTCTATTTGGAGTTCTGTAGGCTTCTTGTATGTTCATATGCATCTCATTCTTTAGATTTGGGAAGTTTTCTTCAATAATTTTGTTGAAGATGTTTGCTGGACCTTTGAGTTGAAAATCTTCATTCTCATCCACTCCTATTATCCGTACGTTTGGTCTTCTTATTGTGTCCTGGATTTCCTGGATATTTTGAGTTAGGATCTTTTTGCATTTTCCATTTTCTTTGATTGTTGTGCCGATGTTCTCTATGGAATCTTCTGCACCTGAGATTCTCTCTTCCATCTCTTGTATTCTGTTGCTGATGCTCAAATCTATGGTTCCAGATTTCTTTCCTAGGGTTTCTATCTCTAGTGTTGCCTCGCTTTGAGTTTTCTTTATTGTGTCTACTTCCCTTTTTAGGTCTAGTATGGTTTTGTTCATTTCCATCACCTGTTTGTATGTTTTTTCCTCTTTTTCTGTAAGGACTTCTACCTGTTTGATTGTGTTTTCCTGTTTTTCTTTAAGGACTTGTAACTCTTTAGCAGTGTTCTCCTGTATTTCTTTAAGTGATTTATTAAAGTCCTTCTTGATGTCCTCTACCATCATCATGAGATATGCTTTTAAATCTAGGTCTAGGTTCTCAGGTGTGTTGGGGTTCCCTGGACTGGGCGAAGTGGGTGTGCTGGGTTCTGGTGATGGTGAGTGGTCTTGGTTCCTGTTAGTAAGATTCCTCCGTTTACCTTTCGCCATCTGGTAATCTCTGGAGTTAGTAGTTATAGTTGACTCTGTTTAGAGATTGTTCTTCTGGTGATTCTGTTACCGTCTATCAGCAGACCTGGGAGACAGATTCTCTCCTCTGAGTTTCAGTGCTCAGAGCACTCTCTGCTGGCAAGCTCTCTTACAGGGAAGGTGCGCAGATATCTTGTATTTGGACCTCCTCCTGGCCGAAGAAGAAGGCCCAAAACAGGACCTTTCTCAGACACTGTGTTGCTTTGGCAGTTCCCAGGTGGTACAGACTCTCACCTAAGCAGACTAAATTCCTAAGTTCCTTGGAGTCCCGGGACCAAGATGGCGACCGCTGCTGCTGTGGCTTAGGTCGCCTCCCCAGCCGGGCGGGCACCTGTCCTCTGGTCCGGAAGGTGGCCGGCTGTCCCCGGCCCACACAGGGTGCTGCCTCAGCGCCTCTGTGCTTCCGCCTGTTCCAGAAGCTGTCAGGTTCTCTGGCGCACCCTCTCACCTGTTCAGACTAATTTCCTAAGTTCGGCGGGTCCCGGACCAAGATGGCGACCGCTGCTGCTGTGGCTTAGGCCGCCTCCCCAGCCGGGTGGGCACCTGTCCTCCGGTCCGGAAGGTGGCCGGCTGTCCCCGGCCCACGCAGGGTGCTGCCTCAGCGCCTCTGTGCTTCCGCCTGTTCCAGAAGCTGTCAGGTTCTCTGGCGCACCCTCTCACCTGTTCAGACTAATTTCCTAAGTTCGGCGGGTCCCGGACCAAGATGGCGACCGCTGTTGCTGTGGCTTAGGTCGCCTCCCCAGCCGGGCGGGCACCTGTCCTCCGGTCCGGAAGGTGGCCGGCTGTCCCCGGCCCACACAGGGTGCTGCCTCAGCCCCTCTGTGCTTCTGCCTGTTCCAGAGGCTGTCAGGTTCTCTGGCGCACCCTCTCACCTGTTCAGACTAATTTCCTAAGTTCGGCGGGTCCCGGACCAAGATGGCGACCGCTGCTGCTGTGGCTTAGGCCGCCTCCCCAGCCGGGTGGGCACCTGTCCTCCGGTCCGGAAGGTGGCCGGCTGTCCCCGGCCCACGCAGGGTGCTGCCTCAGCGCCTCTGTGCTTCCGCCTGTTCCAGAAGCTGTCAGGTTCTCTGGAGCACCCTCTCACCTGTTCAGACTAATTTCCTAAGTTCGGCGGGTCCCGGACCAAGATGGCGACCGCTGTTGCTGTGGCTTAGGTCGCCTCCCCAGCCGGGCGGGCACCTGTCCTCCGGTCCGGAAGGTGGCCGGCTGTCCCCGGCCCACACAGGGTGCTGCCTCAGCCCCTCTGTGCTTCTGCCTGTTCCAGAGGCTGTCAGGTTCTCTGGCGCACCCTCTCACCTGTTCAGACTAATTTCCTAAGTTCGGCGGGTCCCGGACCAAGATCGATTTCACACTTTTAATTGGCTTTCTGAACATATCAGGATGAATATTCTCCAGTTTTCAGAAAAATGTCTCTTGTATTGGGGCATTGGCTGTACTACAATGGTTTGCTTTCTTTATGGAAAACTGAAATCAATGAATAAGGTTTATTCTTCATTTGTTATGTTGAATGGATTAAACATTTAATAATATGCCTGATTAGAGGATTCTGATCTAGGCCACATTTCTATTATATTAATATGTAACAATTACATGGGTGATAAGCAAGAAGTGGTGGTCTTCAGTTGTTTTCTTCCAGCAGTTTATCGACAAATGAACAGAATTTAATAAACATTTAATTCAGTTTTTTTACATTCCCCCCTTTCTGAGTTTTCTCTATTTCAAGGTAATATATAGTGTGATCTCAGCATACTGATATTTAATAGAGCTGTTTTAACTTTAATAATTTCAATTTCAACTGCATTTCATTTGTATCTAAAGTCTTCAATGAGCTATTTAATGAGTACATCATTAAAATACTCATACATTTATCATTTAGAAACATTTTGTAAAGTAGCCTAAAATAATTTAAATTTGACACTGCCATGTCTATAAATTCACAAGCACCCATGGTGAATATTTTCAAATAAGAAATCCAGTAAAATCAATTTGTTTTAAAATATTTCATGAACTGTTTCTCATCTATTCAAATTTCTGATGAAAAGTAGTATCATAAATAAAATCACATATGCTGTTTAATAAGTCTGTTGATGCTTATATTTGAGATTAGTAAACCAAAGGTCAACTAGATAGCATATACATGTGTATGCATACAACTTTTCTGACATACACACATATACATATTACTTTAATGTCATGAAATGGCATTCATTACACTTCAGTTTGGTCATTATAATTCTTGTATAACTCATTTTCTTTACTATAAAAAGTTTTAATGGTTGCCAAAACATTTTAAGTATCACTTAATTAAATTTATGTTTATTAACCATAATCAAATATGTGAGATGTGTAAGCTATATAATCATACTTCTATTAATGAGATACAAAATTAACATAAGTATTATGTCATTTTAAATGGTGCAAAACATATTAAATATAGTAGAATTTTGACTAAAATTAAGATATATATATATTAATATTGCAATAACATCATTAGTATTATGCAAGAATTGTACATGTGATTGCTTACAATTTTCACTTTTCCTTGTGAGTTGGCAAAAATCTATTTTGAGCAAAGATATTTTTGAATTATATAGAGAGATAGTAGGCATATGACTTAAATAAGGTATTTACTCTCTACATAAAAATATGAGTAATTTATAATATTTCTTAAAGCCTTCTTCCATTTCACATTTAATAAAAATTTTAAACAAATCTACAAATGGATCTAGTTGATATATAGATAAGAAATATATCTTACATACATGTTATATAGATAAATAGATGATAGATAGATAGATAGATAGATAGATAGATAGATAGATAGATAGACAGATAGATGATAGATACATATGGATAGATGATTAGATAGATAGATTATACAGATACATAGATAGATGATAGATTAGGTAGATAAATTGATCGATGACAGATTAGATAGATGGATTTGATAGATAGATGGTAGATTAATGATACAAATTATTTCTATGATAGAAGGGCAGATATGTGGTACATGGATAGATGATAGTTTTGAAAGTCATGCATTGTTCAGATGAGTTATTAAAATCTACAGCAGTACCCCTGGTTAAATAAAATCTATAACTCGGTACCATATAGGATTATCCCATAGTTCATAATGTTCAAGAAATGAATTCTGATCCTATTTAAATTTTGAATGTAAAATTAAAAGATATAGAATGTGTCCAGTCTAATAAGAACTTGAACAACAGGCTAATACTTTTCTGAAAAAAAAATTAACAAAATTCTCCTTTCACCTGTACCTATTTTTCTTTTTCTCTTAAATAACTTATTGCAATTATTTGCTGTGCGTAGTCCAATAAACCCATAAGTGGGTTTACAGAATCTAAACAGGTGAATATAAATTTACATAGGCACAATTTCAGAGAGAAGTAAAAGCATTCCCAAATTGTAAAATTTTGAAGTAAAATATTTTTCCTTTGCAGCATTGCTCAGCTTTTTCTATAAACAGACAACTGAAAACAATATATAAAAATATTTTTGGTCAACCACAATGACTTTCAGAAAACATTAGCCACCAAATTGTCGCTGAGGAAGATAATGTGAGTTGATGCTTTCGTATCATTTTTAAAAATGATTTTCAAAGAGGTGGCATTTTAATTATGTTTCTGCCTTCCTCTTCCTCTCCTGAACCTTTCAATATACCCTTTCCACTCTGCTTCAAATTTAAGGCTTCTTTTTTTTTCATCAATTGCATATGTATTTGTATATACACATATGTACTGAAATATAACCTGTTGTATGTATATAATGTTACTTTTAATGCATGTTTTCAAGGTTGATCATTTGGCACTGGACAGCTAGCTAACTCTTCCACATCTCTTGGTTACTCATTTTGAATGAGGTTTGATCCCAGAAGTCCTAACATAACACTAAAGGATTTTTGCTCTGCTGAGAGTGACAGGCAGGCCAGGAGAGAGGCCAGAAAGAAGAACTTAATCAGTAACCAAGTGTCACACATCTGAAGCTTGTAATAGCAAGAGAGGCAGGAAGTCAATTCCAGATGGATGTACATGAGGCAGGAAAATTGGGGGCCATAACTCAAATATTTAAGTTCTGCACTCTGTGTGGCTGACAAGAAAGCCCTGGTAGAAACTCTAAGAATTCTATTGGAAAGAGTTAGGAATGTCAGCAAAAAGAATTGCAGAGACTATATCAGGGGGAAAGATATCTCTATTGTTTTTTGTTGAGAAGAACAAACAAAATTAAACAAGAGAATATTATGTCATAGTGTGAGCTTTCTTTAAAATCTATGTAATTGAAGATACTATATTCAGATTAATAGCACAAATGGTCTTCTTACAAGATACTGATAGCCAAGGTAGTAAAATTTAGGAATATTATTTCTAAAACATAATAAGTTAAAATTATAAGCTAATTAATTATATAATAATATGTATAAATCACATAGAAGAGTCTATAAAATAAAGGTAATACACAAATAACTCTATCATTGTCATGCTCACATGAAGAATATATTAAGAAGATATATCAGTGTACTAAAATGAACTGCTTATAATTTTAATTTATTCTTAAAATATACTATACAAAAACTCAGCTTATTTTAAATAAACCTAGTTGGAATATGTCAACTAGTACTATTTAAATGAATAACTATGAATTGCAAAGCATTCTTGAAATACTTCTTAGTCTATACATACAATATAATTATTTTAAATGCTTATGTACATATACATATATCTACAAATTCACAGAACATTTCAGGAAAAATATAGAAATCTGTCTATCATGTGTACCTCTGAGGGAGAAATAAAATATTTGTGTATGTGTACTGAAAAGAAATTTAATTTTCTTAGAATATGTTAAAAATCTGTTGACATTTTAAATATTATTTCAAATAATATACAAAATATTTTGTTTCCTTGTATGTCTATATGTTCATATTAACTTATAACATACATTTTGTTTTGGTATCACTTGCTATCATAGGCACAATCCACAGAAATTAAAGATGTGTACTGAATTATGTATGAACATTAGAAAGCTGATTCTGGCACTGACAGCCATGTGGTGAGGCAAGACAGGAAAACACCCTGTGGATTGATGACCTGCCAGAGAAAGATTAACAGAATGTACCTTGCCAAGAGGGGCATTCACTCTTCCGGGTTATTTTAAAGTATATAGTTCCCACATACAGAAAGCTATATTGGGATCTTAGGACCATTGTTATCTCAGACATCAATAACTCAAAGTATGTTTGCAGCAAAGACGGGTGATACATAGCAAGCTTATAATGGATACTTTTCATTCAAGGAACCACAGTACCACAAAAGGAAAAATACAATTTTATTCGGAGGGGAAACAGCAGAGAGCTGAGAGGCCTTTTCTATTGCAATTTGCAGCAACGTTTTAAAAATATTCTTTTTTTTTAAATAAAGTTTTCACACTAATCACTGTATACTAAAGGACATACACTTGTATCTCTTATTCTTAGTATCTTTCCATCAATCACTATCTGATTTTTAACCTTGTGATGTAAAAGCACTTCAAACAGTTATTTTAAGGTATTAGAGTTAGCAATAAAATTGGGGACTAGATCAACTATTGTGTCCTATAAAAAGTAGTTCAAAAGTATAAATTGGATTTTTCAATCATTAGTCTAGACATTTTATAGAATCTAAGTAAAAAGTTATTTTGACTTTCTTAGAATATATGAGATATTCATGTTCATAAAAACAATGAAATGAGTTGATAAGAGTTATAATTATGAAAGAAATGATTTTGTCTTGTTACTATAAAAATTTAATAATCTAATCAACATTTTCTGTACTTATAGAGAAATTAAATTTTCTTCAAAATAATCTAGTTTTAATAGGTTGAAGATATTGGCCCCATTGTAATCTTACATTAAAAGTTTGGTTATTAATAACTTTTATCTAACAAAGCCATTTGAAATGTAATGTGCACACTTATCTTTATTGGAATAGCATTCTTGTCCATTATACAAAATAACAGAATACTTAATGCCAATAGAAACTAAAATTTTTCTTAGCTTTTAAATTTAAGTTAGCTTTTTTCTCTGTGTAGCCCTGGCTGTCCAGTAACTCTGTAGACCACGCTGGCCTCGAACTCAGAAATTCACCTGCCTCTGCCTCCTGAGTGCTGGGATTAAAGGCATACGCCACCACATTAGCTTTAAATGAAACCTACCTTGCAGAGATTTTAAGTGAAACCTATCTGCAGAGGTTGCCTATCTGACCTCCCGGGGTTTCCTCCTATTCCCTTCAATACCTGATCATGTTCCCCCTTTCCCCTTTCCCAGAAAGGTCCCTTCCCCACTGCCCCTCAGTGACTGCTTTCATCTCCCTCCCAAGTGGGACTGAGGCATCTTCACTTGGGCCCTTCTGCTTGTTAACCCTCTTGAGATCTGTGGATTGTATCCTGGGTATTCTGTACTTTTTTGACTAATATCTACTTATTAGTGAGTACATACCACGCATATTCTTTTGGGTCTGAGTTACCTCACTCAGGATGATATTTTCTAGTTCCATCCATTTGCCTGCAAAACGTATGATGCCATTGCTCTCAATAGCTGAGTAATATTCCATTGTGTAAATGAACCGCATTTTCTGTATTCATTCTTCTGTTGTGGGACATTTGGGTTGTTTCCAGCTTCTGGCTATTACAAACAAGGCCACAGAACATGTGACCTTGTGGCATGGTGGGGCATCTTTTGGGAATATGGCAAAGAGTGGTATAGCTGGGTCTTCAGGTAGATCTATTTCCAATTTTCTGAGGAACCTCCAGATTGATTTCCAATCTTTTTACAAGGACTCGGGGGGGGGGGGAGGGGAGGGGTGGAAGAAAACTTTCACTGGTTCTTTTCAGTTTAATGGAGGATTTATAAGCCACATATCCATCAAATAAAAACAATTGTGATGATGTGGCCTTTCTTTCTTCCCCATTAACCAGCACATGATTATGCAGAATACAGATCACCATTCCTACACATCCCTTGCATTCTAACCAGTTATACCATGGCTTCATAAATATCAGAATCTTAGACACTTTTATCTTTAGTTAATCCCACTTTTTTTCTCATATAGTTTTTCTCTGTGTGCTAGCAATGTTTCAGGTAAGGCTTGAGGCATCCTTTAACTTTCACTGTATTTATCTAAAGCATCTTTACTGTACCTTGAATATTGTTATGACTGGCTAACATCTTCCAGAATGGTAGATGTCAGCTCTATGCAATTTAGAGTTATGTTCAGACTGTCATTTCGCCTCCAATAGTGCTTTGGAGAAATGATCTGAATTTCTGTTCTGCATTTCAAAAATGCTCTTTTTATGACTGCTTTAATTTTTTATCACTTTATGCTTACCTTGGTTTCTTTTTATGCATTATACTTCGAATCCCTTGTTTTGTTACCTTCCATCAGTTTAGGAATGTTTTTTTAAGGACCTTTCATATTAAATGTTATTATCAGCCCACGTTCTCTCTATTTTCATTGGCAATCCAATTTCAAGGATTTTCAATTTCTTCAGTGTTTATCTGCTTGCACTTTTTTTTATGCTTCATAGTTTGTGTGTAGGCTTAGTCTGACTATTTTCCCTCATTAACTCATTTTTCTACTTTTTCTAAAATTATTTTAGAACACATACTTTAGTTTCATACTCAATCATTTATTTCCTACATACTTTATGTATTTATAATATAATGAAATATTCACATATTTTAAAGTACATGTTAGATAACTGGTATCTGGTTACATGTATCTCTTAAATGTTTTAAAATAATTTTCTCTCTTTATTTTCATTCAAATTATGCCTTATGTAAGTAACATTTGACTAATGTTAATATTGTATCTGGAAAAAATGTAGAGTTTTAGATAAGATACCATTTCTAACAATTTGAGATCAAGACTTAAAATTTAATTACCCATCAAAGAACCAATATTTTTTTATTTGTCTGCCATAAAAAATGAATTAATCTTCATTATAACGTACAAAAATAAGTGCCATAGAGTTCTTTAAAATGCACACTGCTATAAAGTGAATCTAAATAAAGAGAAATATATTTCTGGATGAAACCGACTGCTTACAAATTTGATGCATATCACAGGGACCAAAGATTGAATAATTACATGCAAAATTGTAAAGCTATACAGTGGCTGTATTTTTTTCTTTTTTCTTTTTCTTATTTTTTTTTTTTTAGAACTTCATGATGTGCACACTTTTTCATCATGTTCATCAGCCACCCCCTCCCATCCTTTGTCCATAGACCTTCATGGCTCTTTCCTCCTAACTTCATATGTTCTCTGTCTCTCTTGTCTGTCTCTCTGTCTCTCTGTCTCTCTGTCTCTGTCTGTCTTTCTCTCTGTCTCTGTCTCTCTGTCTCACACACACACACACACACACACACACACACACACACACCACCGATTTCATTTAGTGCATGGCTGTATGCCCATGAATGTGGGACAATCTCCTGATGCACAGGTACCTTTTCAGGGCCTGTATCATTTACTTAAATGTATGCAGCCCTCTCTCTGTATCCCTCCACTGCACACTGGCTTCTCAGGTAAGAGTAGAATTTCATGATCCCCCTCTCCATCTTTGTGAGGATTTTTAGCTAGCTGGATTTTGTGAGAGTCTTATGTATAGAGTTATCATCATTGTGAGGTCATATGTGCAGCAGAGTGGCTGTATTCAGCAAATATTATTTCTCTGAAGATATCCACTACTTTTGACTATCACAATGTTTTTTGCTCTCTTCCATGATGATCTCTGAGTCTAGCAGGAAGGGCTGTGATACAGAGGTCCCATTGAGAAGTCAGTATTCTACATTTCTTATTCTCTGCATATTGACCAATTGTGAAACTCTACTAATTACTATTTAGTTCAGAAAAAAAGTCTCTCTGAAAAAGGTTGAAAAATTCACTAACCTATGGGTACAACAAATTTAGGGAACCAGTTTACTATGGTATCTGTTTATCAAAGTAATAGTATTTGGCTCACCCTAGGCTCTGTGACCTTATTAGACAATAGATTTGAGGTCCAGGTAACAGTAAAAAGCACAAATTCCACCCTACCATGTGGTGATTGGTTATTCTCATAACTTCTGTGTCACTACTACAATAGTAAGTCTATCATGCCTGGCCAGCTGTTATTGTAGTTTGAAGTATTCACACCTGGGTAGAATTATTGAATTCTTTCATAACTTGTAGTATAAATAGAACCGTCTAGCACTATGAAAGTTATCCAGTAGAAATGACACCCCCAGGTCAATACCTGCTTGATTTCTGTTTCCTGTGACTTAAATAGATGTCATCTTTAGAAATGTGGTCTTACTGTAAAGTTCTGTAGAATAATAAAGAGTAATGAAAATAGACGGCTATGTCTGAGAGGCCTGTGAGTTTCTACCAACCAGCAACCTTGAAAGAGGCAGCCCATACCAATCACTGGGCCTTTTATTTGATAGTCTGTGGTGTTTGGAGAAAGGATTATCTCTTCATTAATGGGTGACTCCATTTAAGCATCTCTTATGCATGTATATGTTTTAGGAAAGCTCCCATGATAATAAATTTCAATATGGTATTTTCAGAGATCTTTAGTGTTAATTATTGTTCCCTATACCCTTACCCTCTCATCCTCTCATTTCTCACTCCATTAACCCTTCATGTCCCATTATGTCCTCATTTTTCTCTTCATACCCCCTGAGTACTATCCACTTCACCCTAAGTTTCCCCTTCCTAGCTCCAGCCTTCTATATCTACTCCAATCTAAAGAAAACATATACACATCTCAAACGTACCAGACATATATGAGAGAAAATGTGCAGCATTTATCTATCTGGGACAGGGTTACTTCATGAAGAATAATTATTTCCAAGTCCATTGATATATCCTTACATGTGAATAAAATTTTTGTTTAGCCTATGTACCACATTTTCATTATTCATTTAACAGTTGATGGATATCTAGACTACTTACATTCCCTGGCTATTGTGAATAGAACAACAATGAACATGGATGAGCAGAAATCTAAGTGGTAGGATATAAGTCCTGTAATTAATACATTTGAGAATAGCAATCAACTAACAAAGATAGATGTAAATAATAAAAACTGCACATTTCAGATTCATTAGTTAGTGCTAAATAATTTGTTCATAATTTGTGCATGTTTTCTCAGTGAGTTCTCTATTGTCTCGGGACCCAAAGAAAAATCAGTAAAATATTCTGATTTATTTCTTCCCTCCTTCCCAAGGTATTTTTCTTCACCCAATTTTCTCTCTCTGTGGTTCCAGGACAATATTCCTATAAAGTCTACTTGCACTAAGATATTTGTATCAGACTCTGCTATCTGAACTCAATCAAAGCAAAAGCAGATTTCCTCAATTTCTGATGAATTAAGTCTAATTGATTTAAAGTCAGACTTTAATCTTGGAATGCTCATCAGTTTCCACTTGGTGTTTTCTCCTAATCCGAAGCCATTCAGAAGACACAGATCTATAATCACTGCTTATCCTTATAGAAGGTGAGGGTTCTCACCATCTGAGTCTCAGCTTTTGAACTAGCAAATGCCTCAGTTTTTCTTCAGTGTAATCAAATAGATGCAGTTATCCAAGACACTGTATTTTCAACAATAAAACAAATTTATTTTTCCATTATTGTCCAACCTCTCTAATCTAAGAAAGTTAGTGTCAAATTATTTTCCTTAAAGACATCATCCAAAGCTAATATCATTAACATGCTTATCAGTAGAGATAGATCTCCTGGGGAAAGGGAAATGGAAGAGAAAGATATGGAAGGATTGAGGTGGGGTGGAATAGGGGATTGGGTAGAAGGAGGAAACAGGAACAAGGAAGGGAATAAGGAGAGAGACAGCTAAATTAAAGGCCATTTGAGGCATGGTAAGGAAACTGAATACAATAGAAGCTCCCTAAAACATGTAAAAACATGTAGATGATCTAAATAAAATCTTCAAATAACATGAGTGACAGAGTCCCAACGGACTATTTTTTGGCACAAATTGAAGCCGCTTGTACCAGAAGTTGTTGGCCAAAGGGGTCCTACGAGAATCCTCCAGCTGTCCAGGCTGTTGCCAAAACTATTGGTTGTAGAGTTTCTCTATAAACTAATGGCTTGATCCCATTGCTAAAGACAACATCCACACAAGTCACTGAACAGGGAGCGTTGAGCTAGTGCATGTGTAGAGCCTTTACCCCTGAGTTCTAGCATCTTTGGTACAAAAATGTACTCTGCACACTACCAAAGAGAAGCATAAACTCTAAACCAGCCACAAACTGATCTGCAATTCTATCCTGCCTACATGGTATGCCAAGGCAATGGTGGTACAATGCTTGTGGGAGTCACCATCAGTATCTGGTTTAACTTAATGTCCACTCCACAAGATGAAAGTGAAGCCTAACACTGTTTGGGTGACCAAGAATCTGAAAATAAATAGCAATGGAACCTAAGGTAAAACCAAATACTATTGTTCTAGAAAAATAACATAGCAACAAAATGGCATCTAATGACATTCTGTTATAGATCAGTGCCTAGCTCAGCCACCATCAGAGAAGCTTCCTCCTAGAGTAGATTAAAATAAAGACCAACAACCAGACATTATTCAGAGATACTTGGATACTCAGTTCATTCCTTTTTCTCCACATATGATATTTTATAAATCATAAATACTTTCAAAATGATACCATGTTGAAATTAGGGGTTAAGGATATCATTTAGTTAGTGGATTGCTCACTTAGCATAAAGCCTATGGGTCCATCTCCAGAAATCCATAAAAATGAGCATAATGGAGCATACCTATGAACAGCAGTTGGGTGGTAGATTGAGGAGGATCAAAAGTTCAAGGTCATCCTTAGTTAGATGAAAACCGTGAAACCAGTCTATGCTATATTATATACCTTCCTGAGGGAAAAAAGAAAGAAATTCAGTAGTACTTTGCAAATTATGAATTATTGTATGGACTGTAAGATGTAGGGCATGAAGTGACTGAATGGTAAAGTCTCTTTACAGGCACTAAATAGTGAAATTTCATACCTAGCTCTGGCTACTAGCAGCGATTTTTTCCCTCTATTCAAAACAGATGTGACCAACCCTTTACTCATCAGTGTCTGACTATTGCCAACTATTGGTGAAAAAATAGTATGTCAGAAGGGTGAAATTGCTCAGTATTCTGTAAAAAAAGGTGCTGATATATTATGCAGCCATCTGAAATAACCAGCAAAGCAGTTGCTGGTTTTGCATAGACTACAGAAGACGTATTGTATGTTTTCAGATTATATTAGCTTTGAATATTTGCTGCAGCAGAAACACAGATGGGATCATCTGTAAGATGCACCAGCTACTTTTCACATTCTCCAGCAGGTAAAGGCCTGAGTCACAGCTTCTCTGGGTCTTGGCAGAATGTCTGCAAGAGAAAAGGATGAGAACCCTGTCAGGAGCTATTATAAGGACATGTATTCATCTCTGTCTCTTTCAGGAGGCTAGCCAGAGACAGTTTGTCATCTCTGGGTTTTCATGAGGCATGGAGCTGTCTGTCTCAACATCCTGATAATTGTGTCTGAATATAAACTCGATAGTCTGCTTTATGCTCCTGTCGTCAATACAGCTCACAAGCGTTTTTCTAACTTCTGCTGCTTAATATTACCCTTTTCACTGAGACAAAAACAAAGCAAGACAAAACAAAAATAAACAACCCTGATGTTTTTGGCTTCAATACTTATTTTTTTAACTCTTCAAGTTAAAAAAAATGTATCTTTATCTAATACTCCAGCCTTCCAATGTGATTTTTGATTTTTATAACTTGCCTGTTCACAACACAGTAAAATAATCTGTAAGTCAAACATGAACATGAGAGAGATAGCAAAGAGAAAGCAGTAGAGATACATGAGAATTGAATACTCAGGGTAGTTTGTATGAAGGTCATGTATTATGGTCAATTTAATCTACTTAATTCCATTTTGTTATAAGCATCACTAGGTAAATAATTTCCAAATCTCAGCAGCAGAAACAAGAAGATCAGCTCATGGAGTATGGTAAGCTATCGTTTATAAATCTGGTATACACTTGGCTGAGTTACAACATGACTCTGCCTCTGTTGATCTCTACTGGGTTCACTTACTTGAGAAAGAGGTGGATAAGGTAGAGGTAACCTGGTCAGGTTGGCTCCACTCCACAGATCATTATTTTTCTTCCTCCAAGACCAGACCACAATTTTGAACCAGCCATGTTTATCTCAAAACAGTGTGGAGAAATGGAGTGGGCAATCACATAAAAATGGTTTTAAGTCTCTCTACATTGTGTATGTTGTCATCCATACAAGCCATGTTGATTTCAAATGAAGAATCCAGGGTCAAGATATTAATTTGTCAATGGTAAAAGAACATGCCAAAAGCATATGACAAGGTATATGAGTGTATAATCCTATTATTATGGAGGCAGCACACTTGGAACAGTATTGTAGCCTGCCAAATTCTCTCTGGCTCAAGTGTCTGTGTATAGATATGCTTCGATTGAGTGAAATTTTACTTCCTCAAATATATCCAAATCAAAGTGCATAACAATCAGTGTGTGTGTGTGTGTGTGTGTGTGTGTGTGAGCGTGTGCACACGCATGTATGCATGCATGCACAAGCATGTCTGCATACACAAACATATTCATATTGCTTAAACTTCTGGGAAGGAAATGTGAAATTCACTGGCCATCATATAAGATCTTTAATCATTTGCTCACACAATTCAAATTTATCACGCATTACAATTATTAAGTAAAATGTCTCTTCAAAACCTGATTTAAAAAAAAAAAAAGCTTTGGAGAGACTAGTTGAACTTAAAAGTATTATAAAAAGCTTATGTGTTAGAAGAAAACTTAGGAGTAACCTGAATTGATAGGTATCACACATAAAAATTAAAAAAAAAAAATCTGACAGGAAAGTGTGTAAGAAACCTATTTCAGTTGTGACCAAATAATTAATTCTAGAAACTTTTGCCATGTTGCAAGAATGCAGTTTAATTTTTAAAGTAACTGGAGAATATTTTATGTACTAGATAGTTGATTCTAATCAGCCAAGAATGTTACTTATCATGATAGGGCCACAACAGACTATATTAACATATCCCAAAGTCTGTGGAGAGTGGGTAAATGGAGGAGAAAAGGAGCCGATGAAAACCCTGAGATTTGAAGGAAATGTGAAATGGATCAAAGTGACTGGGTAGTGCAAAGCTGTACCTTGAATTTGATTAATGGTGTCGTTCATGAGCAGAGAAATAGGATCAGTTTATCTTCCTAATCAACAACAGTACAGTTAGATGAAATACAGTATAAAAGAAGTATGAAACAAGAATAAAAGCTTGTTAACAGTACATTTTGTCACCTTATGTTTAACCACTGAACTAAATAAAAACAGGGGATGCTTCATAAACAAATCTTAAAGTAGCGTTAATGGGCCAATAGCCCATTGACTGGAACAGACAGGCCCTGGGGGGAAACCATATTCCCTGTCATTTTTATTTTTATCATCTCTCAACTGCCATAAGAAAAGCTTTGGTGATGGAGCAGAGACTGAAGGATGGGCCATCAGAGGACTGCCCCACCTGGGGATCCATCCTGTCTGCAGATACCAAAACTGTTGCCCTTACCACGAGGCACTTGCTGACAGGAGCTCCTATGACTGCTATATCTACTCAGTACTGACCTGCCTGACAGGCCTAAAAGCCTGGGCGCAGTCCCGAAGTGAAAAGTTCACGGAAACTTAGTGTCCTGGAACCATGGCATCCTGTATGACGAATCCTCCAATGTCCTTGTTTTAGTTGGTAAACGGATTTGTGTGCTTTCCCTTAATATTGTTTTATTATAAGTGCCTCTACTTGACATATAGTTAAGTTAGATTCTTCACCAGTCCCAGGCAGTCAGTCCTTGAGCCTACCCTGGGCCTGAATAGCTAAGTCACTGCCCTACACAGCAATTTACTATTATCTAGGAAGAAGGAAGGTTGTGGTCTAGGGAGGAACCAGAGTAGATCTTTAGAACTATAGATAGCGCTCTTTCTGCCGTCTTCCCTCGCAGCCACCATGGTGCGAATGAATGTTCTGGCAGATGCTCTCAAGAGCATCAACAACGCTCAGAAGAGAGGCAAACGCCAGGTCCTCATCAGGCCTCGTTCTAAAGTCATCATTCAGCTCTTAAACGTGATGATGAAGCACGGGTACATTGGTGAATTCGAGATTATTGATGATCACAGAGCTGGAAAGATCGTTGTGAACCTCACAGGAAGGTTGAACAAGTCTGGCGTTATAAGTCCTAGATTGGATGTTCAACTCAAAGACCTAGAGAAATGGCAGAACAACCTGCTCCCCTCACGGCAGTTTGGCTTCATTGTGCTGACAACCTCGGCTGGCATCATGGACCATGAAGAGGCAAGACGAAAACATACAGGAGGGAAAATCCTAGGATTGTTTTTTTAAATGTAAAGCATAAATAAAAAGCCTTCGTGGATTGTGAAAAAAAAAAAAAGTAGAACTATAGATAACTGAGTTACGCCCATACACAGGAATTTATAATGGCCTAGGGGGAAGGTGGGCTATAAATAGACTAGAATAGGATCGATGGCAAGGGCACAAAGCCCTTACCCCTTGGCTTCTAAGATGAAGCTGATCTTGGGTGGGGCTGCTTTTGATCCCAGTTGTTAACATTTAATTTTATCCCAGCTGGTTCCTGCCAGTCCTTCATGTTTGCATTCCTCTGTTTTTTTTTTTTTTTTGTTTTTTTTTTTCCATTTTTTATTAGGTATTTAACTCATTTACATTTCCAATGCTATACCAAAAGTCCCCCATATCCACCCACCCCCACTCCCCTGCCCACCCACTCCCCCTTTTTGGCCCTGGTATTCCCCTGAACTGGGGCATATAAAGTTTGCAAGTCCAATGGGCCTCTCTTTCCAGTGATGGCCGACTAGGCCATCTTTTGATATATATGCAGCTAGAGTTAAGAGCTCCGGGGTACTGGTTAGCTCATAATGTTGTTCCACCTATAGGGTTGCAGCTCCCTTTAGCTCCTTGGCTACTTTCTCTAGCTCCTCCATTGGGAGCCCTATGATCCATCCATTAGCTGACTGTGAGCATCCACTTCTGTGTTTGCTGGGCCCCGGCATAGTCTCACAAGAGACAGCTACATCTGCGTCCTTTCAATAAAATCTTGCTAGTGTATGCAATGGTGTCAGCGTTTGGATGCTGATTATGGGGTGGATCCCTGGCTATGGCAGTCTCTACATGGTCCATCCTTTCATCTCAGCTCCAAACTCCGTCTCTGTAACTCCTTCCATGGGTGTTTTGTTCCCAAATCTAAGGAGGGGCATAGTGTCCACACTTCAGTCTTCATTCTCCTTGAGTTTCATGTGTTTAGCAAATTATATCTTATATCTTGGGTATCCTAGGTTTGGGGCTAATATCCACTTATCAGTGAATACATATTGTGTGAGTTTCTTTGTGAATGTGTTACCTCACTCAGGATGATGCCCTCCAGGTCCATCCATTTGGCTAGGAATTTCATAAATTCATTCTTTTTAATAGCTGAGTAGTACTCCATTGTGTAGATGTACCACATTTTCTGTATCCATTCCTCTGTTGAGGGGCATCTAGGTTCTTTCCAGCTTCTGGCTATTATAAATAAGGCTGCTATGAACATAGTGGAGCATGTGTCCTTCTTACCTGTTGGGGCATCTTCTGGATATATGCCCAGGAGAGGTATTGCTGGATCCTCCGGTAGTACTATGTCCAGTTTTCTGAGGAACCGCCAGACTGATTTCCAGAGTGGTTGTACAAGCCTGCACTCCCACCAACAATGGAGGAGTGTTCCTCTTTCTCCACATCCTCGCCAGCATCTGCTGTCACCTGAATTTTTGATCTTAGCCATTCTGACTGGTGTGAGGTGGAATCTCAGGGTTGTTTTGATTTGCATTTCCCTGATGATTAAGGATGTTGAACATTTTTTCAAGTGCTTCTCTGCCATTCGGTATTCCTCAGGTGAGAATTCTTTGTTCAGTTCTGAGCCCCATTTTTTAATGGGGTTATTTGATTTTCTGAAGTCCACCTTCTTGAGTTCTTTATATATGTTGGATATTAGTCCCCTATCTGATTTAGGATAGGTGAAGATCCTTTCCCAATCTGTTGGTGGTCTTTTTGTCTTGTTGACGGTGTCTTTTGCCTTGCAGAAACTTTGGAGTTTCATTAGGTCCCATTTGTCGATTCTCGATCTTACAGCACATGCCATTGCTCTTCTGTTCAGGAATATTTCCCCTGTGCCCATATCTTCAAGGCTTTTCCCCACTTTCTCCTCTATAAGTTTCAGTGTCTCTGGTTTTATGTGAAGTTCCTTGATCCACTTAGATTTGACCTTAGTACAAGGAGATAAGTATGGATCGATTCGCATTCTTCTACACGATAACAACCAGTTGTGCCAGCACCAATTGTTGAAAATGCTGTCTTTCTTCCACTGGATGGTTTTAGCTCCCTTGTCGAAGATCAAGTGACCATAGGTGTGTGGGTTCATTTCTGGATCTTCAATTCTATTCCATTGGTCTACTTGTCTGTCTCTGTACCAGTACCATGCAGTTTTTATTACAATTGCTCTGTAGTAAAGCTTTAGGTCTGGCATGGTGATTCCGCCAGAAGTTCTTTTATCCTTGAGAAGACTTTTTGCTATCCTAGGTTTTTTGTTATTCCAGACAAATTTGCAAATTGCTCCTTCCAATTCGTTGAAGAATTGAGTTGGAATTTTGATGGGGATTGCATTGAATCTGTAGATTGCTTTTGGCAAGATAGCCATTTTTACAATGTTGATCCTGCCAATCCATGAGCATGGGAGATCTTTCCATCTTCTGAGATCTTCCTTAATTTCTTTCTTCAGAGATTTGAAGTTTTTATCATACAGATCTTTCACCTCCTTAGTTAGAGTCACGCCAAGATATTTTATATTATTTGTGACTATTGAGAAGGGTGTTGTTTCCCTAATTTCTTTCTCAGCCTGTTTATTCTTTGTATAGAGAAAGGCCATTGACTTGTTCGAGTTTATTTTATATCCAGCTACTTCACCGAAGCTGTTTATCAGGTTTAGGAGTTCTCTGGTAGAATTTTTAGGGTCACTTATATATACTATCATATCATCTGCAAAAAGTGATATTTTGACTTCCTCTTTTCCAATTTGTATCCCCTTGATCTCCTTTTGTTGTCGAATTGCTCTGGCTAATACTTCAAGAACTATGTTGAAAAGGTAGGGAGAAAGTGGGCAGCCTTGTCTAGTCCCTGATTTTAGTGGGATTGCTTCCAGCTTCTCTCCATTTACTTTGATGTTGGCTACTGGTTTGCTGTAGATTGCTTTTATCATGTTTAGGTATGGGCCTTGAATTCCTGATCTTTCCAAAACTTTTATCATGAATGGGTGTTGGATCTTGTCAAATGCTTTTTCTGCATCTAAGGAGATGATCATGTGGTTTTTGTCTTTGAGTTTGTTTATATAATGGATTACATTGATGGATTTTCGTATATTAAACCATCCCTGCATCCCTGGAATAAAACCTACTTGGTCAGGATGGATGATTGCTTTAATGTGTTCTTGGATTCGGTTAGCGAGAATTTTATTGAGGATTTTTGCATCGATATTCATAAGAGAAATTGGTCTGAAGTTCTCTATCTTTGTTGGATCTTTCTGTGGTTTAGGTATCAGAGTAATAGTGGCTTCATAAAATGAGTTGGGTAGAGTACCTTCTACTTCTATTTTGTGAAATAGTTTGTGCAGAATTGGAATTAGATCTTCTTTGAAGGTCTGATAGAACTCTGCACTAAACCCATCTGGTCCTGGGCTTTTTTTGGTTGGGAGACTATTAATAACTGCTTCTATTTCTTTAGGTGATATGGGACTGTTTAGATGGTCAACTTGATCCTGATTCAACGCATTCCTTTGTTTTATGTAAGAATCTGGTAACCTCATTGTATCTTGCTGGTGTGTCACCCAACTTCCCTATTTTCCAATGTATAAAAAGTTTGATGCTCGATTTGACAAATTACATTCAGATCCAACACACTCCCTTGTGTTCTGTCTGTTTGTCACCCCTCATTCTCACTCTATGCCCATCTGTCTGAACCCCTGATTCCCACAGATTGAGGGGGGCCGACTAGGCCCAGTCCATGGCATAGAACTGCTCCTTGGAAAGTTTATCCAGCAACTGATCAGTACAGCTGTGGATGCTTGGAGCCAACCATCAGACTGAGCTCAGGGAACCTAGTGGGGGAGCTGGCAGAAGGGCTGGAGGAGCAGAGGGGAATTTCAACCCCATAGGAAGAACGACGTCAGCTTGACAGACCACCCAGTGGTCACAGGGTGTAGACCACCAACCAAGGAGTGTACAGGGAGGAACCCATGGCTCCAGAGGCATAGGTAGCAGAGAATGACTTTGTCTGACATCAATGGGAGGAGAAGCCCTTGGTCCTGTGGAGGCTTGATGCCCCAGTATAAGGGGATGCTGGAGGGGTGGGGCGGGAGAAGGTAGTTCGTGGGGGAGTGAAAGACCCACAATGTGAGGGCTCCCCCACGTTCTGACTCAGGAGAGGCGACACCCCAAAATCACCCACAAGAAGCGGGTCTTGCTGCAAATTGCAAGAGGATTTTTATTCAAGAGCGCTCTCGGGCCCATGGTCATACACCACGCAGGGGTAGAGGACCATGGCGCCCCGAGTAGCTGGGTAAGGGGGTATTTAAAGGAAGAAACCGAAACTTAAGGAAGTGGGGAGGGCGTTGTTGGAAGATACCAAAGATACCAGTTAAGAGTCACAAGGAAGTGTAAAGTTACAAGAGTCACAAGGAATACCTGGTAATTGTTAACTCTCAAGACAGCTTCTAAGAGCCTCTAACAATAGCACATTTGCATTGCAGGTTCTGGTAATGGCCAGGGTGACTTTCTTTGAATGAGCACTCTTTGAACCCAGGAAGCGGGTGGGTAGAGGAATGTTGCTCTCTTTTTTGATTAGCATACCTTTACAAAGGCCACATTCCCAAGCCTGGGCCTAAAGGCCTAGAATTCTGTTTTTACGTTGTTATACTTTCATTCCCCCCTTCTACTTGTTAGTAGTTCTAATCTTAGAACTAGACACTATTTTTTTCCTGACATACTTGATCCTTTACTTTAGGGCATGGTACTGTTGTCTTAAAACTAAAAGCCACATTGCACTCATTTCTGTTTTAATAAAGGTGACTTGCCTATTTAACACACATGGACCTATAATTAAAAGCAGAAGCAAAATCAAAAGGGGTCCCATAAAGGTAGAAAGTAGGGCTGTCAAGAGTACAAGATAAGGGCCTTTCCACCGGAGTCTTAAGGTTTTCTGTGTGGAGACGTCTAATGTAGCAGGTCTTCTCCTCTTGAGTAGGCCTTCTGGAGCTGCTTTTTCGCTCGCTGTCTCACTCACTGGAGCACCTTGAGCCTAGAGAACAAAGGCTGGGAAAGCAGCATGTCAGCACCATGTACAAAGGCTATTTTTACCAGTGGAGGGGGCCCCCCTGTAGAGTAATTTATAGGGGGGTCAGTCTAAACTGTCCAGGGGTGTTTTTATCCCTGAAGAGCATAAAGGGTAGGAGAGCTATCTAATCATAGCGCCAGTCTCCGCTGTCAATTTGGTAAGGATCCCTTAATGGTTCTATTAATTTTTTTACCTGTCCTGAGCTTTGGGGCCTGCATGCACAATGTAACTTTTAACCGATCTCTAATATCTTGGCCAGTCTCTGATTTACCTGGGCAACAAAGGCAGGTCCATTACCTTGGGAAGATTTCTTTTAGAAATTCTACCTCATTATAGCACAGGCCTTGAAGCTTTTGACTATTTTTTCTGCCAAGTCAGAGAGTCCTGTAACATAGTAGTCACAGGACCTAACCACACCTTTGAATTTCTTGGCCCCCAGGCCAAGCCAAATACTGTCTATAGCTTGATAGTGTTCAGCGGTGTATCTAAAGCTGGTCTCTCTGATGTCATAATAATCTTTAGACTTCTTGACTGCCAGGATCATTGTTCTTTGAACCACCTGCTTGACGGTTAGATCTGCCATCTGATTTTTTTTTTAGCCACAGCATCTTAGGTCTTTTTCTGCAGATGTCAACAGCCCTCTTTGTATATTGTCCCGTACAGTGGCAAAAGCATACCTGTTGTCAGTGTAGACTTTTTTTTTTTTTGCCATTTATAGAGCTTGTCTTAAAGTCGCAAGTTCAGCTTTCTGGGCCGACGTCCCTCAGGAAGGCTGCTGGCCTAGATCACTTGCTTTCTGTTCACCACCATACTGCTGTCCCCGCCTTTTGCTTACCTTTAACCTCGAGGTTACTGTCATCAGTGTACCAGCTCGTAGCCTCAGGCCAAGGCTGATCTGATAATTCAGATCATTTCTTCTGCCAGAATGTCAGCGCAGTGATGAGTAGGTGCAGTCTCACACAGTGGGACAGCAGGTGGAATGAAGTGAAGGTCACTCATTTAGACAACAAAAAGCTCTGATGTGTCACAGGAGCGTTGGTAATGCTTTCAAGAATGTGGGATGTCACTACAGATATTTGCTGTCCCAGAGTGAGCTTATCAGCATCCTTGACAAGCAGATTATGGCAGCAATAGCTTTCAGGCAAGAAAACCACCCACTGGCAACAGGGTGTAACTTCTTGGATAGGTAAGTCACTGGCCTTTTTCAAAGTCCCAAAGTCTGAGTAAGGACTCCTCTGGTGACCCCTGCTCTCTCTTTCACATAAAGAGTGAAAGGCTTGGTTAGGTCAGGCATAGGCTGGCCATCAGTAGGGCCTTTTTAATCTCTTTAAAGGCTTTCTGGTGATCTGGGGTCCACACAGACACCTCCCCTTCTTTGGTTAGGGGGTACAACTGGGCAGCTAAGGTCGCCAACCCAGGTATCTAGAGTCTGTAGAAGGCCAGCAGTACCCAAGAATTCTCTTACTTGCCTTGGTGTAGTTGGGGTGGGGATCTGAGTTACAGTCTTTTTCTGGCTTTTTTTAGCCACTGCTTTTCACCTCGAAGGGTGTATCCCAAATAAGTCACTTCAGTCTGACACAGCTGAGCCTCTTTAGCTGAGGCTCGGTCTTCAGTTGTCCAGGTTTCCTGTCTAGATCCGTTCTTTTCTTTTTCTCCTACCACTGTGGCAAATTTCTTTCTTGTCTACGATCCCTCCTGTTTTTTCTTTCTTTTGCCTCCCGCCTCTTTTTTACACACACTTTCTCTGCCTCTTTTACTAGATCGCATAACTGTCTCCTTTTTGTAATACACCTTTTAATCTCTGAAGTTTCTTTCTGATATCGGGAGCTGACTGCCTTATGAAAGGCCATGGCCACTGATCTTCTGGGTAAGATCAAAGGAAGTGAACCGCCTGAAGGCTTTTATAAGCCTTTTAAGGAACATTGAGGGAGGTTCAATTGGCCCCTGCATTACCTCTTACCTTAGCCAAATTAGTGGGCCTGTTTTGAGACACCTTGGAGATCGGAGCCTGGCGATAGATTTTTAAGCTCTCCCTACCTTTAGCCATGTTGCAGTTTCAACTGGGGCGAGTCAAAGGGAATCCCATGTCGATCTCATTTTGTAGTTGTGTAGACCACCGTTGGCTTCCGGGCTATATTTCTAGCTTCTAACAGAATTCTCTCTCGCTCTTCGGTTGTTAAGAGCATCTGCAACCGCTGTTGACAGTCGTCTCAAGTAGGCTGATAAGAGAACATAAGGAACTCCACCAACCCTGTGAGGCGTTGGGGATCCTGAGAAAGGGGGTGGTTAATTTTCCAGTTATAAATACCAGCAGTGGAAAATGACCAGTACTGAAGGGTTTAAAGTTTGGGCAGGTCCACCAGAGTCCGCCCAGACTCTGCGCTCTGAGGCTCCCTGTGGCTCCATGTACTCACAGCGGTCCGCCTCTCGACACCCCGAGGGGTTTGGGGTTCCCTCGGTGGCTGGGGTCGAGGCTGTGGATAAGGGGAAGGTTGTGGACTAGGCCACTCAGGAGGCTTTATAGATTTTAGAGGAGCCGATTTAGCTGGTGGCTCCGATTCGGGAGAAGCCTTCAATTTCTCTTGTAACATGAGAGTACAACCACAATTTTGAGAAGCAAAACCCGATTTTAACAGTGAAAACAATCTATTTTCTTTAAAACTGAACTCCAAAAACATTACTTGCTACAAAGTTTTGGCTGTCCGTTCCTGCACACAAACACAAGAAGGTGTAGCCGCCAATATATCTATTATAATCCGGTTTCTAGGATAAGAATTACACAGAATATTACCCAATTTAGGCGTATCTTTAGAGACCTGTTCCCATGGGTTGGCTCATGCCACATGTTCTGAATTACTCTAACCCAGAGTTACCAGTTTTAAGTCAACTTTTTGTTACCAATGTTACAAATTTTTAATCATAACCAATAACTTATGAGCCACTAATCTATAACCAAGACATATAAAACATATTTATACTTTTGAAACTATTTAGAAACAAAAATGAAATGGCCGTATACATTTGCTCATTTAAACCAAACAAAATTCTTAATTTTTCTAGCTGTAATTTCAAGAGAGGAGCACCTTGTCACCTGATGAATCCAATAATCACAAGCACAGAGATTTTTGTAGGAAAAGCAGCCATCTGTTCCCTTACCATAGAACTTGAGAAGCTGCTCGTCCCTATAAGAGCAGCGTTTATAATCAGCGCCTAGCAGGGCTTCTCCAGCCACACTAGATTCCTAACTACAGATTCAGGGCTCCAAAGACCAATTAATACTGTTTATTTTATTTTATTACCAAATTACCCCCAGATAGTCGGAGAGTACTACTTTTCTTAAAACCCATTTTCTCACATCTCAGGTGTAAACTATCTCTAGTCAGGGTATAAAGCACCTATGAGAATTACCTTTGCTTTTGTTTTTTTTTTTTTAGATTTTTACATAGCTCTAAACACATACACAAAAACACACAAAACAGAAACCAACAGATCCAGACACACTCGACCCTTTCTTGTCCTCCACAAGCAGGCAAAAGAATTAGACGATGTTGGAGGGGGAAGCTTCCGCTTCAACAGAACTCGGTCCCTCTGACCGATCTCCGGAGACAGCCAGGTGTCCCTGACTCTCCCTACCTCCCAGGGCGTCCCCCAGGGCCACAGCCTGTGGTCCTCTTAGCACGTCTGCCGACCACAGTCCTCCGGTACTTACGGCCCAAAAGGACAGCTGCAAATACAGACGCGCGCATTTCAGAAAACCCCATCACCCCATCGTCTACAAACACCGTCGTCCACTTCTACCTAGACAACCAAAACCAGAGAATCTCACTTGTTTCTCACTCTGCCAGGTGTAAAACCAAAGCACGAGGTGGGACTCGAACCCACGATCTCGCAACCGGAAAACCAAGGCACAAGTTCAATAAACTCAGACGGATCCAAACTCAGACTTCGCCGTACTTCAGAAACATAGAACAAGACACAAACAACCCAACACAACAAGCACATGTTCCAATGTTCGTTTCAGAAAACAGACACTCAAAACAGAGACACCGGCCGGCACACACGCACGCAAGAGGGGATCCCCATACCTCCAAGTCGGTTCTCGGGTGTGAGGGGTGGTCGCGTTTCCCGGCCAACGCACCAAATGAAAGACCCACAATGTGAGGGCTCCCCCACGTTCTGACTCAGGAGAGGCGACACCCCAAAATCACCCACAAGAAACGGGTCTTGCTGCAAATTGCAAGAGGATTTTTATTCAAGAGCGCTCTCGGGCCCATGGTCATACACCACGCAGGGGTAGAGGACCATGGCGCCCCGAGTAGCTGGGTAAGGGGGTATTTAAAGGAAGAAACCGAAACTTAAGGAAGTGGGGAGGGCGTTGTTGGAAGATACCAAAGATACCAGTTAAGAGTCACAAGGAAGTGTAAAGTTACAAGAGTCACAAGGAATACCTGGTAATTGTTAACTCTCAAGACAGCTTCTAAGAGCCTCTAACAATAGCACATTTGCATTGCAGGTTCTGGTAATGGCCAGGGTGACTTTCTTTGAATGAGCACTCTTTGAACCCAGGAAGCAGGTGGGTAGAGGAATGTTGCTCTCTTTTTTGATTAGCATACCTTTACAAAGGCCACATTCCCAAGCCTGGGCCTAAAGGCCTAGAATTCTGTTTTTACGTTGTTATACTTTCAGGAGCACCCTCATAGAGGCAAAGAGGAGGGAGGAGAGGGAGGTTGTGAGGCGGGACTTGTGGAGTGGGATATCATTTGAGATGTAAACGAACGGAATGATTAATTAAAAAAAAATAAAGAAAGGGAAAAGAAAAGCCTTTGTATGAATGTGGTAGTGAAAGAACCTAGTGGGGAAACCCCCACTCAATTCCTGATTTTGCATGCATCCAAGAATCACGAACAGAACAGAACGCCTTGATGTAAAAACAGGAGGTAGTTTAATGGCAGAGCTCCAGGTCGAAACATATCTCACGCAGGAGACAGTGGATTTGGCCGTTTTTTAATAGCGGAGCTCTGGGTCGAAAAGTATCTCACGTAGGAGACAGTGGTTTCGACCAGGAGGCTTGGAAGCTAGGGGTTTTTACAGAAAAGGGTCTGGGGCTGGGGGAGGAATTGGCATGGTTTCACATGATTGGTTCATTTAAACATCAGCAGCCTGTTAACATTTAACTTAGGTCAGAAGGGCAGGAGATAGGGAGGCGCCGGGCCAGCCCAGCATGTCATTCTCTTTATCTCTCTTTATCTTTATGGCCAAGCAGCCTCAGGAATGTCTTAACGACAGGCCTGCCCGGGCATAGCCTGTTCTGCTATGTTTTCAGCCCCAGGTTTCAAAGCTCACAAACAACTCTTTGGGCTATTTGACATAAATTACATGAATCACAGGTTTCAAGTTTTATTTTCTTTCAGTAGATGATCATTAACAGAGAGAGGCCCACCACTAGTTAAAGTTAACCTGTGGTCAATACAAAACTGTGGTGATTAGCAGCATACCTGGCTCTAAAGAGAACACCTAGAGCCCACTCCATCCCTCAGGGATCATTGAGAAAGAGAGGGCAGAAAGATCATCAAGTGTCAGGGTGAGTTGAAGTCTGAAGCAAAAAATATCTGTCAAGTATTATGGTGCAGTTGCACACGTAAACTCATACTGACTAAACTCAAATGTAGAAGGCCTATATAAGATCAAGTCAGTGAAAATTCCAGCATGGATGGGTAAAGGCCCATAAAGTCCCACCCTTAAGGCTGAGATGCTATTGGCAATCGATGGCTACTAAAGGAGGCAGAATCAGTTTTCTACATGCAATTGGGAAGAAAACTATAAAGAAGGGAATAGAGTGAATTTGATCCAAATACATTATATGCACTTGAAAATATCAACTGAAATATTTCTAAATCCAATTGTAAACCTATTCTATTATTCAAAATCTTTACTAAGTAAAAAATCCAGAGAAATTTATTTTAATTTTTTTCCAGGGTATAATATTGCAGAAATCTCAAAAGGATACAGGGTTCACAGGCAGGCTCTGGAAAGCATCTGCGAAGAGAAGACTGTATGGAAGGCAGTGGAATTCACACATAAATGAACCATGGGAATCTGATCTTTCACTGGATCTTAGACCAGTTTGTCTCGCTTAACAGTGATGGCAACCGTCATATCCACCTTATTCTCCGGCCACCAAATGGTACCCGATGTCAGGAGACAAGTAGCTATAATTTGTAAACTTTAAAAAGTCTTATTCAGTTAAATATATTTGTCTATACCATGGATTTTGAGATGTTAATTCCTTAAGTCTTTGTTTCCATTTCTTTTGTAAATTACATAGAAGGCAAGGGTTAACTAAATGTATACCATTGAATTTCCCTCAGCTATACTTATAAACAATATTAAATGAATGTAAATTTAATTTTCTCTCTGTAGGTGGATGAAATGAACATATCATATCTTACAGTGCACAGCAGATTTAACTGATGGAAGAAGGAAAGGTCTAAAATGAGCAACTTAACTTCATGTCTGAAAACTAGAAAAAGCCTAACTCAACAGTGGTTAAAAAGAAGGTAGTAAACACATAAATAAATTAAAAATAGAAGAAAATAGCAGAAAAGGTAAATAAACAGGTTGGTTTTAGAAATCGTACTCAAAATTGACAAATTTGAGGGAAAGGGGGCTAAATTTAATAAAATTAGAGAGAGAAGATAAATATCTAATGTCACATATATAAAGGGATCCTGCAAGAATATGAGGAGATTTTTTGCTTTGTTTCATTTTAATGTTGATTTTGTATATTTCACTTGGGGGTGGCTACAGAATATATGAGAGAAAAAACCTATTAATGTAATAATTTGAATAAGACCCAAGGCTTGGAAGGAATACAGGAATAAATGATTAGAAAATGGGACTGTGGGTGCTTTATTACAGAACAGGGAACAATGCAGAATGGCACTGGAATCCATTGTATTAAAATTCCCTTCACTGTGTATCTTTTCAGGTAAATGTAAATAAATAGATCATTACTTTTGCCAACCAACCCGTGTGCAGGGAACACAGGACTGATGTTTGCCCCAGAAGATTCAGCAGAGTAAATATTGCTTGTGAATAAAACCAGGCAAAGAGAAAATTGTAGCATGTCAAAAACTTTCACAACCCATTTTTATGTTGATTCTATCTGGTGGCTACCTTAATGTTTGATGAATTTTCAAGATAGTATCCTCAAATATTGTTTGTAAAACATTTCATTTCCACCATGTAACTTATGAGGAAGTAACACCTATAATTATAATCATCTTTGCATTTATTAGGCTTCAATATTTTCTTCCAAAAATTATAGCTTCTGATCACATGTGGTTGGTCCTCGGTTGTTAGCTGCTGAGCTCCTGATCCTCTGCATTCCTGTAATCACAAGGTTTGGTTTTCCCAGTTCCTCCTCCTGTGTTTGTCTCCAAGCACAACTCTGAGCTCTGAGCTTCTAATTTTACCACCGGTCTCAACCCAGTCCATCCTCCAACACATTTCTAAAGTGAATTGAGGCATCCCACTCTCTCTAGCCCTCCCCACTCCTGCACATAGACTTTTAGATAGAATCCAGGAATTATCTGCTAAAGATGCATAACTGTTCCTTTTCCTCACTCCACTTTTTATCATATCCTCCCTCGAATTCCCACACAGACCAGTGTTTGCCTTCTCTGCTTCTGTTGTGTTTTTTGCAAACCCCCCCCAAAAATATATATATATATATTGCAAACCCCAAATTTTATATATATATATATATATATGAATGATTTGAAGCATCCAAATGGTTTTCCTCATATTTTGTCTCACTGACTCCTTATCCATCGGACCTGAACTGAGGTGTCACATTCCAGGAATATTGAGAACTGGGCTGGATCTCTGCTTATGTGATGTCACCTCACCGTGTCCTCTCCTCCTCTTAGTCTTTTGTACATTATCTCTACCCTAGTAAAGAAATAGAATAGCAGTCTGTTAGCAAATATACTTGATTCAAGTACTCAGAGGGCAGAAGCAGGAGGATCTCTGTGAGTTTGAGCCCAGCCTGGTCTATATAGGTAGTTATGAGAGAGCCAGGTTTATAAAACACAAATAGACATATAAAAGATAACCTATGAATAATTAAATATTTTAAACCTGGGGTGGTATGCTTATAATTCTTGTACTTTGGAGCGTGAGGCAGAAGAATTGCTATGGTTTTGCTTCTATCTTGTACTACACTGCTGGAGCCCACATCCTGTGGGGTTCTGGAACCTGAGCACAGATGTCTGGTATCCCTGAAAGTGAAGACAGTGACCTGTTGACACTCAAGCAGGGGACCCCAAATAACTGGACCCATCTTTATTTACACAATCACCATCCTGATCGCCTGAGCAGTGACATCATTTGTGGGTATGTGGAGTGGGCCAGGAGAAAAACTGATAAGATAGAGCGTGTCTAAATCTCCGAAATTTCAAAAATGAAAATTAGAATCTCATACTGTGACCAGAATGTGTAGGGCTCTCCCCGTTTCAGAGCCAGCCACAGAACATAACCCGGAGTCCCTCAACTGGGTAGTCAGTCTTGTAGCACAGCGCTTGGAATTCTTCCCCAAGCTAATGAGGCATTTCAGTAGTCATGCTTCAGCCAATTCAGCCTTTTCCTTTCCTGGATATTCTCCCACTCTTTCCCCAAACTATATAACTCTTGGTTCACCCCAAATAACAAGTATGCATTCAGAGTCACCCACAGTAAAGAAGTATGAATAAGTTAACTTCAAATCAGACTTTAGTCAGAGCTTATCGAGTCTTGTAGAAGAGTCAGGGGAAGGATTGAGGGAGCCAGAGGGATCAGGGACACCACAAGAAGATCTACAGAGTCAACTAACCTGTGCCCACTGGGGCAACAAAGACTGAATCACCCACCAAAGAGCTTGCAGAAGTTGGACCTAGGCCCTCTATGCAATTGTAGAAATTTGTAGCTTGGTCTTCATATGGGTTTCCTAACAACTAGACTGGGGTTGTCCCTGACTCTGTTGCCTGTCTTTGGATTTTTCCACCTATCTGGACTGGCTGCCTTGCCTGGTCTCAATGGGAGAGGATGGAAGAGGATGCACTTAGCTCTGCTGTAATTTGATGTGCCAGGGTAGGTTAGTACCCATGGGAGGCTTCCCCTTCTCTGACAAGAAGGGAAAGGATAATGGGCGAGAGGGTTGTGAGGGTGGGGCTGGGAGTAGAAGAATGTGGCTGGGATCAGGACATAAAGTGAATAAATTAATTAATAAAAAATGAAAAAGAAATTCTCTGGAAACTGAATGTTAAAAAATGATACAGCTCTAGGATCAAATTCTATTAGTTACTGGCTATGCTGTGAAGGAAGGAAGTCTTTTGAGACTCAATTTCTTCATCTCAAAAAACTGGTGAATACAATGCATCTGCCTATAGAAATTTTGAGATGTTAATATCCTATTTTTAAACACAAAATAGACTATCTGGTTCAAGGTATAAATGTATTCAGTAGCAGTTAATGCTATGCGATATTACTTTAGAAATATCATTATGAATTATTATACTAGAGATGACTTGTTAAATTGTTCAACAGGCATTGAAGGTGGGCAAACCTTTTAGGAAAGTCATGAGATGATCAGTCAGGCTGAGTTTACCCTCTCTAACAGGGCACTTCCTTCAGTCTACTATGTCCTATTTCCTTTGTAATGAGAAGGTTCTACTAAATTTCAAATTTCTAAAAGACAATACCCAACTCTGATAATTACTCGGCAACTAGGATAGAGTAGGTTCACAGTACTTTGTAGCTATCAGCTTTAAATATCTGTGTGGGTGGCTCTAAGAAAAGAGACTAATAATTAAGGGGAAAACTAATTTGGATAAGGCTCAGTTATGCAGCACTTTCAAAACCAGGCAAAGCATGTATACCCAAATTTATTAAATATTGTAAAGCAAATTCAAGTAACCAATGACTATAATAGGAAATTATCAACCCTTCTCAATACGCATATAGAAGTTATTCTAAATAGAACCCAATGTAATTTCTATGAGAAATGGGAATGATCACGCCAAAGAAGAAATATACAAGGATTGACAGTAATTTTTTAAAATAACACATACTGAGCAATATACATGAGATAACGTATTTATTAAAATTTAATAAAATCAAATTACATGGTATTAAAATTTAATGCAATCAAAATGATATCACACAAATAAACAGATAAATGGGGTGAAGTTCAAACACAAATTGAAAATTGGGCTATATTAGCGCCATCCTGGAGTAATACAAAGGATGGACACTAAAGAAAACTGTTTCAGAGAGCAGAATGTTAGCTATGTAGGTCATCAAGCACTTTGCCTAAAAAGATAGATTACTCAAGTTAAGGAGTCACACCAATTATTGGGCTCTTTATAATATTGATTGTGGACTTGAAGGAAGTAGGTTACATGCCAGCCCGGGATTCATAGAATATTAATGAACAAGTGCTTAGTGAAACACTTCTACAATGAAATTTATCCTTAATAAACTTGTGTATATAATCAGCAGCTCTGCAGGTCAGCCAGACTTCTTTTCACCAACTGAATACTTGTCCAGTAGACTCAGAGCAAGGTACGTGACTATCACCATAGACTACACAAGGATATGATACTACAAGATTGCAGTCATTAAGACTTATTTATATCCCTTCTCCAGTGTTTTTGATACAGTAACTACCTCAAGTTCTTCAGCATGCTTTCCTGTTTTGTTGATATAACCCTGCTAGATACATGGAAGATTAATTACATCAGACTCTTCCACAGTGAAGAAAACAAATGATAAAATACTGTTATGAACATGGGCATTCCTTTTCTTGAATTCCTTTTCCTTGTTTATTATGAAAATTGCAGTCTGTGACTTTGTTAAATGCATAATGTGCCAACATATTAATCCAGGTAACAATATCAAACAAATGAAAAAAAAAAAAAAAAAGGAAAGGAAAATGGCTTCATATCCCTAAGGTGTGTAGGTGCTGTGACCCATAATCCAGTGGAAGAGTCGAATGAATACTCAATTTTGTTCCAACTAAAAAGATAATCTGTCAAGAGATTTCTATTCTTATCACTTTTAGTGACTGACTGTTCACTCTACACAACTATATTCTGGATAAAGATCCTATACATAAATTTATTTAAGCTTATCTTAGAGACAAAAACAAACGAACAAACCTATATTTGGTAATATAGTCCCAACCATAATAATGATGGAGATAGAAGAAAGCAACATCTGCTGAGCATATAATAAGATGCATAACATGAAATCTATTTTACACATGATGGAGCAGTGAAACAGACCCATGGATGTTAAACAACAGAGATGATGTATGGTTGAGTGCAAATCAGTATTCATGGTTCTTTTTCCCCAGATCTCGAAATCCTCTAGTGTAACAGTTGTAAGAAGGCTGAACAATTTACCAAAGACATTTTTGCAAAAATTTAAAGCATAATGAAGGATAACAGAACTTGTCCATGCCTCAAAAAAAAAAAAATGTAGTACCCCACAGACTTGGAATACTGAAGTGTGGAATAGCATTGAGAAAGAATGTTTTCCCATAAACACATTCCTTATATTCCTTTTCTTTGTCTACTTATTCTCCACATTTTCTCTAAATGCAAGCTTTATAAGAAAAGCAGCACTATTTATCTTGTACACAGATAGGTACAGTTTCTCAAGCAGTTTATGACACTCAGAAAATGCTCCACAAATATCTACTATGTAAATGAATTATTTCATTAAACACAATTCTAATGATTTATGGTGGTCCTCCACATACCTCTCCATGAATCTGTATTTGTATAACTGCTGGCCAAAGAGTACTGTCTAAAGGGCTTTGTGGTGATTAATAAAGATTTGCATCTATCTGGTGAGAGATACTATGGACAGACTACTTCCTTTGAACAATAACTATTTCTATTTGTTTTGGAAACCAAATAAGACAAGTGATATCATGCTCTATTATGAACACTGTAATCTTAGTACAGACTTTTTCTAGTTATCTGTGAGGTCTTGGAAAGAAACCCAAGAAGCAGTGTTTTGAATTTCTTCATTTGCAAAGACTCTCAGCTCAAATCACCTCCACCATCCAAGTCACCTTTTATATTATTGACTCTTTTGTTGTTGTTGCTGTTGTTGTTGTTGTTGCTGTTAAAAGAGTGGAATATTTCATTCTGCCAATGATTTAACAAAAGAATAACATATAGGGTGTGTTAACTTTAATCTCTGTTTTCACTTATGACATGTAATAATAAAACAGAACTTATAAATGTGAAATATAGAATAGAAAATACATCCATAAAGATCAGAATAATGCAAGATTATTATTAGTGAGTAAACTAACCTTCATTTTTTTCCCTAATTACACACTTTAGGAACAGACTGATTGTAGCTTCATTCCAAATTTTACTCCCTGACAAAACTGCTGAAGTTATTCAACTCTTGAGATGTATCATTTGTTGTAAAACAACATCAATCAAGGTCTTTTAAATTACTTGGTAAATAATTAAATTGATAACATCTAAAAGGTCCATGGTAATAAATTTTTTTAAACTAATTAAAAATACATAAACGATATTTTGTTTCCCTGGCTGTTTAAAACTCCCTGCTTAACATGCCAGATGCCACAGCTCTTCAAGCTTGATGAAGGCTCCCTGGAGTTAAGGCCCTTTAGGCAGTTGTTGTCAGACAACTGAAGCAGATTGTGCAAGACTGCATAATCTTATGATTTCACTTACACTGGAGAGCCACTGCTACAAACAAATAGACTATCTTGATGAAAATAAATTTACAATATTAAAATTGCTACCAAATAACACATTTTAAATGCAGGCTAGGGTCAGTATACTCCTGACATTTTAGTTCTAAAGCCTCTGTTTCAGTTTTTTCTCATACATTGTACTGATAATGTACAGTTTTAAAAATTAAAAAAAAAATGTTGTACCACAGCCAGAGAGGGAAGAGGTGGAGGAGGGGGAAAGGGGAGGGAAAGGGAAAGGGGAGAGAGGGGGGATGGAGAGGGAGAGGGGAAGGGAGAGGTGCTTTGGTAGTGCTGGTGAGTTTGTGGACGTTATTAAATAAAATTATATAAGGGACTTTGAATATTTCTTTATGTGCTTCACAGCCATTCAAATTCCTCTGTTGTGAATTCTTGATTTAGTTCTATACCCCATTTTTTGGTTGGGTTCTTTGGTTTTTTTGATGGTTAGCTTCTTGAGTTCTTTATATATTCTGGATATTAGCCCTCTATTAGATATGGGGTTAGTGAAGATTTTTTTCCCCAATCTGTAAGTTGATGATTTGCCTTATTGACTATGTCCTTTGCTTTACAGAAGATTTCTATTTTCATGAGGTCCCATTTATCAATTCTTGACCTTAGAGCATGGGCCATTGGAGTTCTGTTTAGGAAATTTCCCCCTGTGCCAATGAGTTCAAGGCTCTTTCCCATTTTCTCTTCTATTAGATTCAGTGTATCTGGTTTTATGTTGAGGTACTTGATCCACTTGGACATGAGCTTTGTGCAAGGTGACAAATTTGTGTCTATTTTCAGTTTTCTACATACAGACAGCCAGTTAGACAAGCACCATGTATTGAAGATGCTTTCTTTCTTTTTCCATAGTATATTTTGACTTCTTTGTCAAAGACCAAGTGTCCATAAGTGTGTGACTTTACTTTTGGGTCTTCATTCTATTCCATTGATAAAAGTGTCAGTCTTTGTATCAATACCATGCAGTTTTTTAACACTATTGGAAAATTGAGCCATCACATACATAGTCTGAAAACAAAGAGATTGGAATGATGATGGTCAGTTAGCTTTCTCCTTTGTATCCAGTCCAGAACTAAGGCCAAAGGAATCCTGCTGCTACTAGTGGCTGTTCTTCCCACCACAGTTAGCTTAATCAAGATAATGCCATGCAAATCTGACCAAAGGTTGACCTAATGAAGATAATCCTGTGATAGGTGTGCCTGAGGGCTTGTCTCCTAAGTGATTCTTGATTTCATCAAGCTGGCAATAAGTATTGACTACCTCACAATCCTAGTGATAGATACTGATAATCAACTGTCAGAATTTTCCTTTTTGCCATTGTTCCTTAGTCTGTACTAGTTAAGGAGCCTTCTCTAACAAAAAGAAAAATAATAATAAGAAAACTGCTGAAAGGGTTTCTACAAAAGAATAGGTTTTCTCTTGGCAATGGCCCCTTGACTTATATCTTTTATCATCATTTCTGTCATTCAGTAGGAAGTAAGACAGATTTTCCAAATAACCACAAATGCTTTTGATAACAATTTATAGAGTCTTTGAACCAACTATTGTCATACCTACCTCCAAAATTATTGTTGTATAAAAATAAGGAGTAGGTGTTGGCTAGTGGAAATTACAGTCTCTGCTGTTTGAAGTCAAATGACTATCAATTATTTATCAATTACTTAGAATTCATCTCACTTTAGCAATTTTTACTAGATAATCAGCATATGATGCCAAAATACTAAACCTATCAATTTTGTTATATGTTAATTCAGTTAACTGCCGTAAGATTCTTTATAATTCTAAAATTGTGCCTGTAGTGATGAATATTATCAGCTTGACAGATCTAGAATATCAGTAAAGCAAGTTGATCACCAGGTTTTAGCTCTGCTTCTGCACTGGGGACATAACGTGTCTAGCTGCCTTACCCTCTGTCATAGGAAGAATTATATCTCCTTTATGGGTAAGCAAAGACAAACCCATTGTTCCTTCAGGTGGTTTTATTGATAAAACTTTATCACAGCAAGAGAAAAAGTAACAACAGAGAAAATCAGTGCCAAGTAGTTGTGCCATTGATGCAATGAACCTGAGCAAGTGGTTTCTAGGTTTTGGAACTGATTAGTGGGAGGAAAGTGGAAGTAATTGAAGCTGTGAGCTAGAGAAGCCAAGGAATGCTGTACACAGAGCTTAATGGGCCTTTCAGATAGGCTGTGGCAGAGCCAGAATCCAGGAAAAATGCAAAACGGGAAAAGGCAGCTCATAAAGTTTCAGGGGGAGTAAGATTCTGGCTGCATTGCGTCATTGCCTTTAGAACTTGATAGAGACAGAATTCAAAAGTAATGGACTAGATTGTTTGGCAGACAAATTTTGAAGATGAGATAGCATTCAGGCTGTGATACAATTAGTGTTCGTTTCTCTTATCTGGGTAAAAACTGATAGAGTGTTCAAATGAGTAACAAGTGTCACAGAAAGATATGAAAACAAAGGGTAGGGGTAAAGTTGTAGACAAGTGAATAGTAATGAAGCATTTGGAATTGTTAGGAAAATCCATGCTGGAAAGCTGCAGTCATAGTATAGAGCCAAACCAATATTAAGACTATGCATGATGTAGGAAGAGCTAGAGGAACAGAGATATTCATGCCTTTTGGTGCACAGATGATGCTGTCATGACCTACAAATGACAGACAGGGAGCTGAAGAACTTGGTGTCTGCCCTAATGGAGTTTGGTCTTGCTTTGATCTTTTCTTTTCTTGCTATGTTTCTATTCCTCCCTTCTATTGGAGGTGTGTAAATTAATCTTTATACAGGCTCATAGTATATATACTCAGAAAACACTTTGGACTTTTAAAAAGTGTTGAGACTGTTAGATATTATGGGATGAACGGATGAATTTCAGTTTGTGAGTTGTCCATGAGCCCAGACAGACAGGTTGTAGAATAGTGTGGGTTAAAAGTGATTTGTTTATATGTTAGGCTGACAAAAGAGAGACTTATGATTATTAATACTGATTGCCAACATCAAACAATCTAGAATTTCCTGAGACAATCCTCTCAGACTGTGTATAAAGGGGTTTCTAGATCAGTTTAATTGAGGCTGGACGATCCACCCTAAATGGGGAAAGTCCCATTCCATGGGCAAGATTTATTGACTGAATAAAAGGGGGAAAGAATAGAGAACATTGGCTGTACTGGATAGTTTTTGTGTCAACTTAACACAAGCTGGAGCTACACAAAGAAAGGAGCCTCCTTTGAGGAAATGTCTTCATGAGATCCAGCTGTAAGGCATTTTCTCAATCACTTAGTGATCAAGGATAGGAAGGCCCATTGTGGGTGGTGCCATCCCTGGGCTGGTAGTCCTGGAATCTATAAGAAAGTCAGCTGAGCAAGCCAGTAAGTAACAGCCCTCCATGGCCTCTGCATCAGCTCCTGCTTTCTGACCTGCTTGAGTTCCAGTTCTGACTTCCTTTGGTGATGAACAGCAACGTGGAAGTGAATAAATTCTTTTCTCCCCAACTTGCTTCTTGGTCATGATGTTTGTGCAGGAATAGAAACCCTGACTAAGACACCAGCTTTCATCTCTTTCTGATTTCTGGCTACAGACCTAATTTTACCATAGCCTCCACCCTCTTTTAAGAACTGTATCTCCCAAATTAGAAACCCTAAAGGAGATGTTTTTCCTCCTTTAGGCTGAATTTGCAGTTACTTGATCATAAAAATGAGAAAAGAAATTGATGGAACCCTACTTTATAAAACCTTTATGTTGGTCTCCAATTTTGTTAGAATAATGTTTAAAAGTCTTTCCATAACTTGAATAACAGGTACAATTTCTGTATATCTAAATTCATTAATTCATCTATTAATTTAAATATTCTTTGTTCAGCATTCATTTGTTAAGAATCTATTTAGTATGTAGACAACATAACCTTAACCTGCATAGTGTCCAGTTCCAAACTAATAGTTTGGGACTACCACAAGTATGAATGTGCTCTTGACCTTGTAGAAGACTTGATCAATCTGTTGGTTTTTCTTTATTCTTATATCATTCTATTAAGAAAAGAAGTATACAGAATAAATTACTGGTTCTTGTGGTATTTTCAACAAGACTTATTCTTTCACCATGCAGTGGTAGCCTTTAATTCCAGACTTGGGAGGCAGCAGCAGGTGAATCTCTGAGTTTCAGGCCAGTTTGTTAGACAGAGCAACCTCGAGGGCAGTCAGGGCTACCCAGAGAAATTCTGTCTTGAAAAACAAAAAAGAATTATTCTTATTTTTAAAGTAATTCTATCATGTAAAAGTATTCTGAAATTAAAATGCTGCCCCATTAAAATGCTTTTTGCTTAGTTGTTCACTTCAAAAGTCAATAGACTGCATATGGAATTATTCAGTTGTTCATTCACCTTACTACACATTTATTTAAAAACTACTATAGTAAATACAACTGCTTGTAAACCTGAAAATAAAACAGTAGCAGGAGAGAGAGAATGAGAGAGAGAGAGAGAGAAGGAGGAAGGGAGGAAAAAGGGAGAGAAAGAGAAGGAAAGAAAGAAAGAAAGAAAGAAAGAAAGAAAGAAAGAAAGAAAGAAAGAAAGAAAGAAAGAGGGAGGGAGGGAGGAGGGAGGGAGGAGGGAGGAAGGGAGGAAGGAAGGGAAGGTAGGGCAGGCAAAGGGGGATCAAGGTACAGAGGGAGGGAGGAAAGAAGGAAAGAAAGAAAGAAAGAAAGAAAGAAAGAAAGAAAGAAAGAAAGAAAGAAAGAAAGAAAGAAAGAAAGAAAGCACTCCCAAAACATTCAGTCAGGAGGAAGAACTGAAAATATATTCCATTATGTTTAATACCAAACCAACAGAAATACACATTAGTAATACCTCAGTAAATATTAAGCAATCACAAAATTCTATGCATATTTAAAGCAGTTTGTCACATGAGATAAACAAATGTAACCCAAGATAACATTAAAACATGTTTTCGGCAATTTATCCACACTCTCATGCTTCAGATATTGCCACAGTGGCTACACTATGCTTGAAGATCAATTTTCATTCACAAAGTTTAAATGGAAATGTCTTAACAATACATTCTCAAAGTAATAAGTAAAAATATATCAGTATTCGTGTAGGTAACAAGTACATCGTAGACCAGTTGACTTAACTAGCTAACTTATCTTTAGCTAGCTAACTTATCTTTAACTAGCTAACTTATCTCTCACAGTTCTAGGTGTAGAAGTCCTAGATCATGCTTTTTTTTCCTCGGACATCATAGTGAGGCTGCAGTGGCCCACACTACTCTCTGAACTTTGCCATGCTGCCCAAGTCTGCCAAAAAGGACAAAGACCCAGTAAGTAAATCTGGTGGCAAGGCCAAAAAGAAGGGGTCCAAAGGCAAAGTTCGGGACAAGTTGAAAAATCTTGGCCTGTTTTAAAAAGTTACATACGCCAAACTCTGTAAGGAAGTTCCAAACTGTAAGCTTAATGCTGCAGCTGTGATCTCTGAGAGACTGAAGAGTCGGGGTTCCTTGGCCAGGGCAGCCCTCCAGGAGCTACTTAGTAAAGAATTTATCTTCTGAGATCTTCTTTAATTTCTTTCTTCAGACTCAATTAAAGAAGATCTCAGAAGATGGAAAGATCTCCTCCCATGCTCATAGATTGGCAGGATCAACATTGTAAAAATGGCTATCTTGCCAAAAGCAATCTACAGATTCAATGCAATCCCCATCAAAATTCCAACTCAATGCTTCAACGAATTAGAAAGGGCAATCTGCAAATTCATCTGGAACAACAAAAGACCTAGGATAGCAAAAACTATTCTCAAGGATAAAAGAACCTCTGGTGGAATCACCATGCCTGACCTAAAGCTGTACTACAGAGCAATTGTGATAAAAACTGCATGGTACTGGTATAATGACAGACAAGTAGACCAATGGAACAGAATTGAAGACCCTGAGATGAACCCACACACCTATGGTCACTTGATCTTTGACAAGGGAGCTAAAACCATCCAGTGGAAAAAAGGCAGCATTTTCAACAAATGGTGCTGGCACAACTGGCGGTTATCATGTAGAAGAATGAGAATTGATCCATTCCTGTCTCCTTGTACTAAGGTTAAATCTAAGTGGATTAAGGAACTCCACATAAAACCAGAGACACTGAAACTTATAGAGGAGAAAGTAGGGGAAAGCCTCGAAGATATGGGTACAGGGGAAAAATTCCTGAATTGAACAGCAATGGCTTGTGCTGTAAGATCCAGAATCGATAAATGGGACCTCATAAAGTTGCAAAGCTTCTGCAAGGCAAAAGATACCGTCAATAAGACAAAAAGACCACCAACAGATTGGGAAAGGATCTTTAACTATCCTAAATCAGATAGGGGACTAATATCCAATATATATAAAGAACTCAAGAAGGTGGACTCAAGAAAATCAAATAATCCCATTAAAAAATGGGGCTCAGAACTGAACAAAGAATTCTCACCTGAGGAATACCGAATGGCTGAGAAGCACCTGAAAAAATGTTCAACATCCTTAATCATCAGGGAAATGCAACTCAAAACAACCCTGAGATTCCACCTTACACCAGTCAGAATGGCTAAGATTAAAAATTCAGGTGACAGCAGATGCTGGCGAGGATGTGGAGAAAGAGGAACACTCCTCCATTGTTGGTGGGATTGCAAGCTTGTACAACCACTCTGGAAATCAGTCTGGCGGTTCCTAAGAAAATTGGACATAATACTACCAGAGGATCCAGCAATACCTCTCCTGGGCACATATCCAGAAGATGTCCCAACCGGTATGAAGGACACATGCTCCACTATGTTCATAGCAGCCTTATTTATAGTAGCCAGAAGCTGGAAAGAACCCAGATGCCCTTCAACAGAGGAATGGATACAGAAAATGTGGTACATTTACACAATGGAGTACTACTCAGCTATTAAAAAGAATGAATTTATGAAATTCCTAGCCAAATGGATGGACCTGGAGGGCATCATCCCGAGTGAGGTAACACAATCACAAAGGAACTCACACAATATGTACTCACTGATAAGTGGATATTAGACCAAAAACATAGGATAACCAAGATATAAGATACAACATGTTAAACACATGAAACTCAAGAAGAACGAAGACCAAAGTGTGGACACTGTGTCCCTTCTTAGAATTGGGAACAAAACACCCATGGAAAGAGTTACAGAGATAAAGTTTGGAGCTGTGAAGAAAAGATGGACCATCTAAAGACTGCCATATCCAGGGATCCATCCCAGAATCAGCGTCCAAACGCTGACACCATTGCATACACTAACAAGATTTTGCTGAAAGGAGCCAGATATAGCTGTCTCTTGTGAGACAATGCCAGGGCCTAGCAAACACAGAAGTGGATGCTCACAGTCAGCTATTGAATGGACCACAGGGCCCCCAATGGAGGAGCTAGAGAAAGTACCCAAGGAGCTAAAGGGATCTGCAACCCTATAGGTAGAACAACATTATGAACTAACCAGTACCCCAGAGCTCTTGACTCTAGCTGCATATGTATCAAAAGATGGCCTAGTTGGCCATCACTGGAAAGAGAGGCCCATTGGACTTGCAAACTTCATATGCCCCAGTACAGGGGAACACCAGGGCCAAAAGGTGGGAGTGGGTGGGTAGGGGAGTAAGGGGGGTGTGTATTGGGGACTTTTTGGATAGCATTGGAAATGTAAATGAGGAAAATACCTAATTAAAAAAAATAATTCTTAAAAAAAAATTTATCAAGCTGGTTTCAAAGCACAGAGCCCAAGTTTTTTTACACCAGAAACACAAAGGGTGGAGACGCTCCAGCTGCTGGTGGAGATGCACGAACAGGTTTGATCAGCTGTACATTTGGGAAAATAGAACTTTATTGAATCAAAAAAAAAAAAAAAAGTCCTAGATCATGATTTTGGGAGGTACAGAGGTACAATATATAAGAATGGTGCAACTCTTGAAAAAAAATTTTTTTTTGTTTTAGTTTTTCGAGACAGGGTTTCTCTGTGTAGCCCTGGCTGTCGTGGAACTCACTTTGTAGACCAGGCTGGCCTTGAACTCAGAAAGTCACCTGTCTCTGCCTCCCGAGTGCTGGGATTACAGACGTGTGCCACCACCGCCCAGCTAGAATGTTGCAACTCTTGAGAAATCACCATGGCCTCTCACTTACCATCTCTCTATTTTCCAAAGGTCCTATGTCCTCTCAATATCTCCCACAAGCTTTATATTTCAACGTATTAATTGTGGAAAATGGACAGCAGATATGCCTAAAATTCAAACTCTTTGAAATGTACAAACTATTAAGCAAACTAAAACTCATTTTGCATAAATAAAAATCAACTCCACCCATGTTCAAAAAAAATTGACCCTTTAGTGAATGTGTATTAAGAATCCACCACATGTCTACAAATATCATTTTCAGTCTTGTACTTACCTGGTACACCAAAATTTACAGTCATGAAATCTTTGAACTTATTCCTCACTTCAAGTCTGTAAGTTCTGGTATTTGCTTCACTTAAATTGGATTCTACATTGTAAGAGGATCTAAAAGCACCAGAAGAAATATACTCCCTATTTTATGACCTTGGGTTTAATACATTTATTTAGCATGTTCTATGAAATGCAATCAAAGCCATGGGGATCAAACACACCCATGTTTGAATTCCTGCTTTAAAATGTTTGTGTTACATGACCCAACTTTTATTTCCTTCTTCTTTTATTTTCAAATATGTTTATGAATTTAAAAAAGTGAATTATGAGAAAATTTAGGGTAGCAATTATTCCTCATCTCATGGAAAAAAAATGTCAATAATAAGTATTTCTTATATCACCCTATGAATAAACTTCCGTTATGAAAAATAGCATTTTCTGAACCCTTGGGGTGTGTTTGAAAAAATAGGACAAAATTAAGTAATTTGCAGGTTGCTCCTGCGTATTATGCTCTGCTCCTCTTAACATAACTGGAGCTATTTTGTATTTAGCCTCCATTTTGCTCATAAGGAGAAATCAAGTTCTTCTACTTTCCAGAAGTAATTGTTTCATCTGACACTGAAAAAGTGCTACTAATAGGTCAAAAAGTTACGATTTTATTATTAATACTGTATTATCTCAATATTCTGTAAATCTCCTAGCCATCACCCTCCTTACCTCATGTACGGCCAATCAGCTTAAAGGTCATCTCATAATACTCTGTCTAGTTAGCCAAAATATGATATTGCTTCCTTCTTTGCCTTCCCAGCTTTTGAACCTATTTTTTCTGTAAAAAGCTTGCCCTAAAAAAGACAAGCTAAAATATACAACAAAAGGGAGATTGAACCTGTAGAGACCACCTCCAGTAGAGAGGCACGGCTCCCAGTTGAGGAATCAGACCATACACCCATCTCAACATTTTTAACCCAGAAATGTTCCTGTCCAAAGGAAAAACAGGAACAAAGAAAATGCAACAGAGACAGAAGAAAAGGCTGTCCAGAGACCACCCCTCCTAGGGATCCATCCCATCTGCAGACACCGAAACCTGACACTTTTGCTGATGCCAAGAAGTGCTTGCTGACAGGAGCCTGGTATAGCTGTTTCCTGAGAGTTTCTACCAACAACTGACTAATAACAGATGCAGATACTTACAGCCAAGCATCCCAGGAACTCAATGGAAGAGTTAAGCAAAGAACTTAACTAGCTGAAGGAGATTGAAACCCTATAGGAAGAATAATATCAACTAACCAGACCACTCAGAGCTCCCAGAGATTAAACCACTCAACCAATGTGTGTACAGGGAGGGATCCATGGCTCCAGACACATATAGCAGAGGATGGCCTTATATGACATCAATGAGAGGGGAAGCCCTTGTTCCTGTGGAGTTTTGATGCCCCAGTGTAGGAGGATGCTAGAGTGGTAAGGTTGGAGTGGGTGAGTGGGTGGAGGAACACCCTCATAGAGGCAAAGTACAGGGGAGAGAGAGGGGGTGGTATGGGGGATTTGTGGAGGGGTAACAGGGAAGAGATATATCATTTGAAATGTAAATAAAATGTTTAATAAAAAAGAAAAGGAAAGAAAAAAAGAAAAGAAGAGAAGAGGAGAGGAGAGAAGAGAAAAGAAGAGAAGAGAAAAGAAGTGGAAAGAAGAGAAAAGAAAAAAGAAGAGAAAAGAACCACAGTTTGGATTCTGAGTCCTACCTGTGGTCCTGACCCATCATCCAAAAAGGTAAATTTTCATCATATCTGGTAGGTCAATCCTGGACCCCAAACACAGGTATTTTAAGTTTTCACTGCTACACGGAAAAATACATAAAACGTACCTTGACAAAGGTGTATTATCTCGCACTCTTTGAGGGTGAGTAATTCAGGTAGGGTTACAGGTAGATGCCTGACTACAGGTTACATCAAAGGTTGCAGTCAAGGCATAGTAGTTACAGGACATGGAAGAGGTTTAATGTAGAGGAACTTTAATAAAGAAACATGGCTGCTCTGGCAAGGGATCACATCCAAAGACCTTCCATGTTTTCTGAAAGAACTAATGACAGATGTTTCTACTCTTTATCACACAGGTTCCTCCAAGAGCTACATGGGCAACATGAAAAACTTCCCTTACAATAATTTATTTAAGAGAGATCTCAACACTGAAATGACCACTGATATTGGGTACTCAGCTGATGTGTTCTTTCATGGGGAATAACTACTTCTTCCACTCTCAGCATGACTTCATTTCCTATAGTTCTTTGGGTAGGTGTCCTCCTTGTTCAGGTCAAGTTTAGGTAGTTGTCTTGAGGAGAATTTTAGGGAAAAGCTTCTGATATTGCTAGGAGACTGTCCTAGTTACGGTTTTACTGCTGTGAACAGACACCATGACCAAGGCAAGTCTTATAAAAAAACAACATTTAATTGGGGCTGGCTTACAGGTTCAGAGGTTCAGTCCATTATCATCAAGGTGGGGGCATGGCAGTATCCAGGCAGGTATGGCACAGGAGGAGCTGAGAGTTCTATGTCTTCATCCAAAGGCTGCTAGTGGAAGACTGGCTTCCAGGCAACTAGGGTGAGGATCTTATGCCCACACCCACAGTGACACACCCATTCCAACCAGGTCACACCTATTCCAACAAGGCCACACCTCCAGATGGTGCCACTCCCTGATCCAAGGATATACAAACCATCACAGAGACATAACCTCACAGCAAAATCTATGATCCACTGGCTCTTTTATAAGCTTCCTGTCCCCTCTTCTGCAATGTTTCCTGAACCTTAGGAGTGGCAGTATCTGGTCGGTATGTACATTGGGATTGGTCGTCACGACTCTGAGTTTTGATTGGTTGCCATTTTCTGTAGTCATCTCTGTAATGTTATTCAAGATACTTCTTGGTTATAATGTACCATTGGTTCTACCCTTTTCTGTCGATCACACAGATAACCCATCACACTGTAGAACAATGTTTCTCAACCTTCCTAATGCTGCGACCCTCTCCATCAGTTCTTGTTTTGGGTGGCCTACAACCATAAAATTATTTTAGTTGCTACTTCATAACTGTAATTTCGCTACTGTTATGAATCGTAATATAAATATCTGAGTTCTCCAAGGGTCTCAGGCAATGCCTATGAAAGGGTCATAAATTCCCATAAGGGTCACAACTCACAGGTTGAGAATCACTTTTATAGAAAGCAACCACACCAACAGGTAGATGTGACTAAACAAAAGTATCTGGATGTTGACATAAATAAGACATGTTACATTCACTTTGTTACTCAAACATTGGGTAAAAGGGAACTAAATTAATGTTTTGTGTTATTTGACACTTTCAGTCTTGTGACACTGAAGCGTTTAGATTGCTGTTGCTGTTTTTGTTTTGCAATGGTGAGCATAAAATCCATATCACTATAACTCCCTTTATGTTCAGCACATTGGGCCACTGAAATATGCATACCTCATTTTTATGGACATTATTATACCAGCTCCTCTTTGTTAAACACCAAGATACCAGAAAAAAGTTCTGAAATACTTAAGCAAATACTTTACTTGGGATCAAGTCTGTTGAAATTTTAATAATCTCAATACATTCTATTTTAATCATATTTATATGCTGCATGAGCCATTCTTTTCTTCCATAACTCCTGAAGCCACTCCCTGAACTCAGAATCTATCTAAGCATCAGAAATAAAGAAAAAATATTTTTCAAATCTACTTACAGAATTTCCTTTCACGGGTTGTATTGAGTTAGCTACAGCTCTTCAACGTAATATAATCCAAAAGGGTTTTATTAGATTGGCTTCTGTAATGGAAAGCTGAACAGTCCAACAAAAGCCATCTGTGCACTCAGGATCCAGGCAGCCCAGTAGCTCAAGAAGGTGGAAACCTCAGGAAAAGATGGAAGGACAGTTTAAACAGTCACCGTCCGAGAAAGAAAGCCCAGAGAATCACTGATGTGAGTCCAAAATGAAATGCTGGACATGAACGAGGACTCTGATATCTTTTGAGTCCTCATTCTGGAAGAATAGAAGTTCCAGAGGCTGACTGAATTCCACACTTTCTACTTGTATTCAATCAAGTGCCTAACCTTTGGCTAGTGCTGCCTCCTTTCAGGTCAAGACTTTACCCGTCAGTTTCTTCCACGTGTCCATTTTCTCTGATTACAGCCTTAGAGATTTACCCATATTTCTAGTAATAACCTGGAAATCTCTGAATCCAATCAAGTTCAAGATCAAGATTAACCATTATAGACATACACTGTTATAAATATGCCACTTCTTACCAAAAAAAGACCAAGACAAAATATACACTAGATACTAAAAGAAAAATGAAATTTCAAGACCTGTAAGTCATATAAAGTACTCAGAAATTGCTGGTTGTTTGTGAGTCTAGAGGCTGCCTGGGGCTGAAAAAAAAAAAAAAAAGAAAAAGAAAAACAAACCCGGGTATGCCCCGTAGTTAAAACATTCCTGGGAACAGCTTGACCATAAAGATAATGAGGAATGTGAACATAACAGGGCTATCTGAACTGAGTCAACAACTCACAGAACTCTGACACCCTGCATGTACATGTAATTTTTCTGCTGATGTTTGAATAAACCAATAGTGTGTTGCTATGCTGAATTCCACACCCCTAAGCCCCTTACCCCATAAAAACCCCTAGCTTCTGAGCCTCGTGGCTGACATCCATTATCTCTTGTGTGGAATGCATGTCTGTCCGGAGCTCTGTAATTAAACTACCTCGTGTAATTACATCAAGACAGTCTATTAGTGATTTTTTGGGTGCACGCCAAATCAGAAATTGAGTGGGGGTTTCCTCACTAGGTTCTATCATTTGGAGGTTCCACCGAAATCTGCGTGACACCCAGGAACCCCGAAAGAGCCTTTGGAGGTACATTTATTTGTGTGAGTCTTGCATGTTGTCTGTTGTCTAAGTGTGGCACTGCTGAACTTGTGTCTTGGTTTTTCAGTTCTGAGATTGTGGGTTTGAGTCCCATCTTGTGTCTTGGTTTTTCAGTTCTGGGATTGTGGGTTTGAGTCCTGCCTGTGTTCCCAGTTCTGGTATTCTGTATTCTGGCAGCTGCCACTGTGGACTGTGAGGACCTAGTGACTGCAGAGGAAGACATCCTAAGGCCCCTCAGGCTGAAACCCTGGAAGAAGTTCCATGGGTGGAAGGGGGTGGAAGCAGAGTCGCTCCCCCCACCATCAGGAAGGGGATCGATGTGGAATTTGACCCCCGTCAGGAAGTCGCGTTTGGCTGGTTGTACAAGCCCAGGCATGGACAAGTGTGCTTAGATATACTGGTGTCTTTTTTCTCTGTTGCTGTCTTGTTTTTGTTTGTGGTTTTCATCATGGACACAGACACTGTACATCAGAGGTAAAGTGGAATCCCTCCCTGCCTGTCTGTCTTGTTCACTTGTGTGTCCTCCATTAGACCACCTTCTGATTCTGTTTTTCTTTTGGTTTGTCTTGTTTCAAGTCTGGTTTTGGTCCCAAGGGGTTGACTGATTATCTTGGTTTGGTTTTAGGCAGATCTCAGGTTCTGGGGGCCTTCCCATGGAGATTGGTCCATTTGGATCGGTCGCAGTGAGAGTGAGATGTGCCAACATGTTGCAGGCCACAATGCTGGAGGATGATCCGGTGTCAAGCTGGGAAGTTGAATCTGAAACAGTCCTTCTCAACCCAGCAGCAGCTAGGGTTCAGTATATGCCTGGAACAGATAGTGTCAGGCATCTCTGGAAATCACGTGCAAGACACCCTGTATTGGTCTTGCTTGTGTTTGTCATTTCTGTGGTACTTTCATTCTATGGTGGTTGCCTGAAAACGGTTTTTGTGTGTGTCTTGTGTGTCTCTTTGTGTTTGGACTTGGACTAACAACTGACGACTGTTTTTGAGTTATGTGCTCTGGAATAAGCCTAAGAATCCTGTCAGACCCCTATGCTGACCACTTCCTTTCAGATCCTCAGCTGCCCTGCCTCCCACTCCAACTCCAGGGAGCAGCCAGCAGGTCACAGTGGTCCCACCCATGGACCTGGAGCCTAGGGAGAAATGAGCTCGGGGAAACCGGGAGCAAAAGAGGGGTGGTCCCTGAGAAGTCAGTGGCCCTGGATGTTGTGGCTGCTGAAGGGGAGATAGAGGAGGCTGTGGGAGTGGCTGGCCAAGAGTGCTGCTGGTTCCTTGGCTGCTTCTCATTCCCCTGTCTTGCATCCCATCTCTTGTTAACAGAAAAAGTGCTTTCACTTTAAGATATCAGTGGCCCAGTGCAGCCAGCTGTGAGAGCTGCACTCCCTTCCCTGCCCTAGTGTTTTCTCTTCTAGGGCGGCCCTGCCCTGAGCTGCTAACCATTGAGGGAGGCAACCGCCCACTTGGGGCTTCTGTCCAAGGTAAGGAGAACCTGTGAGTCTAACTACCAGGCTCTGATGCACGTCTTGTCTTTGTGGGACTAGAAAGTGCCCCAACAATCTGACCGAGGTAACAGGAAGTTACAAGTTAGAAGGACAGGGTAAGTCGGTAAGAAAGTTAGCGTAAGTCAATAAGAAAATGCAGAGGAGGAGAAAGGAGAAACGAAAGAAGGATAGAGGTCTGCAAAGAAGTGAGCCAAGAGCAAAGCTTCAGCAGACTCAGGAGAGATAGATGACAGTGGCAAATAGAGAGGTTAACAGTGAGGAGAAGAAAAATAGAGATGAAGGAGATTTGAGAGTTCTGAGATGAGAGAGATACTCTGAATGAGAAATATTTAGAGTAGGAACCAGTAAGTAAGAGACAGGCAAGAAGAAGAGTTGAGGAAACATGAGGCTGACAAAGACAGAGACCAGAGTCAGAATCAGAGTTGTGCAGTGAGAAAGAAAGATAAACCAGGGTAGAGTCGAACTATGAGAGAAGATAAGTGACAGGATATAGATGTGAGTATTAGATAACATCCAAAGGAAGCAAAGACAAGAAGGAGGAACAAAAAGATATATATGTATAGAGAGAACATTATATGAGATCTCCATTACAATTAGGAAACAGGAGCAAAAAGAGGTAAATAACAAAGACTAGAACCTGAGAAGGTGGCACATGCTGATAATGCTAGCACTTAGAAATGATCTGTAAGAAACAGGAAGCCAGGGAATTAAAAAGAGATAAGAGAAATGAAATGCTGGCCACAAAAGTCAAGAAAACTAGAAAACTTAGATAGTACCTGGCAAGAAAAGAAAGCTTTTGGCTAAAGATCAATGTGTTTACTGTAAAGAAAAAGGACACTGGGTGAGAGACTGCCCCAACAAAAAGAAGAGGAGCCCCCTTTCAAGATCAAACCCTTCCACCTGTCTGTGGCTAAAAGTAAAGATATAGCAAAAGGGGTGCTAACACAGAAGCTGAGTCCTTAGAAGAAGCTGGTGGCCTACCTGTCAAAGCAGCTAGAAAAGAGACTGTGTTTTATACCCCCCCCCCCAACCATTGCAAAACAAGTTAGAAAAGTTCCTGGGCACTGAGGTTTTTGCAGATTGTGGATTCCAGGTTTTGCTGAACTAAAGAGATAAACAGCCCTTCATATAGAGAAATAAAGAACAACAGGCCTTTGATGCTATTAAGACTGCCCTAATGTTGTCCTCAGCTTTGGGACTCCTAGATGTGACTGAGAACAAAGGTATTGCCAAAGAGGTTCTTACTCAGAGATTGGGACCCTGGAAAAAGACCTGTGGCATACTTGTAAGAAATTAGACCTGGTGGCTGTAAGATGGCCTGCTTGTCTACATATTGTGGCTGCTGTAACAGTACTAGCCAAGGAGGCAGATACATTGACTCTGGGACAAAACTTGGTGCATGACCTAGAAAGTGTGGTCTGTCAGGCCCCCTGACCAATGGTTGACTAATGCTCACATGACTCATTACCAGACTCTGTTGTTCAACTCTAATAGAGTCAATTTTGCTCTCCACAACTCTGAACTCAGCTACCCTGCTCCCAGACCCAGACTTTCAGCAGGTTCTTGCTGAGACACATAAGTGACATAGAGATCTGATGGACCAGTTACTAGAGGGTGCAGATGTTACCTGGTTCACAGACTGGAACAGCTATCTAGAAGAAGAAAAAAAAAAAAAAAACATACTGGAGCAGCTTTGGTAGCTGGACAGGCCCTGCCAGAGGACACATTGGCTCAAAAGACTCAACATCTACACAGACAGCAGGTATGCTTTTGCCACAGCCCACGTCTATGGGACCATATATCAACAGAGGAGTCTACTGACACCGGGAAGAAAAAGAAAATAAGAATAAAGAAGAAATGCTGGCTCTACTGAGGCCCTCCATGACCCTGCCAAGGTAAACATTACCCACTGTCCAAGTCACCAGAAGAGAGATACCATGTTAGCAAGGGGCAACAACATGACAGACTGAGGGGCACGAGCGGTTACAGCCATGGCCCTGCTGGTGCTCCTGGCAACGGAGCACGAGTTTGCCTACACAACAGACGACTTATCCCTTATTCCCAAAGATTCCAGTCACCAGTTCAACAAAAATAAGAGACTGTGATACACCTCCAGGGAAAGAAAATCCTGCCACAAAGACAAGCAGAAGCTGTGATCGAACAGATGCATCAGTGGACTCACTTAGGGGTAAGCAAGCTCATCCAGACATTTTCCAAGCCTAAGTACCATGTACCAGGTTTAAAACGCCTTGTGGAACAGGTGGTGCACAAGTGTGTGCCCTGCCAAAGAGTCAATGTCTGCCACACTATACTAGATCTAGGGAAAAGACACTGGGAAGACAGACCTGGTGTCTACTGTTAAATAGACTTTACTGAGAAAAATATGTGTATGAATCCTTCTGGTTTTGTGAACATTCTCAAGATGGATAGAAGCTTTTCCCTGTAAAAATGAGACTGCTCAGATAGTCATCAAGAAGATTATTAAAGAAAAAATTTTCCAAGGTTCAGAGTGCCAAAAGCAATAGTGTCAGATAATGGCCCTGCCTTTGTTGCCCAGGTAAGTCAGGGTGTGGCCAAGTATTTAGAGGTCAAATGAAAATTATATTGTGTGTACAGACCTCAGAGCTCAGGACAGATAGAAAGAATAAATAGAACTCTAAAAGAGACCTTGACAACATTAACCATGGAGACTGGCACAGACTTGGTGCTCCTTCTCCTTGCCCTATTTGGAACTAGAAATACTCTCTCTTGATTCAGTCTTACTCTTTTTGAGATCCTTTATGGGGCTCTCATGCCCATAACTGTCTTAAATGATGTGTTTAAACCTACATGTTGTTGTAATAATAATCTGTATGCTAAGTTAAAAGGCTTGCAAGTGGTGCAGAAAGAAGTCTGGTCACAACTGGGTACAGAGAATGAGCCATGTACCCCAAAGGTATCTCACCAGTTCCAGCCAGAGATCTGATCTACATGCACCTACATCATGCCCAGACCCTCAAGCCTCACTAAAAGGGTTCCTGCCTAGTCCTGTTTACTATCCCTTCTTATTCTGTTTTTGTTCCCATGTTAAAGATACAGTATAGTTTATGGTCCTCCAGCGTCAACACCAACCTATAGTCAAGATAGAAAAAGAGTATGATTTCTATTCTCCACATAGAGATATAGACTTCTGAAATTTTAAGATTAGAATTACTTAGTAGAAGAGGGGAAGGAAAGAAAGATGTAATTTCAAGACCTGTAAGTCATATAAAGTACTCAGAAATTGCTGGTTGTTTGTGAGTCTAGAGGCTGCCTGGGGCTGAGAAAAAAGAAAAACAAACCCGGGTATGCCCCGTAATTAAAACATTCCTGGGAACAGCTTGACCATAAAGATAAAGAGGAGTGTGAGGACATAACAGGGCTATCTGAACTGAGTCAACAACTCACAGAACTCTGATACCCTGCACGTACATGTAATTTTTCTGCTGATGTTTGAATAAACCAATAGTGTGTTGCTATGCTGAATTCCACACCCCTAAGCCCCTTACCCCATAAAACCCCTAGCTTCTGAGCCTCATGGCCAACATCCGTTATCTCCTGTGTGGGATGCATGTCTGTCCGGAGCTCTGTAATTAAACTACCTCATGTAATTACATCAAGACAGTCTATTAGTGATTTTTTGGGTGCACACCGAATCAGGAATTGAGTGGGGGTTTCCCCACTAGGTTCTATCAATTCTTATGCCAACATTAAAAAGGCCATAGGCTCCTAAATAAAGCAGAAATATATAAACATGTGTATAAGTTTCAAAGAAACATACTCGAGAGAAGCACTTACAAGACAAAGACCAAGGTAAAATTCTATGATACACTAAATATTTGTGTTTATATTGAAAATCCCTTGGGATCCTAAAGAAAGAAGAAATATGTAAATCTGTGCATAAGTGTCAAAGGAATATATGCAAGAGGAGCAAAGTGATTTGCCAAAGCAGAAATTTTGGTTTCTAAATAACTATATTTCAAAAGAAGAAATAGTCGTTTGTTTTTTTTTTTTAAGGTCACCAAGCAGTCATAACATCAGCATAAACTCTTTTTCTCCACTAGAAAATATTTATTTATATTCCACAAAGGATATCAGGGTTCAAAGTTTGAAACTGATGTAATTAAAGCCACATCAATCTTGTCATGACCTGCTACTTTTCAGTCTTGTCTCATAGGTTCTTATACACCAATCATTTATAGTGCAAGATACTAGCATGAAAAGGTGAAAGTAATTTGGGAAAATCATTTTAAAAGCAATTTTTAGCTGAAAAATTGTTTAAAGATATGACTGAAGGACTTAAATGTTCATAATTTTCTCTATGTATTATTTAATAACCCTTCATTTAATAGCACTTTGAAACATTCCAATATGTTAAATAAAATTCTATAAGAAAAATACTTGAAGTTTGAAACTAATGCTTATAACCAGTTGTTGCAATATACACCTTCAATCCCAAAATTAGAGAGATGGGAAGACAGATGGTAAGTGATTCTATAACAAACTTGTAAAATTTGATAGAGCATTTAATAATAATTAGCAGAATACCCATTTCCTCTCTGGTTATAATTTTGTTCCATAAATGCTAAACCCTAATTCGTTTTCCTACCAGGAAGATAGGTTAAAAGGAAAGATGAGAGTCTCAGGAGCATATGATAAACCATCTGTGTTTCATTTAATAAGAAATATATATACATATATATATTAAATAACACGTGTATTTATATATTGAAATAGAATAGAATAATACAGATTAAATACATTCAAATTTAGTAAGTCAAATAGTATGCACCCAAATAGAACACATGGAGGTCAAATTTTGACACCAGCAAAGGGAAAAGAGAATAAGATTAGAAGAAATTGTCTGTAAATGAATACATATTATTCCTAAATATACATCTTAGATATGCATACAGAAGGCATGCATTTCTACAAAGGGTTGTGCCCACCTGACACATCACTGAAAGCCAGTCAGGCAATAAGACCAGCAGCTGCAGCATGCAACTGATTCAGCAGCAGATGTGAGACAACACGCCCTGTTTCCAAATTTACTAGAAGGATAAAACCTTGTTAAAAAGGAAGCTGAATCTGGGTTATTCTGTAATGAGGTAAACAAAAGACAGCAAAACTGTGCTGCAGAACAAATCAAGATTTCACTGTAGAAGAGAGTAGAGGGAAAAGGGGGTCAAGGAGTTGGAAGTGAAACGGAAGGACGAATCCTCACCAGAGAAAGGGGTATTTCCATATGAAATAGAGAGTTTAAAAAGTCAGTGTCAGCATCCACCAGGACCTTGTATGCATGTGTGTACGTGTACGTGTGTGTGTGTGTGTGTGTGTGTGTGTGTGTGTGTGTGTGTGTGTACCTGGTTCTGATAGTCTATGTGGTATAGCCACAGACCAGTTTACAAAGTCATGGCAGAGGAATTTGATTACAAAATGCCTCCAGTTCTAATCTCAGACAACGTATGTCTGATGACAGAATGATCCACTTTCTGAACTGTTCTGTTTTTCTATTGGGCCACATTTTTGCTGTGTGGTTTCTCTGTCCTGCTGGATTTCGAAGTGCTGCTCTCAAGCCCAAGGTCTTGCAGAAGCAAAGCCTGCACTCCACAGTTGTGTTTCCCCTTTAAGGATTTCTAACAGTTGTTTTCTCAAATAAAACAAAATTTCACACGAGATATACCAAGCTACTAATGACCTTTTATATTTTAAACATGTAGCTTTTTCTCACCAAGAGCCAAATATGACTCTGTCGAAAAACTCGTTTTTGGCACTCATTATCTTTTGCCAATACCATCTCAGTAACAGGATTCTTGTACATCCCCAGTCTGAGCCTTATGTTAGGAATACAGCAAAGCAGCGTTCCTCACTGCTTTAATAAGTTTCCATGTGGAGACTCAATTGTAAAATTACTTTCAGGAAAAGGACTCACTTACTTTTTCTAATTGTAACTGCTAGGTTTTATTTTTTTATTCATTTATTTCAATGGGAAAACAAACAAAACAAAACAAAATAATCTCAAGGTGTCAAATTAAGTGAAATAAACATGACCCAGAAAGGCAAGCACCTATGTCTGGTATGTCACATCTAGCTTTGGGGTTTTAGATTTGAGTGTTGAGTTAGAGTGTCTCCAGGAGCCAGAAAGATAGAAAGAGTCCATGATGGTAGATTGGGGAAGATTCCTTAGGGAGGGTGGCAGAGAAGAATGAAGGTATGAGGGCAGGGGTAGCAATGCTATTGATCAAAGGTTGAAGTGAAGATGGAAGCAAAGGGTGGGCTAACTGAAGAAAAAATTATATTATATTATTATATTATATTTACATGATATGATATATGTGATATATGATATGTGTGATATTACACATAACATAATATATAATACATATAATTATGTATATTTGGCTGGATATTATATATAAAATATAACATGATAATACAATAAATAATATATACATCCCTTATGGAAAATCCATAAATGTATAAGCGAATAGAAATTATAATTCAATTTTTAAAAAGGCAAGTGTTAACAAAGTTAAAAATGCATGAGTAGGTAAGGGCCAGAAAGACCCGGGTTATTACATAAAAATCTCAGCACCAGGTGTGAGACACCCCTACATGAGTTCCCCAGATGGCCCCAAAACACAGACCATCAACATTGCTCTTGGCTGACTACCAGAATTAAGTGGTCAAATCCTGTTGCTTATATTTTGGTTGTAGCACATAGTGAAATCAAACTAGAACTAATTTAACAATGCACCCCCCACCATACATACACATACACACACACACACACACACACACACACACACACACTAGCTAGATAGTGCCAGGTGTTACTCAAACCACAGGGAAAGAAAAGTCATCACTGGACTTTCCCAGCACTGGACTCTACATTCTATATTACCAACCTTCCAGGCCAGATGTTCCCACTGGCACAGTAGTGGCATGACATTAGAGGTATAACCAACTATATAGTCTGAGTGGGATTATGGCCTTCTACTGTAAACCTAGTCAAAACTTTCATATCTGCAGATGTAGTAGACAAAAACAGGGCATGATGTACTTCCATAACAAAAGTTCATGACATTAAACTGCCTTCTATATTTATGGTGATGGTCTTAGAACTGGGATGATCTCAACCTTGATCACAGAAGCTTCTTTCTGAGACGAATTGTTAAAAACCACGACTCCCTAAGGTGCTACCTGTAAGTTACTCGCTACTGAAGGGTCAGTCCTCAGTGATATATTCATATAATCCCAACCTCAGGAAACATCAGGAGAGAAAGGGTTGAAACAATATAAGATCCAGAGAATGGGGGAGAGTGCTGGGGAATGGTGTCTTCTAAAGAAGATGTGGCTGCTATACTCTCAAACTAACAACACTTCTAGTTGCCTTCACAAGACCGGCGCAGGATCATTCCAGACACTAACTCTATCATTAATGGGGTAGGGTCTACAAGTCTCCACTTAAATGAGGAGCTATTGACAACTTGTGGGTGTAAGAAGGAGACACACTCCAGGGATGTGGCCACTGGTTGGTTGCTTCTGCACTTGCAGGCAGTACTGACCAGAATAAAGTCAGAAATTAAGAAGATAAAAGAGGAGATGAAGCTTGTGTTGGTGGAGACAGGAGGGGGAGGGGGAGTTGGGAGTGGGTATGAGCAATATACATTTTATAGTGTGTATGTGTGAATAAATTAAAAAGAATTTATAAAACATCAAATACAACATACTCATCCTAACAATAAAACTGATAAAGAAATCCAAACATCCATAGAGTAAAGGATACTTTTAAGGAAATGACAAGAAATATTTAAAGCATTCATATATAAAATTCTAAATAAATGAATTAAAAATGAAAAGAAATCGAAGAAGACTGTAAGGTGCTACTGTAGTTGATCATCGTATCTTGGCAATGAGAATAATTAATAATACATGATATTAAATCAAATGTGTACAGTACTTGGCACATGTAATTTTCTTGGCAAATCATTTTACTCAACGCCCCCAACATGTCTAAATATACTACCATATAGCAGAAAGTAAGCAAATACAAACTATCTAGGGAATGGTGTAGTTGATTTTAACTGTCAATGAGTCCAGAGGCAGTAGATTTAACTATAATATCTAACGCCTTCTGTATTTATTATGGCTAAAAATATAACCTATCTGCACAGTAGCTAAGACTTAATTTATTCACACCTTTTATTGGATCAGTCAATGAAAGACAGTAGAATCTGTTAAGACATGGTTTATTGAGAGAGTAACTAATTGTATCACTCTAATGAATAAGAGTGATCTGAAGATTCTTGGTAGCAGATGGCAAATCTTAAAGGTTCATGCCTTATTTCAGGTGTGAGGTGTAGACACTCAGAAAACAAAACCATGGAACAAATTAGGCATAGTCAGTGGAGCAGGGCAAACCTATTACAAGCAGCAGTTAGAAGCACAGTTGGGTTAGAATAGAATTCATATAGTAACAGCTCTGTGGAAATTCAGGTAGGTGATACCAGCATCAGAGGGGATAACAGATGTTGTCAATGGCAAGTGCAGAAACAAACACAGGAAGCCTGGTGGCAGGAAAGATTAAATAGTAATGAAATAAATTATAGAAAACATGGTGTACTTCCACCAAGTGCTATAGATGTATTTAAAAGAAACGGATATTATCTTAGCAGGGTGAATTTATAAAATAGACCAAGGTGAGGGTGGGAAGAATGTTTGCTGGTTGTCAATCATATTCCATATAAACTTGCATTACTGCAGGATACATTATTTTAATGCTGCCCTGTACTTACTTCACCCATTGCAAAACACACCATTACTTGTGATAAATCTGATTATCAACATCATAGCTCTGTGGGTGGTTATTTTATTCCCAGATGCATGGATGAGAAAACCAGTACAAAACTGGTTTTAAATTTTGAAGATTAAGAAGAGCCAGAATAAAGACCCACTTGTGGAATCTAACTTTATAACCAATAGAAAAGGTACTGTTGGAATTTTTATTGGTGTTGTTCAAATTCATGATGAAATTCACAGTGCATATGATAACAGGTAAGAGGTTTGGGGAATGAGGTCAGAAGGCCTTTATCCTGATAGATAAGGGTAGAGATATTAGCAAAAAGCTAGAGAAGACTAGCAAAGCTCCCATTTTGTCATTCTAGCACATGGAATCATGACACTAAACCAGTGGATTCCATTATCTTGCCTCTTGTTGTGAGGAACTGTTAAATAAAATTCTCTTTGTGTATCTTGTCATCTCAAGTCTTTTTTTCTAGGAGCAGAGTGGCTAAATATCAACCTGACACTGGAGAAACATATCTGGCAACAAAGATTTATGAGAGAAAATATCACAATATAAGTCAAGAAATACAGAATTTGAGGAGTATATACAGAATTCTGGTGTTGGGCACAATAGGTATAAAATACTTAGCACATTGGGTGATAATAAAAATCATATAGGAAAGTAACAAGTATTATAGGCTAAAAAGAATCCTCCTTAAGTTCATATGAAGTCTTAGTACCTACGAATGTGATTATATTCAGGAAATAATCTTTAAAAAGCTAAGCAAGGAGGAAGCCTTAGATAATCACTCGGCCAAGTACCTTAATCTCAGCTTCTACTATTGTACTGGCTGGCCAAAGGTGCTTGATTACAGAAGTCCTACAAAACACAAGGATCAAGACACAGAAAATAACAGGATGAGAAAATACTTGATAAATTTGACACAAAAGATATTATGTCTAAAAATGAAGCCTGGACCAACACAATGGAGATAGATAACATCAAATATTTCAATTAGTATGTCTGAGACAAAGAAGAAACAACAATTAATGTCAAAATTAGTTGTATTCTCAACTACTGCTCTGAAGCTTCTTATAAGGATAAGGCTAGAATTTAAAAAGGAAGAGACATTAGCAGGGTCCTGTTAAGTAGAGACACCCCTGTGTGTGTGAAAGGAGGGAGTCACTCTATGCTTATGGCACATGCCGCCATCAGATGCACAAAGGCAATCTTACTGTTTGCATCCTCTTAAATGAAACTGCAATCGATGTTAGGCCCAAACTAGGTCACTCCAGCTGCATTTTGGCTACATTCTTGCTGCTTTCCCTGATGAATGCCTCAAAAATAATGGTGAAATTTTCCTAAAAATAATGTATCCCAGCAGTCTGTAAGTCATGTAGGACACCAGGGCTTGCCTAGAAGTTTATTGCCAGTCACCAACTCTCTTTAAATAAATTCCACATTTTCTCTTCTTTCCTAAAGACCTTCCTTCCTTCCTTCCTTCCTTCCTTCCTTCCTTCCTTCCTTCCTTCCTTCCCTTTATATCCGGATCTATCTATAGCAGCATCCCCATCTACTCCCAGTGCCAGCCTCACACTCCCTCCCCTATCTTCCACTTCTTTTCTCCTAAGCGAACGGGAGTCCCCACCCCCCATGGGTACCAACCCACCCTTGCATATAAGTCAAAGCAGGACTGAGCCTGAGTGCAGCATGCTCTCCCAATGAGGATAGCCAAGGTAACCCAGCTATGGGAAAGGGATCCAAAGGCAGGCAACAGAGTCAGAGTCAGCCCCTGCTCCAATTGTTAGGGGACCCCCATGGCATCCAAGGTGCACATCTGCTACATATGCATACTTTTCAAACACAAATGTGTTTTTTTTTAATTATTTTATTAGGTATTTTCTTCATTTACATTTCCAATGCTATCCCAAAAGTCCCCCCAACTCCCCTACCCACCCACTCCCACTTTTTGGCCCTGGCATTTCCCCGTACTGGGGCATATAAAGTTTACATGACCAATGGGCCTCTCTTTCCAGTGATGGCCGACTAGGCCATCTTTTGATACATATACAACTAGAGTCAAGAGCTCCGGGGTACTGGGTAGTTCATAATGTTGTTCCCCCTATAGGGTTGCAGATCCCTTTAGCTCCTTGGGTACTTTCTCTAGCTCCTCCATTGGGGGCCCTGTGCTCCATCCAATAGCTGACTGTGAGCATCCACTTGTATAGCTGTCTCTTGTGAGACTATGCCGGGGCCTAGCAAACGAATGTGTTTTTAAACAGCAACTATATCCAGAGGTGAAAAAAAATGTATGCTGATTTGAATTCCTAGAATTAATCTGGGAGTTTGTTATCTACAATTCTGGATTTTAGTGTTATGATCATCATCCCCACCTCCTGGATTTAAAATAAAGACATGCAAGAGTAAGGTCTGAGAGTGAAATCCTTGCTTTACTTTTTCTTGTAACAAAGACATACTACCCTTAATTAACTTTCACAGCTTCAAATGACTACACTTAGTGAAAATGGCAAGTCCAGAGTCGAGGAGAGCCGCAGACCTGTGCCTTCTGCACCAATGCTACACCCAAGCTATGACTGTAAAAGGAATTGCTGGGCTAACTCTGTGAGTAGTGAGAAAATGATATATCACTGACACAAGACAGATACATCATTGTCTTTGAACTAGGGAGAGTTTATGCTCCAGCCATGGTATTTACTCAACCAAAAACCTAATGCAAAGTGATCTTTGATTCTTTTTAAGTCTACAAAGTAAAGAAATTACAGAGGAAAAGTATAATGTTAGTAATAGTTGTTTTGTGAGAGTCAAATAACAAAGCTGTTTGAATAACATAAAAAGTGAAAGATGTTGATAAAAAACCGCAATGTATCTAGCCAAGATAATTGATAAACATTTTGTTTAAAAAAAAAAAAAACTGTTCCCTTCAAAAGAAACAACCTCCTATTAGAAAGCGAAAGCTATCACAGATTCATTTTGCCACATAAATCAAAGCCTGGCTTCAGAGATTAGAGATAGGAGTGACTTAGTTAGGGACTAATGGAGACAAATTCACATTGAAGCTAGTGCTTATTATCCATTCTAAAAACTATAGCCTCTTAAAACTACCCTACAGTTACACAGTCTATGAAAACAAAAGGAAAGGTATAGCTGGGTGAGAGTACATATGTTTAAAACATGTTCCAATTTACTGACTACCTAAACACTTTGTTAAGACCTACTGCAGAGGAATAAAAAAAGGGGGAGGTCACTTTCAAAATATTGCTGTTATTGTCAATGCCACTCAAAGAAAAACTCAGATGGAGATGGACTGACTCCTGTTACTATAATTCAGATTCTGTCCCTCATGGATCAATGAATAATTTTTACTTTCAGGTCTTATTATTTAAGAAATACATTTTAGATAACTATGCTTGACACAATGATTGTTTTAGTGGATATGGGGAAAGGATCCTGAAAATGCACTGGGGGAAAAAAAAAACCATCATTCTGCATGCCGTTAAGAGTACTTTTGAGTCATGAGAGGAAGACATCTCAAGGGAAAGTGGAGTTTGGAAAAGCCGATTCCAACCCTTAAGGATAACTCTGATAGGTTCACACTCCAAGGAGGAGCTAACTACAGATGTAGCTGAAGTTATAAAATAACTATAACTATATCTGGGATATAAATATGTTATTTGAAGCTTGTCATCCCACGATAAACCTAACCAAGTGAAGGGTTGCTGTATATTGGTGAGAAAAATTAGTTTCTTTAGGTGGACTTCCAATTTCAACTCTCATAAGTAGCCCTGAAGACAAAATGAAACAAACTAAAACAAACAAAACAAAAAAAAATTTTTTGGTTTAAATGGTCAAAGTATGTGAAAGGTAAAGAACAGGGTTGGACCTTTTAGATTCCACTCATACACAGTTATAAAACACACACATGTGTGTGTGTGTGTGTGTGTGTGTGTGTGTGTGTGTGTGTGTGTTTTATTTTACAGACAGATAGATAGATAGATGATAGATAGATAAACTATTAAGTGGATATTTTATTTTCTATATGTAATATACATTGAAGAATATATGTTGAAGTAAATGAAGTCAACACACGTTTATCAGTATCTGGTGTCCAGCTCACTGATTTACAATGACACTAATTCATTCAATAGGCAGAAATAGCATGACTTAAACTCTCCTTAAAGCTCTCACCACCCAACACTATTGTGCTGTGCATTAATTTACAACACCCGAACTTTAAGGTACAGATTTAAGCCATAATGGTGTTGATGGTGTTCTCTTCCTGAGATTCTGGGACAATCGTGGTGAAAGTTTAAAAGGTAAAAATGCAGGGATCCATCCCATAATCAGCTTCCAAACGCTGACACCATTGCATACACTAGCAAGATTTTGCTGAAAGGACCCTGTCTCTTGTGAGACTACGCCGGGGCCTAGCAAACACAGAAGTGGATGCTCACAGTCAGCTATTGGATGGATCACAGGGCCCCCAATGGAGGAGCTAGAGAAAGTACCTAAGGAGCTAAAGGGATCTGCAACCCTATAGGTGGAACAACATTATGAACTAACCAGTACCCCAGAGCTCTTGACTCTAGCTGCACATGTATCAGAAGATGGCCTAGTCGGCCATCACTGGAAAGAAAGGCCCATTGGTCATGCAAACTTTATATGTCCCAGTACAGGGGAACGCCAGGGCCAAAAAGTGGGAGTGGGTGGGTAGGGGAGTTGGGGTGAGGATATGGGGGACTTTTGGGATAGCATTGGAAATGTAAATGAGGACAATACCTAAAAATAAAATAAAATAAAATAAAATAAAATAAAAGGTAAAAATGTTATGCTGACAGCTTTCACCCTACCACAAGTACATGGAAGGTAAAGAATAGGGTTAGACCTTTTAGCTTCCAGTCATGTACATTTATATAAACACCTTATTATACCCTTTGGACATGTTGGACCTTTACAAATAATTAAGTGAATATTTAGTCAGTCAAAATTTAGGTGTAATGAAACCTAAAAATTGTTTCTCATCCAAACAAGCAAAAATGTAAAGGGCATTGCCAATGTACTGGCATTCTAACTAAAGGGATCTTTAGAGAATCTCCTTGCCTTTAAAACTTTTACTGTCTAAGTGGTTGTCATAGCAAGGATGTCCATTGCTATGAAGAGAACAAGCCAACTCTTATAAAGGACATTTAACCAATGGGCCTTTCTTTCCAGTGATGGCCGACTAGGCCATCTTCTGATACATGTGCAGCTAGAGTCAAGAGCTCTGGGGTACTGGTTAGTTCATAATGTTGTTCCACCTATAGGGTTGCAGATCCCAGGGTAGCTTACAGGTTCAGAGGTTCAGTCCACTATCATCAAGTCAGAAAACCTCCCAGCATCTAGGCAGGCATGGCACTGGAGGAGCTGAGAGTTGTACATCTTATTCCAAAGGCAAACAAGAAAAGACTGGCATCCTCAGGGAGCTAGGAGCATGTTCTCTCAAAAGTCCATACCCACATTGAAAACTTCCTCCAATGAGGCCACACCTAGTCCAACAAGTCCACACCTCCTAATAGTGCCCCTCCCTACCTCAAGCACATTCAAATGTCCACACTGGTGATTTTGAATTTTGCATTAAGTGCCTAGTTGTCATAGTGATTGAAGCAATGCTAATATTTTACAACTATGCATGTGTCATGATTCAAAACGTCTCTTCTTCCCTTTCCTTGAGAGAATAAGATAAAGAAGCTGCTCTAACAGGCATCCTCAAAGGACTCATCCTGACAAGATACATCATTAGCCTCCCAGAGGGGACACATTTCCCTTTGTCTCCTCTGTTGCACATTCTCTTATTCATAGGCCATAGCCTGCCAAAGAGCAGCATTTCTCCTCTTCCCACTCTGTCTTCTCTTTCCCCGCCCACCCCCGTCCCCCATGCAGAGGCAGCCTCTATACCTCTCCCTGGCGAGACCATTTCCATGATTTGATTTTGCCAAAACCCACCACTTAGTTCCATCAGCTACTACACAATCACTACGGTATTAGATTTCTAAATGAAAGTTGTCATCCTCTTTAAAGGGAACTGAGCTAAGAGACACTAAAGCTAACATCTTGCTTTTCCTATGTTCTGCTGCTGAAACAGAATGCACAGATAATGTGTAAGCCATACCAGCTATTTCAGATCACCTTCCTGGATGCCTATAAATCTAAGAACACACCATCATCATCCAGCAAGGCCCTCATACTGTACCTTCCTGTGGTGGAAGGTGGGAGAACATATATTGAAGTGAATGAAATCAACACACATTTATCTGTATCTGGAGTTCCAGCTAACTGACTCACAATGACACTAATTCATTCAAAGGCAGAAATAGCATGACTTAAACTCTCCTTAAAGCTCTCACCACCCAATACTGTTGTGTTATGCATTAATTTACAACACCTGAACTTTAAGGAACAGATTTAAACCATAATGGTGTTGATGGTGTTGTCTTCTTGGTGAAGATTTTAAAGGTCAAAATGCTATACTGACAGTTTTCACCCTACCACAAGTATATGAAAGGTAAAGAACAGAATTAAGCCTTTTAAATTCCAGCCATGCACATCTATATAAACATAACATTATTGAATCCAAAGAAGAAATGAATGAATAAACACAGAGCATACATTTTGATCATTTTAAAGCTCACATTCAAATAAGATTCTGCAGACTTCCTTTGGTCTTTACCTGGAATATGCTAAACCTCTACCACTGGCTTTTAGGTTCCACAGAATTATACATTTTTCTCCAATAGTGCTTGTTATTTTAAGAAAAGACATGCCAGCAACTGAGGATTATGTGAGTGCATAAAAGAATAATCTTATCCTCAAAGATTTTCAAAGGAAGCTACAACATAAGTAACAACCTTGGCATAGTTTTATTAATATGAATTAGAATCCTACAAATATATTAATTATTCAAGAGTTTTGCTTGTTAGAGTGTATGTAGTTTGAGAATAAAAGGGGAGACTTTTTTTTTCTGTGCATGTTTCAACATATTTAAGTTATACTTTCTTTAATCTTTGAGTCTTAGGAAGTAATCTTTTATAAATAGATAAAAGAAATGGAAATGACAAATAATTTAAGTGCTGTAATTCACTGTTACTTATTCTTGCTCAGAATTCAAGCCCTTTACACAGACGGAGGACTGGAATCCCAGGAACTTCCATGCAGTGCATCACCAATATACCCAGGGAATTTTACCATTTCAGTAAAATCAGACAGTTTTCACCAATTTTTTAAAAAATTATCTTTAATCGTTTTTTTTTCAGTCCAGTTGTTATCCCCATCCTGGTCCACCTTCAGACAGTGCCTTATTCCATCCCTCATCCCCTCTGACTTAAAGAGGATGTCCCAATTCCCCAGCCCACCAGGCCTCCCTACTTCCTGGAGCCTCAAGTGTCTCAAGGGTTAGGTACATCTTCTCTTACTGAGGCCAGACCAGTCAGTTCTCTGCTGTATGTGTATCAAAGGCCTCTTATTAGCTGGTGTATGCTGCCTTGTTGGTGGCTCAGTCTCTGAGAGATCTCAGGGGTCTAGGTTTGTTGAGACTGCTGGTCTTCCTATGAGGTCACCCTCCTCCTCAGCTTCTTCCAGCCTTTCCCCAATTCAACCACAGGGGTCTACTTAATTGATCCTCTTGTTCTTCTTATGGGCTAGCTCATTCAGTCCTTCCAGTAACTCACTGGGGTCCCTAGACTATTCCAATGTTTGGCTGTAAGTATCTGTATTTGTCTTAGTCAGGTGCTGGCAGAGCTTCTCATAGGACATGCTCCTATCTACAAGCATGTCTTGACATCAGCAGTAGTGTCAGGGTTTGGTATCTGTACAAGGGATGGATCCTAAGGTAGGGTAGTCTCTGAATGGCCTTTCCTTCCGTCTCCATTTTTGTCCTTCAACTTCCTTTAGACAGGAACAACTCTGGGTTAAAGTTTTTGAGATGAAAAAAAAAAAGTTTTGAGATGGTTGGGTGGCTCCATCCCTCAACTGGGGACCATGTCTATCTATTAGAGGTGGTTTCTTCAGATTCTACCTCCCCACTGTTGGACATTTTGGCTAATGTCATCCTGGGAGCCTCTTCCATACCTGGTGTCTGAGACTTTCTAGTTATTTCCCCTATCCCCAAACCACACTGATGCATAGTTCTATTCATTCTCCTGGCCCTCTGGACTTCTTTGCTGTCTCTCCCATGCCTGATCCTGCCCCCCCTTTCCCCTCCTCCTCTCCTCTCCCACCCAGATCCCTACCTCCCTCTGCCTCCTGTGATTAGTTTGTTCCCCCTTCTAACTGAAATTGAAGCATACACTTGGGCCTTCCTTCTTGTTACACTTCATATAGTCTGTGAGTTATATCATGGGTATTCTGAGCTTCTTGGCTATTATCCATTTATCAGTGAGTACATACCATGTGTGTCCTTTGGGTCTGAGTTTACCTTGCTCAGGATATTTTCTAGTTCCATCCATTTACTGCCAAATGCGTGATGTACTTGTTTTTAATAGTTGAGTATTATAGTTTTCCATTGTGTAAATGTACCACAATTTCTTTATCCATTTTTCTGTTGATGGATATCCGGGTTGTTTCTAGCTTCTGACTATTATAACTAAGGCTGCTATGAGCATAGTAGAGCATATTTCCTTGTAATATGGTAGGATATCTTCAGGATATTTGTCCAGAAGTGGTATAGCTGGGCCTTCAGGTAGAATTATTTCCAATTTTCTGAGGAGCTGCAAGATTGATTTGTAGTTTTTCCAGTTTACAATCCCACCAGCAATGGAGGAGCATTCTTCTTTTCCACATCCTTGCCAGCATCTACTGTTGCCTGAGTTTTTATCTTAGCTATTCTGATTGGTGTCAGGTGGTATCTCAGGGCCATTTTGATTTGTATTGCCCTGCTGACTAAGGATATTGAACATTTGTCTAGGTGCTTCTCACCCATTCAAAATTCCTCAGGTGAGAATTTTCACTTTAGCTCTGTACCCCATTTTTAATTTTTTGTTTGTTTGTTTGTTTGTTTTGTTTTGTTTTTCAAGACAGGGTTTCTCTGTGTAACCTTGGCTGTCCTGGAACTCACTTTGTAGACCAGGCTGGCCTCAAGCTCAGAAATCCGCCTGCCTCTACCTCCCAAGTGCTGGGAGTAAAGGTGTGCACCACCACGCCCGGCTTTAATTGGGTTATATGTATTTTTGGAGTCTAGATGTTTGAGGCAAGAACTCCTTGATCTATTATTTTTCTTCAGATGAGTGTCTTAGCAGGTATGAGATGATCATCCACTTAATTGACAGCTCTCCAACTCTCTATTTCATTTCTACTCAAACCAGTGGTTCCTGTCCAGAAACTGGGCCACTAAAAAGGCCAGACAGGATGGAGAACAGATCAAAATCCATTGGTATTTCTTCCATACTTCTTGAGTCCTATGACATTACTTGAGTCAATGACATTACTATTATGCCAGAGGTTCTGTCACAAGCAAAAACAACTATGCCTTCAGCCCCAATGCTTTCATAGAAAGAAGGGGCCAGCAACCAACTAGCCATTTTTTCCCCAAGAGCTGAAAAGCAAACATAGCTGTTCTAAGTGACTACAGGATACTTGAGAAGACTTCCACGGAAGATACCTTGTAATGGCTCCAAGGAGCCTCATTTGCATGACAACTTCAGAGGACTCCACTACAGACACTCTAGATGTTCTGTCCTATATTGCACATGCTATCAATGACATCATAAAGAAGGGGGTGGGGTCCTCTACCACAAGACAGGAACAGCTTTTCCCAGCATCCTGAGCACTGGTATAACTAAGCAAAATGTTTGTAAACAGGAGGTTAGCTGACAGGAGGCTTGGACAAGCATGACAGGATTTATAAGCAGTACCATTTTGATTTCTTATTTTTTGCTTACTTGAGGTTTTTAACATATTAGAGCAGGCCAATCTGGGGACACTAAAATCAAGCAATCCCTAGGACCATTAGCCTTGTCATACCCAGCAAAGACAAGTGACTAAAGACTTCCAAGAACATGGCCAGGAGCAGAGATTTCAAAAAAAAAAAAAAAAAAAAAAAAACTGAGTCCATGAGGGACTGTACAAGTGCTGAAAGGTAAGAGAATAAAATGCTGACTACAGATTGCGGAGGCTGCAAGACTGTCGAATGTGAAGAGCTACACTTAAGGACAGCAGAAGAATCATAGAAACACTGCCACAGCCACTGAAGGAGCTCAAGAGTGTCATCACTGTCTAGCAGCTGTCAAAGGCTACTGACAGAGCTGTGAACACTAGGTGCCAGGGCATACCAACACTCAAGGCTCAGGGTTATCATACTGAGACCTGAGGACCACTGGCAGTGACTCTAAAGGCTCTGCCTTTGACTTCATGATTCCCATCTGAACAGAGGAAAGAAAGCCTTGCCAATGTGAAGCCAATGCACAAATCCACAGAAACAAGGCTTTGAATAGACAGTTCTGACACTAATTCATTGTGTGAGGTTAGGCCCTGTCAATTATTGCTGCTTCTAGTACTCTTAATCCTGCCCTCTTAGAAACAATTTCCCTGTGTGCTCCCTTTCACTCTGTTTTCCTTTATACCATTGTCTTACACTGTTAAGTTGCTCACCATTCCTATTGGCCATCTCTCATTCAAGCAGGCTCTTCATTGCTTGTGACTAAAGATACTGGGTATTTAATTTGTTCCTTTGATTTCTTTTTATTGAAGTCACAGCATCACAATGGGGTTTTATTAACTTCTGCATCCTCAGCACCTAAAACAGCAGTGAATGAAAAAGAATTGCTGAGTAACTGTTTGTTGATGAGTGAATGGCATCCACTATGCATTGCCTTAAAAATGTATTTTCTTTTTTAAAAAAATCTAATTTTATTTGTAATTCATTTTTATGCTCCATATTCCATTCCCCGCCCCTCCCCATCTACCCTCCAACTGCCCACATCACACACCTCCTCCCCAACCCACTCTGTCTCCATGTGGATGGCCCCACCTGCCATCCCACCTGACCTCTAAACACCCTGGGGCCTCCATCTCTTGAGGGATAGGTGCATCAGCTCTGAATGAACACAGACCTGGAAGTCCTCTACTGTATGTGTGTTAGGGAGCCTCATATCAGCTGGTGTATACTGCCTGGTTGGTGGTCCAATGTATGAAATATCTCGAAGGTTCAGATTAATAAGGCTGCTGGTCCTCCTACAGGATCTCCCTTCTCCTCACCTTCTTTCAGTCTTCCTTAGTTCAACAACAGGGGTCAGCTGCTTCTGTCCATTGGTTGGGTGCAAATATCTGCATCTGACACTTTCAGCTGCTTGTTGGGTCTTTCAGAGGGAAGTCATGCTAGGTCCCTTTTTGTGAGTGCTCCACAGCCTCAGTAATAGTGTCAGGCCTTGGGACCTCCCGTTGAGCTAGATCTCACATTAGTGCTATCACTGGCCCTTCTTTTCCTCAGCCTTCTCTCCATTTCCATCCCTGTAATTCTTTCAGACCAAATAAATTATGGGTAAGAGGTGTGACTGTGGAATGGCAACCCCATCCCTCACTTGATGTTCTGTCTTCCTATTGGAGGTGGGTTCTATAAGTTCCCTCTCCCTACTGTTTGGCATTTCATCAAAGGTCCTTCTCTATGAGTCCTAGGAGTATTTCACCTCCCAGGTCTCTGGTGCATTTGGGGGGTCCCCCCAACCTCCTATTTCCTGAGGTTGCCTGTTTGCATTCTTACCACTGAACCTTGGGGCTTCAGTCCTTTTCTCTCACCCAGTATCAGGTCAGGTTCCCCTCTACTCCCCACTGCTCCCTATCCCATCCACTTTCCCTCCAAAGTCCCTCCCTCCCTCCCTCCCTCCCTCCCTCACTTCCTCCCTGCTTGTGATTGCTTTCTTCTTCTTCTCTTTTTTAATTAGGTATTTATTTCATTTATATTTCCAATGCTATCCCCCAAATCCCCCACCCTCTCCCCCACCCACTCCCCCACCCACCCACTCTCACTTCTTGGCCATGCTGTTTCCCCATACTGAGGCAGATAAAGTTTGCACAACCAATGGGCCTCCCCCTCCCTCCCTCCCTCCCTCCCTCCCTCCCTCCCTCCCTCCCTCCCTCCCTTCCTCCCTGCTTGTGATTGCTTTCTTCTTCTTCTCTTTTTTAATTAGGTATTTATTTCATTTATATTTCCAATGCTATCCCCCAAATCCCCCACCCTCTCCCCCACCCACTCCCCCACCCACCCACTCTCACTTCTTGGCCATGCTGTTTCCCCATACTGAGGCAGATAAAGTTTGCACAACCAATGGGCCTCTCTTTCCACTGATGGCCAATTAGGCCATCTTCTGATACATATGCAGCTAGAGACACAAGCTCTGGGGGGTACTGGGTAGTTCATATTGTTCTTCCACCTATAGGGTTGCAGATCCCTTTAGCTCCTTGGTTAGTTTCTCTAGCTCCTCTATTGGGGGCCCTGTGATCCACCCAATAGCTGACTGTGAGCATCCACTTCTGTGTTTGCTAGGCCTTGGCATAGTCTCACAAGAGACAGCTATATCTGGGTCCTTTCAGCAAAATCTTGTTAGTGTATGCAATGGTGTCAGCGTTTGGAGGCTGATTATGGGATGGATCCCCAGATATGGCAGTCTCTTGTGAGACTATGCCGGGGCCTAGCAAACATGGTCCATCCTTTCCTCTCAGCTCCAAACTGTGTCTCTGTAACTCCTTCCATGGGTGTTTTGTTCCCAATTCTAAGAAGGGACAAAGTGTCCACACTTTGGTCTTCATTCTTCTTGAGTTTCATGTGTTTAGTAAATTGTATCTTATATCTTGAGTATTCTAAGTTTCTGGGCTAATATCCAATTATCAGTGAGTACATATTGTTCTTCTGTAATTGGGTTACCTCACTCAGGATGATGCCATCCATGTCCATCCATTTGCCTAGAAGTTTCATAAATTCATTCTTTTTAATAGCTGGGTAGTACTTCATTGTGTAAATGTACCACATTTTCTGTATCCATTCCTCTGTTGAGGGGCATCTGGGTTCCTTCCAGCTTCTGGCTATTATAAATAAGGCTGCTATGAACATAGTGGAGCATGTGTCCTTCTTACCAGTTGGGGCATCTTCTTGGATATATGCCCAGGAGAGGTATTGCGGGATCCTCCGGTAGTACTTTGTCCAATTTTCTGAGGAACCGCCAGACTGATTTCCAGAGTGGTTGTACAAGCTTGCAATCCTACCAACAGTGGAGGAGTGTTCCTCTTTCACCACATCCTCACCAGCATCTGCTGTCATCTGAATTTTTCATCTTAGCCATTCTGACTAGTGTGAGGTAGAATCTCAGTGTTGTTTTGATTTGCATTTCGCTGATGATTAAGGATGTTGAACATTTTTTCGGGTGCTTCTCAGCCATTCTGTATTCCTCAGGTGAGAATTCTTTGTTTAACTCTGAGCCCCATTTTTAATGGGGTTATTTGATTTTCTGGAGTCCACCTTCTTGAGTTCTTTATATATATTGGATATTAGTCCCCTATATTAACTCAAACAAATCAATGGCCTTTCTCTATACAAAGAATAAACAGGCTGAGAAAGAAATTAGGGAAACAACACCCTTCTCAATAGTCACAAATAATATAAAATACCTTGGCATGACTCTAACTAAGGAAATGAAAGATCTGTATGATAAGAACTTCAAGTCTCTGAAGAAAGAAATTAAAGAAAATCTCAGAAGATGGAAAGATCTCCCATGCTCATGGATTGGCAGGATCAATATAGTAAAAATGGCTATCTTGCCAAGAGCAATCTACAGATTCAATGCAATCCCCATCAAAATTCCAACTCAATTCTTCAATGAATTAGAAAGGGCAATCTGCAAATTCATGTGGAGTAACAAAAAACCTAGGATAGCAAAAACTATTCTCAAGGATAAAAAAAAAAACCTCCTGTGGAATCACCATGCCTGACCTATAGCTATACTACAGAGCAATTGTGATAAAAACTGCATGGTACTGGTATAGCGACAGACAAGCAGACCTATGGAATAGAATTGAAGACCCAGAAATGAACCTACACACCTATGGTCACTTGATCTTTGACAAGGGAGCAAAAACCATCCAGTGGAAAAAAGACAGCATTTTCAACAAATGGTGCTGGCACAATTGGCGGTTATCATGTAGAAGAATGCAAATTGATCCATTCCTATCTCCTTGTACTAAGGTCAAATCTAAGTGGATTAAGGAACTCCACATAAAACCAGAGACACTGAAACTTATAGAGGAGAAAGTAGGGAAAAGCCTCAAAGACATGGGTACAGGGAAAAAATTCCTGAATAGAACAGCAATGGCTTGTGCTGTAAGATCGAGAATTGACAAATGGGACCTCATAAAATTGCAAAGCTTCTGCAAGGCAAAAGTCACCGTCAATAAGACAAAAAGGCCACCAACAGAGTGGGAAAGGATCTTTACCTATAGTGATTGCTTTCTTCTCTCTCTCCAAGTAGGACTGATGGGTCCTTACTTGGGCACTTCGGCTTGACAAGCCTTTTGAATTCTGTGGACTGCATCTTGTGTATTCTATATGTTTTTTTTTCTTTCTTTTTTTTTTTTTTTGACTAATATCCACTTATTAGTGAGTACATACCATATATGTCCTTTTAGGTCTTAGTTACCTCACTCAGGATGATATTTTTTAGTTCCATCCATTTGCCTGCAAAAGTCAGGATATCCTCATTCTTAATAGCTGAGTAGTATTCCATTGTGCAAATGAACCACATTTTTTGTATCCATTATTATGTCTTGGGACATCTAGGTTGTTTCCTGCTTCTGGCTTTTGCAAATAAGGCTGCTATGAACATAATAGAACACGTGCCTCGGTGGCATGATGGGACATCTTTTGGGTATATTCCCAAGAGTGGTGGAAACTGAACAACTCTTTACTCAGTGATAACTTGGTCAGGGAAGAAATAAGAAAGAAATTAAAGAGCTCCTGAAATTTAATGAAAATGTTGACACATCATATCCAAACCTTTGGGACACAATGAAAGCAGTGCTAAGAGGAAATTGGTAGCACTAAGTGCCCTGGTAAAGAAACTGGAGAGATCTTACACTAACAACTTAACAGCACACCTGAGAGCCCTAGAACAAAAAGAAGCAAACTCACCTAAGAGAAGTAGAATGCAGAAAATAGTCAAACTCAGGGCTAAAATCCACCAAATAGAAACAAAGAAAATAATACAAAGAATCAGGAAAACCAAAAGCTGGCTCTTTGAAAGAATCAACAAGATAGATAAACCCCTAGCCAAACTAACTGAAGGGCCAAGAGGCAGTATCCAAATTAATAAAATCAGAAATGAAAAGGGAGACATAACAACAGAAAAGGAGGAAATTAAGAAAAAAATCATCAGATCTTACTATAAAAGTCTATACTCAACAAAACTAGAAAATCTAGATGAAAATGAAAGTTTTCTAGACAGATGTCACATACCAAAGCTAAATCAAGAGCAGACAAACTACTAAACAGGTCCATATTGCACAAAGAAATAGAAGAAGTCATTGAAAAACTCCCAAGGGAAAAAAAAAAAAAAAGAAGCCCAGGTCCAGATGGATTTTAGTGCAGAATTCTACCAGACCTTCAAAGAAGATCTGATACTAATTTTCCTCAAACTATTCCATAACATAGTAGTAGAAAGAATACTAACTAACTTGTCTTGTTCTATGATGCCTCAGTCCCACTTGGGAGAGAAAAGAAAGCAATCAAAAGTGGGAGGGAGGGAGGGAGGGAGGGAGGGAGGGAGGGAGGGAGGGAGGGAGGGAGGGAGGGAGGGAGAGATTTGAAAGGGAAAGTGGATGGGGTGGGGGGCAGTGGGGGGAATCTGTTCTGGTATTGGGTGAGAGAAAAGGACTGAAGCCTTGAGGCCTACAATTACTCTGATACCTAAACCACACAAGGACCCAACCAAAAAAGAGAACTTCAGACCAATCACATTATGAATTTTGATGCAAAAATATTCAATAAAATTCTTGCAAATCTAATCCAAGAGCACATCAAAACCATCATTCACCACGATCAAGTAGGCTTCATCCCAGAGATGCAAGGTTGGTTTAATATATGAAAATCCATTAATGCAATCCACTATATAAACAAACTCAAAGAAAAAAAATCACAGGATCATCTCCTTAGATGCTAAAAAAGTTTTTGACAAAATACAACACCCCTTCATGTTAAAGACATTGGAGAGATCAACAATTGAAGGCCCATATCTAAACACAATAAAATGTATTTTCTAAGCCACCAACCAAGGAGTACACATGGCTCTAGCCACATATTTATGTAAAGGATGGCCTTGTCAGGCATCAATGGGAGGAGAGGTCCTGCATCCTGTGAAGGCTCCATAGAGGCCACAGTGTAGTGGAATCGAGGGTGGGGAGGCAGGAGACAGTGGGTGGGTGAAGAAACACCCTCATAAGGAGGGGGAGGAGGTATTGGGAGGGGAGGAAACCGGGAAAGGGGATAACATTTGAAATGTAAAAAAAAGAAAATATTCAATTTAAAGAAAAGATAAAAGGTATTTTCATTTTAGTCTATCCACAATGAACAATAAAACCCATATAACACCAGACTGCTCTGGAAAATAGTTGCCCAAAGCATCAGCAATGGTTTACAACAAAAACTACTTCCTCCACTTAACTGCATTTATACTTCAAGGTGCAGCTAAATCTTAATCATGTTTTCAGCATCTCTTGGACCTACACTTGTAACTCTAAATGTCTTTTCTCTGTGTTCCTACATCATTTTAAACTGCTTCTAAAATGGGATTTCAAATACTTGATAAAAGTGATAGGCTGACATGTGCATCTTCCCATTGGTTTTGAAATTGCTAAGTGTAAGAGTTGTGTCTTACATGAAGCTATAACTCAGTGTGATTTGATTAATCTGCAAGTCAGACATGCTGGAACTTGGAGTTATGTGAGGTCACTGGCCATTTAATAGCTCCAACTATATGCAGTGTAATATGTGCACCACTGAACTCATGATCTTCACCTGATAGCTTGATAACCTTACAGTATCCATATGGCTATAATCACAATAATAGTACAGTCTTACTTTTCGTGTCCTCAAACATGCTAGGTAACTAATAACCTTGTCGTCCTGATCCTCCTCTCTGTCTCAAAATTAGTGAGTTTATAAGCATGTACACCATGTCCAGGTGGATAATATCACAGTTTAATGTAGTACTGCAAGCTATTCATCTATTAATTTGAGAACTTCCTTCACCCTATGTTCAATGTTGATGTCATCCATTTCAAATCTTGCCAAGTATGCATCTCACTTTAGTTCTTTCCTCTCTTTGACTCTATGTTACTCTAAATATCAATCCATTACCTCAGTGTTGTACTGCCAAGAGCTTTCAAATGCTTCCCCTCAAAGGCTCTTTCCTGTGTACAATATCTTTTACAATCTAAGAACACTAATATTTTAAAAACACAAATGTGTCCATATATCATGAAATTCTCTTCACAAAACATTTCTGGGAATGTCTATTGTTCTTAGGATACAGTTCAAAGTGTTTATTGTTGGCCACAAGTCCTTCTGTGCCCTCACCTGGCCCAGGTGTCCAGACCAACTAGCTAGTCGCACCTTGCCTTCCTTGCACACTGGTCTTTCACACTCCCAGGTCTAAATGCATGGCATATCTGGTTCTCCTGTCTCCTGTTTCCAGAGTAAAATCCGACTCAGCTGTTACCTCTCAGTTCACATAGCATGTAGGGACAACAATCCAACCAGGAGATAGAGAAAATGTTAATGTTTCTGTTAATTTCTCCTTTGTCACACTTGGCAGCTCATAATTCTGCTTTGGGGAAATGTTTCTCTCTACTAATAACATGCTGGGGATTGAAGCATTCTGAAAAATGTTTCAGTTCCTAAGTCCTATGCCTACATGAGCAATTTAATTAAATAAATGTTTTATGGAATTCTTGGATCAATTTGAGTTATAGGAGTTTATCTAGAGGATAAACTATAGTTTATAATTATAAGAGCTACAAAATAGAATATGGATAGAAAACACCATTTACACATTGTTTTTAAATGCATGGCCACTCTTACCCATGACAAATACCACTTCTTTTTACATCTTATGTTTTTCTGTGTAAAGGAAGACAACAAAATTGCAATGCAATGGCTTCTCATGACTTAATGCAAAGTAGGTTTCTTTACTTTCACAGTTCCATAACACTTATGTCAGTTGTACAATTATTTAACCCAACATGCCAGAAATTATGCCTCTATAATCTCTGTATAATATAGTAATGTAAGTATTGATTTCTACTCACACTTTCAAGTCCTGTTACTGTGTTTCCATGATGGTGTCAATAAGCTGAAGTCATGCTGAGTGTAGGCAGGCAAATATAAATACTAAGAAGTTTTCTGGTAGTGTTGAACTAGGAGTCATAGAACATAAAAGTAATGCAACACAACTCTATCTTCTTTAAACTTCTGGGTCTGTAATGACTATTTTATTGAGATGGGATTGTTTTCAGTATTGAGGATGTAAACATTGGGCTTTTGAACAGTGTTTTCAAGTGTGACTATGATTTCTCCCAAATCCAGAGAATCGTTTGAAGACTCATTTCGAAAAATATAAGGTTCAACCTGATCTTATTTTCAGAGAGTATGTACCTGCATTCCAAGCATTGTCAACTCCCTTAAGATGTCACAAATCTGACAAGTTCCTATATTAGATGAGATTTATATTTCAAGGCAAATAATCAGACACATATATACAAATACACAGTTTCTCGAATTTGTGGACACAAAACTGCTGACCTCATGGAACCAAGTGGAATGGTTCTCACTACAAACTTCAAAATACATGAAATAAAGAGGTGAGAGGAAGTCAAATAATGGGCTATGATAAGAAAATAGGAATTGATTCTGGTTTTCTATAGCACAGATTGATGAAAATTATGTGATATATTTTGAAATAATGAGAATACAATAATTCATATTGGGGTTAGAAATATGGCTTAGTAGGTAACATGGCATATTACTTTGGCAGTGGACCTAGTTTTGTTTTCCAGGACCCATATCAAGGAACTCACAAATGCCCATACTTCTAGCTCCAATAGGATCTGATGACTCTTACTGCCACAAACACCCACACTAACATGCATATAACCTCAAACAGATATATATACATACACTTGAAATAATAAAAATAAGTCTAAATCTTTAAAAATGACTACCGTCTTAATAAAAATGCTTATTTACCTTATTTGATTATTATACGATGTACACAGGTATCATTACTACAATATAACCATAACGAAGGAAAATATATGGCTCAGTAATAATAAAATTTTATATCTCAACCCCTGGAAGACATGGATCTTACAGGACATCCAGTCTTACATTCAATCAATGTCTTGCCATGATGATATTTTAATCACAAATATCTAAAACATAAAAAGCTTTGAAACTGAGTAGCAAATAGAAACAGCATTTTGAAGAACTTGTTTTTTTAAAAAAAAAGTGTAGCTTACAACAGATGGAGTTTTAATGGTAATTGTGGCACAAGCTCATAAGGAAGTGTCAGGCTGTAGAGAGAGATTCGGTTTGCTTAGAGAATGTCTAAATGACAACAGAATGTAGATAGAAGTATGAATGGCAAAAGGCCATTTGAAAGAGTCTCAGACAAATATGTTATTTATGAATATGTTATTGGACAGTAGATAAAAGCCAAACCTTTTTTAAAACTGTCAGACACTTGACTGCATTGTATTGTATGCTAGTGTTTTATGGAAAGTAGAATTGGAAAAATGAAACTGGATATTTAGCTAAAGAAAATGTTCAACAAACAGTTGAAGAAAAAAAAACACTTGGTTCCTCTTAACTACTAGAAAATACAGAGAGACAATAATATATGTCAATTCTAAAGAAAGACGAAGAAACTGAATATTTACTCTCTTTTTACTCTAGAAATGTCTTCAAATTCTTGTTCCTTTCTACATATTTCAAAACCTTCTGAGCAGAGTTTCCACTGAGAATCCTAATTCTAGCCCTATTGAGGGGACTTGCCTCTCATCTTCCAAGATATGGCCATCTTTTACTTCTCGTTTATTTAAGACTGGAAAGCAAGCATAGCTGATTCCTTCCATCACTAACCCTTTATTTATTCCTAGAATCCCCCTTTCTTTCTTAGAATTTTTGTTTTATTCAGCCTTTTATGTTAAATACATTCTACTTAAAATATCTTATTCCTCCTTAGATTGGTCTACCATTCTTTTTTGTCTATGTTTCAGATTTTGATAATCCTGCCTCAAAGTTTTATTCTAAAATTATCTCAGGTAAGGCATATATTACAATACTTGACACTGAAGAATTTCTCACTTAACACTCAGTACTATTTTCTGGTTAATCATGCCTATGAAATGCTCATCTGAGAACTCTAAAACTTCAATGTGGATATTGATCCTGATTAATTTCATAACTAAACTTTAGTTTTTCTCAATATCTTGTATTTATTTGCATACATTCAGAGCAATATCATAAGATTCTGAGAGGACTGAGACAGGCTGACTCCATGACAGGCTTCAAATTGGCAGTTCAGGAGACTAGGCCTACATTTCTCGTTCCAAAAACTAGGCAATTCCAGGCAAGTCAGTGACTGCAAATACTCCAGGCATCAGGCAGCCAATCAGAAACTGCCCCACCATCTGTAGCTACCCTGTTACCCAGTCCAAGACAAGGACAATGGGTCAGCAACAGATTCTAGGCTTCCAAAACAACAGTTTTCAACCTTCCCCCAGTCCCCAGCAATGGTTCTGGAGTGTTGCTAGATATAGAGTCAGTCAATTAAGATAAATGTCACCTACCCCTCCCTGGAAATCCACTAATGTGCTTTAAATTGGGCCTGTGAGCTCATTTGGGCATCTCCATCTTAGTAAATGGTAGACCCCAGCATGCTGGACTCTGCAGAATAAAATGTTCTTTGCTTTTGCATACTATTTGAGTTGGGCATCATTCTTCCGCAAATTATGGACCCTTACAATTACATACTGATATGACTATGCCATTTACTAATTTATTAAAATATGCTTGAACTAACAGGTAAGCAGAGGTAGTACTGTCTCTTTATTTTTTCTGCTGATCCACCTAAATTTTCCCCTTCAAGATTCCATGTATGATATGTGTGTTAGAGAACAGCTGTGGTTTTCTCTCATCCTCTGTTTCCTCCCTTAGGGTGTCCAGGCAATGTTATACATGGGGCTAGAAGAATGAAAAGTAGTCTGGAACAGGTAGGGTCTTATAGTATCCTGGTCTGACTGGGAGTAAGTGTGTGTGTGTGTGTGTTGGGGGCGGGGGTGGGTTGGTGAAGGGTGGGAGTTGGGATGAGATCTTAGAGGAGCTATCCAGATATGGTAGACTTCAATCTTTCCTGGCATAGTTTCCTAATGTCCATGACCTCTTTTGTATATAAAAATTTTAAAAAGTCAAATGTTCCAACTCTCCTGAGGCAATGCTAGAAATGGTGTCTATATCAATTGCCTTACACTCAAGCCCGATATGTAAATATTGTATACACCACTCTGCAAAAAATATATAATATAAAATATATGTAATTACTACTTTAATAGAGACGTGTTGAAATATTCACTATTCTTACTTTATGTTTTTACAGTTGATATAACTAAGGTTAAAGAAAAAGGAATTAAAACTTGGCTGAGTTGAATATCCAATAAGCAATAAATCCAAGATTTGCAAAGACTGTCTGTTTTCACTTGCTGGACTCATAATTACATTACCAATCTGGAAATGTGTTATGAATTTGTTGGGACTAGGGAATAAAGAACAAAAGAAATCAAGACAGTACTTGAAAGTGGATTCTAAAGAGGCTAAACAAGGATAAAATTCTCAGAAGATAGATGCTTAAAATCAAACTCAAGTGTACCACTCTTAGTTTAAAAAATGGTTTTCCAAAAATCACTGATTTTGTTCAACGAGGATACCTCATGTTTATGATTTTATCTAAAGTTATGCTGTGACACTCAGCATCAATTGAAAGGCAAAAGAAGGTACCTGCCTTCTTCAAGCAGAATAAGTTCTGTGCTGTTATGCTGTCTCATCAGGTAACCTGTGTAGTAAAACATCTGTTCATGATAATTGCACTTACATGACCTGTCTAGTTTTTAATAATAACTGGCATTAGACCAATCCAAAATTCAAGGCAGATATAACTGATAAGTAGAATTAGGTGTTACCATTAAATGACCAGTTTGTTGTGAAAGAAATCAGAAAGGATTTTCCAAAATGCCTAGAGTCAAACCACCGTGAAAACACAAAAACAATCTGTGAGACATAGACATATTTGTAGCTGTTGGTGCTTTTATTAAAAATAAATAAATTGGTGATGTCACTTGTTTGTACTTGTGTCAAACTGTGAAAAAAGACTCAAGGACAGGTGTAAATAAACCCCAAAGATTTTCATTATATTGGATTTCACTATTTGTTATGAGTTTTGATGTACATAAGAAGTAATTGGTGATACTGTTGAAAATTCAAAATTAAGGCTAGTCAAAACTTAGCTGTTATATAATAGCATTAGAAAAAATAGAGATCTCAATAAGCAGCTTATTAATTTATCTCAAAGGAAACAAAAATGGGCTACATTAGAAACTAGTGGAAGAAAAATCATAACGATCCGAATTAAAGTTAATGACACACATTCTAAAAGAATAACAAAAACTGCAAGTTCTGTTTTAGGGCTCCTACACTCTTCTGGCCTCTCTGGGCACCTGCACATATGAGCATGGGTATTCATGCTCAACTACCATGCATATATACAAAATATTTGTTAGAAAAGTGAATATGTTCTTTTTATGTACAAATTTAAAATAAATATTAAAGCACACATGTTTCAGAACAAGAAAATGTCACAATTTAAAAATAATCAGGTGCTGTAGTAAAAATCCTGCAATAAAACATGAGATAAAGTTTTGCTCATGTTTGTTCTCAGTTGCCATCTGTGTCTGTAATGAAAAGCAACCTGGGGACAAAAGGCTTCATTTAAATTTGTGGGTTATGGTCCATGATTTTCCATGATTGGATGGAAATCAGATAAGGAACTGAGCAGGAACATGGAAGCAGGAACTGAAGCTGAGATAGTAGATTAAAGCTGTTTATCCCTCTAATTTTCTCAGCTTGCTTTTTTTTAATGAAACCTAGACCCACTTCCTATGGATCGTGCTGCTCACAGTGGGCCAGATATTCCCACATCAATCATCAACCAAGATAATTACCCAAAGTCATGCCTACTACAAGGCAATCTGAACGTGGCTAATTCCTCAACTGAGGTTCTTTCTTCCTAGGTAATTCTTTTTTTTTTTTTATTGAATTCTTTTTTTTTATTGGGCATTTTATTTATTTACATTTCAAATGTTATCCCTTTTCCCGATTTCTCCACCTCCCCAGAATCCTCCTATCCCAGTCCCCTCTCCTCCTTCTTCTATGAGTGTGTTCCCCTACATACCCACCCACTCCCACCTCCCTGCCCTCACACTCCCCTACACTAGGGCATTGAGCCTTCACAAGACCAAGGTCCTCTTCTCCCATTGATGCCTGACAAAGCTATCCTCTGATACATATATGGCTGGAGCCTTGGGTCCCTCCATGTGTACTCCTTGATTGATGGTTTAGACCCTGGGAGCTCTGGTTGGTTAATATTGTTGTTCTTACTATGGGGTTGCAAACCCCTTCAGCTCCTTCAGTCCTTTCTCTAACTCTTCCATTGTGGACCCTGTGATCAGTTCAATGGCTGACTATGAGCATCTGCCTCGGTATATGTCCAGTTCTGGAAAAGCCTCCTAGAAGACAACTATATCAGGCTCCTGTCAGCAAGCACTTATTGGCATTCACAATAGTGTCTGAGTTTGGTGACTCTGTATGGGATGGATCCCCAGGTGAGGCAATCTCTGGATAGCCTAGGTAACTCTAATTTGTGTCAAGCTGACAATAGAACTAACCAGTATAATATTCAGAAAGAGGTTTGCTTTCAAAAATGGTAAGGGTCATATTTGTTATGTATCTTTGTGATTTATATGACATATTCTATGTTCTATTGTTGTGATAGAATATCTAAATATTAAAGAGAAATTTGCTTTGCTTATTGATTTCTGAGCTTGCAGTCCATCTGCAGTTTCATTGCAGTTAGTCCAAGACAAGTAAAAGACATTTTGTAGATGGGATCACATTTGTTGAGAGTAGGCTCCTTAACTCACAGTAGTCAGAGTCAGGAGAAATGGTCTACTATGTACCCCCATGAAGCTACTTCTTTTAACTTCACCCTACTTTATAGAAATCTATTCAGCCACACATTTATTAATGTGATGTTAAAAGTTAGAACCCCACTCCAGACCCCTTCTTTTTACCTAACTTTTCTGGGTCTATCAATTGTAGCTTGGTTATCACTTACTTAACTGCTTATATCTACTTACAACTGAATACATTCAATATTTGTTTTTCTGGATCTGGGTTACCTCACTCAGGATTATGATTTTTAGTTCTATCCATTTGCCTACAAATTTTACAATGTCATTTTTTGTAACAACTGAATAATGTTCAATTATATAAATGTACCAAATTCTCTTTATCAATTCTCCTGTTGAAGACCATGTGGGTTGTTGATAGCTTCTGGTTATGATGAATAAAGCTGCAAGGAACAATGTCGAGCAAGTGTTCTTGTGGTAGGATGGTATACCTTTTGGATACATGTCTAAGAGTGGTCTATCTGGGTCTTGAGCTATCTGAATTGGATTCAGATCTTTCTGAAGAAGTGTCATATTGATACATGGATCTCTCTCTGAAGGGAAATAGAATAAATATTACTGAATACTTGTGGCTGGAAAGAATGGAAGGGGGAGAGAGGGAGGAAGAGGGGGAGGGGGAGAGGGAGGAGGAGGAGAGGGAGGAGAGGGAGATTAAATGGGACGAGGTTTCCATCAAATTTTTCCCCTCAGAGATCAGGAAATCCAGTGGAAAAGGAGAAGTAAAGAGTGTAAGAGCCAGAGGGATGGAGGACATTAGGAGAACACAGCCCTCTCAATTAACTAAGCAAGCTGTATATGAGCTCAGTGTCAGAGGTAGACGTACAGTCCTGGTATGAATCTTTACCAGATCTTCTACATGTATATTACAGCTATTAGCTTAATATTATTACAGGCCTTCTGACTGAGAACGAATAGGTCTCTGCCTCTTGTACCTGCTCTTGGGACCCTTTCCCTCATTTTGGGTTGCTATATCTAACTTTGGTATTATCTTATTTGCTTCATCTTGTTATATTTTATTGGGTCATGTTTGGTTGTTATCTTTTAGAAGCCAATAGTTATCTAATGAGACACAAAAAGGGAGTGGAGTCAGGGGAGAGGAGATAAGGAGAAACTGGGAGGAGTAGAGGGAGAGGAAACTGTAATCAGGATATATTGTGAGAAAAGAATTTGTTTTTAATAAAAGGGAAGAAATTTAGAACCTTTGAAATCCAGTGATCTCTCAAAAGAACTAAGCCATCAGCACAGGAGGCTTTGGGGGAACGCTGCATATCTGAACAACTGCATACACAACTGATTTTTTTCAGGACCTACCCACCTTTCTGTTCTTTTTAAGAGTCTCACAGAGTAACCATGTGTATCAATATCAATACCATGTTAATAACATGTTCATGAGTTCTCCTAGTAGGAATTAATAAACACTCAAACATGAAATCTGGGAAAATACAGTCTGCCTTTCTCCCTCCTGATTAGAAGCAAGATAATTTTAACAACTGTTTCAGACATTTTTGCCAAAATCATTGTTAAAATCTCTAACTAGAACAGAATAAAATCAATGCCTTATATTTCCCGAGGTTTTCACATTCAACATGAATCCTCAGAAAACATACTTGATGTCTTGCTGTTTACATTGTCTCACAACCCTCGTATGTAATCAGCTACAGAAGGCCAACTCATTTCAGCAACAAAAACAATTAGTTATTAGATTTCCTGGGTGGATTGTTTTTCCAATCTGAACATCCGTTAGTTATTATTAGAGAAAATTTACTTCACCACTGAGACATCCATCAATTTTCTTTTCTCAGCTCTCAGCTTAAAACTCTCATTTTCTTTCAACCAGTATGGGTGTGATGATGCTCTCAGATTCTCTTGATGTTTTGAGAGATGATTGATGTCAGGTGCTAGCTTTCTTGAGCCTTTTAAAATTGTTTAAAAACTTAAATACTTTCTTCCAAACTTTGAACTTGATAAATTTTGTTAAACCTTCTTAATTTCCTTGCTCTGTGTGTGTTTGTGTGTGTGTGTGTGTGTGTGTGTGTGTAGATATTCACATGTGCAGGTATGTATGTGTGCAAGCAAGCCAAAGTTTATCCTTAGATGTCATCTCTGATCTTTTCCACATTACTTCTGGAGTCAGAATTTCTCAATGAACCTGAAAGTCACCAGGCAGGGTGGCTGGTCAACGAGCTTTAGGAATCCATCTGTCTCCTGCCCTCCCTCCCCCACCTGCTCTCCCCAGCATTGGACTTACAGACAGAGGCTGGTTCAACAGACTTTTTTTATATCTCTTCAACACCAGGTCCTTGTATTTCCACAACAAGGCCTTCACCAACTTGAGATTTCTCTTTAGCCCCTTTTGGACCTCTCATGGAGTTTAAATCTTATGAATATTTAGTCTTATAAAGCATCATGGCTACTAAGATGGCTTAGTCAGAAAAGTGCTTTCTGTGCAAGGATGAAATCCTAAATTCAGATTCCAAAGACCTACATAAAGAGCCTATGTCAAGTGCATTCTGATCATCCTAGTGCTAGGGAGGCAGAGACTTTAAATCACTGGTGAACTACTCCTGCCTTACAGATCTTGCTGCATCACTCAGCTCTAGGTTCAGTGAGAGACCCTATTCAAAAATAAGATATAGAGTGACAAAGAGGGAAGACCAACACTGATCTCTGCACTTCGAACATGTTCATACAGGATGGGCAAACACTCAAACATGCACAACTATGTATAAACACATACAGTACATGCACAGAGTCAGAGACAGACAGAGACAGAGACATAGAGACAGAGAGAGACAGAGATAGATGAGAATCACTACTGTAGTATGGACAATGCTTTCCCAAAATATTCACATGCCAGTCTTTATCCTTTTCCATGTAAAGAATTTGCACTGGTCCCAGTGAAAACCATCCAGGATGTGTGAATCCAATTCTCACGACCTCAAGAAAATAAATTTAGTAAACAACTTGAGACAAACCCTTAGTTTTTGGCTTTCTGAAGCCTTCATCATAGAATCAGCTTTTTTTTTTAATCCAGGTTTTTTAATCCCTAAATCAGTAAGCTAAAAAATAGGTGTTTAAAGGCCACTAAATAGGTAATAATTTTTGTAGCATCAATAGAAACTTGATACACTCATGACTCTTTTCTCTTGTGAGCCCCTGGATCACAGGACTAGCCTGCATTTCCTGTGACACTGTGGACTTCACAGTAGTTAGGCACAAAAGCATGGCTTTCTTTTGTGACAATTTGGACCTTCAAAATAGCTTTGTTTCCAGTTCTCTGTTGTGCCATTTCTTTTAGACACACAGTCAGGATCAGGAGAGCAGTTTCTGTTCTTGTTCTGCCTTTGGGGAGATGAAGTCATCAGCAAGGCAAATCCAGAACGTGCTGGATTCGGTGATGTTAGCCAACAGACGTCCCACAGATGTCCAGAAAGTCCCTCACTTTGCCTCTGTGCCAGTTCCTTAATTCGTGGCAGGAACACATCATCCATTGCTCCATCTGCTAGTCTGTCACCCTCCAATGTAAGATCCATAAAGACGCCGCATCTATGTATTTAGTTCTTTGACGGCGATAATGTGACTGTTGTTGCCTCTCTTTTTACATTCTCCCAACTGTTGCCTAAATTGAAATAATTTTTTTAAACATGCTTATTTATTACATGGAGCACCATGTTTTGCTGTATGTGTGCACTTTGGAATGGCTAAATCAAGTTATTAGCATATGGTTTGTATCACATGTTTATCTTTTTCAGTGATGGGAATGCATACAGTCTCTTAACGAGTTTCAAGCACAGCAGACATCATTATGAACCATGATTGCCGTGAGGAAGAATTCATCTTCTGATAGCCTTCTTCTGAATTAAAACTTGATGCTCTTGGACATATATCTGTCTAGTGACTGTCCTTTTCAATCACAATAGGCTCTCAAGTAATACTCATTTGACCCTCTGTTTCTATAAGTTCAGCATGCTTAGATTCTATACAATCTATTGTAATATATTTGTCCTACCTGGCATATTTTTACCTAGTACAATCCCCTCAATGCTTATCCACATTGTTACCAAATGGCATGATGTTGTTTTTTTTTTTTTCCTCTATAAGGGGTAATCATATTCTACTGTGAATGTATATATTTTTCTAGGCTTAAATGAAATGACATTAAGAATTATGTTAAATAGAAGAATCAAGAATAAACCTTATTGCCTTGTTTCTGATCTTAGAGGAAGAGCCTTCAACTTTTCATAATTAAATATGATATTATCTGTGGATTTGTGCCACATAGTTGACATTGAATGCAAGTTCTGGTTTTCTATATGTAATTTCTTAGGGTTTTATTATGAAATGTTGACGAATATTTACAAATGCTCTATTTAACCCCATTGAAGCAGCCATATGATTTTTGTCCTTCATCTATTTTTGTGGTGGATGCTCAACTAATCTTGTATCCTAGGAACAAATCCCACTTGTTCATGGTGAATGGTCCTCTCACTCTGCTGTCAAATTCAATTTGTTAGTATTTTACAAAAGACTTGGAATCTCTTCGATTCTGTAATAGAGAGCTAACATTTGCCAGATCATTAACCCATATGCTTGCATACATGAGTCATTTCTTCCTTCAGGATGCACTTCTCTTCCCCTGATATTTGTAGGAGAGCCTACAAAAACCTCTAACACATTCAGTAATCCGTCCCAGGTAATGTTGGCCATAGTCCTGTGGCTACATTCAGTTAGCATAATTGACATTACATTCTCCCTGGCAGAAACTCCCTTTACACCTCTGCTTATTTGTTACCCACTCATCTTTCTGAGTACTATCTTGCGTTTCACTGGTTGTCCGTTCATGCTGCAAAGATAATAGAAGTGACAGATTAACAAGTTAGATCCATTTTGTCAGTGACTTTGGAGAAACAGGTAAATCGGTACTCGGGCTTTGCTGCAGAGTGAAGCAACCACCTCCTCCCTGTTATCTAACCTATCAAAGTGGTTTTTCTAAACAAACGATATTTGTCTGACTCTACTTACAGGAGAAAAATATAGGGGATTCCTTTAGCTGAGGCATAACGTAGGAGGAATGATTTACATTGTGTACTACTTTTAAAGAGAAAGAGAGCTATTATGCCTGGTTTATTAAAACATCCCCTACATCTACAAAAGAAACGTAGGACATGGAAAACTGAGTTATTCTTGCCATCTCATATTTTCTCAATTTGTTCACACTTTCACAAAATGAGAATCTAAACTCTATTTCTTTAAAAATGCTTGCTGTGGTTCAGTAAACTGAGCAAGCTAGTAAAAATAGACCTTAAGATATTGACACGTGCAGGCACAGGAGACATTCTGCTACAGGGAGTAATTTAGTTACTGCTGGGAAGGCATTTTGCAGAAATAATTAAGAACTCAAATCTTAAAAGAAACAGATTAGAGCTGACCTAATTGCATGAACATTTTAAAGGGAGAGAATTTCTTTCTGTTCACTAGAGAAGGGAAATGGGGGCAGGGAGGATCTGAGAGGAAAGAATTCAATAGGGAGGGATTTCTGCTGCAGGAGAAGTCCACTTGCCAGGGTCAAGGCCTCGGTGCCCTTTAGCAGCTAAAAGTAGCCTCTAGTTCAGAACTAGGAAAGAAACAGGATCCCAGGTCCTTTAAAAACAGACAAAATTGAAACAAGAATAGTCTTGGTAGAAAAAAAAAAAAAAAGAATCCAGGTAAGAACTTAGCTTGGCTGACAACCTAATTCCAGCATGTGAGCCCTGAATGAAGCTTTACTACCAACTCACAAAAGACACAATCAATGCCAAATCAAAATCTGAGCTGCCTGGCCCAACAGATTCACCTTTCTAAAATTGGTCAATTGTATTAGGGATTAGAGAAGTCCGTACTAGTACTATCTCTATTACAAAATTTCCAGGGAAGCCACTTGCTCTAGGTTGGCTTTGGTATTATACTTGGTCATGTGATAACTATGTGGCATAACTTGTCACAAGTGCCAAAAAATATATAGACTCACTTATTAGTATGTACAATGACACAACACACTTGGATCACAGAACATGAACAAAGAAAAGCTGATAACAAACCTGGAAGCTTCTTTCTTACTAGTTATCTGTTGTAGTTCTGGAAGAGGAATGAATGTCTTAAGGGTTTTACTGCTGTGATCAGACACCGTGACCAAGGCAAGTCTTATAAAGGACAACCTTTAATTGGGGCTGGCTTACAGGTTCAAAGGTCAGGGGATTATCATCTAGGCCAGAACATGGCAGTTTCAGGCAGGCATGGTGCTGGAGGAGCTGATAGTTCTATATCTTCAACAGAAAGCTGCTTGCAGAACACTGGCTACTGGGCAGCTAGGATGAGGATCTTAAAGCCCACACCAACAGTGACACCCCTACTCCAACAAGGAGACACCTCCTAATAGTGCCACTCCCTGAGCTGAGCATATACAAACCATCACAAGAAAAGAAGTTATCAACAACCTTACCCAGCTGTAAATACCATGATTTAAAATAATAACCACTTCATTGATAAAATAGTAGTTTGGTTTTTTTTTAGTTTATTTTTTTATTAGGTATTTTCCTCGTTTACATTTTCAATGCTATCCCAAAAGTCCCCCATACCCACCCCCCCAATCCCCTACCCACCCACTCCCACTTTTTGGCCCTGGCGTTCCCTGTACTGGAGCATATAAAGTTTGCAAGTCCAATGGGCCTCTCTTTGCAGTGATGGCCGACTAGGCCATCTTTTGATACATATGCACCTAGACACAAGAGCTCCAGTGTACTGGTTAGTTCATATTGTTGTTCCACCTATAGGGTTGCAGTTCCCTTTAGCTCCTTGGGTAATTTCTCTAGCTCCTCCATTGGGGGCCCTGTGATCCATCCAATAGCTGACTGTGAGCATCCACTTCTGTGTTTGCTAGGCCCCAGCATTGTCTCACAAGAGACAGCTATATCTGGGTCCTTTCAGCAAAATCTTGCTAGTGTATGCAATGGTGTCAGCTTTTGGAAGCTGATTATGGGATGGATCCCTGCATATGGCAATCACTATATAGTCCATCCTCTCATCACAGCTCCAAATTTTGTCTCTGTAACTCCTTCCATGGGTGTTTTGTTCCCATTTCTAAGAAGGGGCAAAGTGTCCACACTTTGGTCTTTGTTCTTCTGGAATTTCATGCGTTTAGCAAATTGTATCTTATATCTTGGGTATCCTAAGTTTCTGGGCTAATATCCACTTATCAGTGAGTACATATTGTGCGAGTTCCTTTGTGATTGGGTTACCTCACTCAGGATGATGCCGTCCATGTCCATCCATTTGCCTAGGAATTTTATAAATTCATTCTTTTTAATAGCTAAGTAGTACTCCATTGTGTAAATGTACCACATTTTCTATATCCATTCCTCTGTTGAGGGGCATCTGGGTTCTTTCCAGCTTCTGCCTATTATAAATAAGGCTGCTATGAACATAGTGGAGCATATGTCCTTCTTACCGGTTGGGACATCTTCTGGATATATGCCCAGGAGAGGTATTGCTGGATCCTCTGGTAGTACCATGTCCAATTTTCTAAGGAACCGCCAGACTGATTTCCAGAGTGGTTGTACAAGCTTGCAATCCCACCAACAATGGAGGAGTGTTCCTCTTTCTCCACATCCTCGCCAGCATCTGCTGTCACCTGAATTTTTTATTTTAGCCATTCTGACTGGAGTGAAGTAGAATCTCAGGGTTGTTTTGATTTGCATTTCCCTGATGATTAAGGATGTTGAACATTTTTTCAGGTGCTTCTCAGCCATTCGGTATTCCTCAGGTGAGAATTCTTTGTTCAGCTCTGAGCCCCATTTTTAATGGGGTTATTTGATTTTCTGGAGTCCACCTTCTTGAGTTCTTTATATATATTGGATATTAGTCCCCTATCTGATTTGGGATAGGTAAAGATCCTTTCCCAATCTGTTGGTGGTCTTTTTGTCTTATTGACGGTGTCTTTTGCTTTGCAGAAGCTTTGCAATTTTATGAGGTTCCATTTATCGATTCTCGATCTTACAGCACAAGCCATTGCTGTTCTATTCAGGAATTTTTCCCCTGTACACATGTCTTTGAGGCTTTTCCCTACTTTCTCCTCTATAAGTTTCAGCATCTCTGGTTTTATGTGGAGTTCCTTAATCCACTTAGATTTGACCTTAGTACAAGGAGATAGAAATGGATCAATTGGCATTCTTCTACATGATAACTGCCAGTTGTGCCAGCACCATTTGTTGAAAATGCTGTCTTTTTTCCACTGGATGGTTTTAGCTCCCTTGTCAAAGATCTAGTGACCATAGGTGTGTGGATTCATCTCTGGGTCTTCAATTCTGTCCCATTGGTCTACTTGTCTGTCACTATACCAATACCATGCAGTTTTTATCACAATTGCTCTGTAGTACAGCTAAAATAGTAGTTTGAATGTCATTGGGGTAACCAAAAACTTTCAGGTTAAATTTAAGGCCTAAATGAAGAAAATACCTAATTAAAAAAAAAAAAAAAGGAAAAAAATTTAAGCCTATTCCACAGGAGGGGATTCATGCTTGATATTGTAAACCTGGGACAAATCCCATGATTTAGGAGATAACAGGCAGTATTGGAGAACCTACTACTATTATTTTGTTAAATGGGCAGTCACATCAAGCTTCCTTCTGTTTACTCATCCTTATCCACACAGATCTGTGTTGTTCTCCACCCTCCTCACTGAAGCTTCTCTTTGGGGTGACCATCATACTCACAGCTGTTCAAAGTACAGAGTGTGGAATGCAGTCTAAATGGGGCATCCACATCCCCTCCCACCTAAGGCTTAGGGAAGCTCTCCAATGCCATAGTGGTGCTGGCAGAAGGACTGATTACAGATGCTCATTCCACTACTACCTAGATAAGTGAATTCACTTGAAACATCCAATGTTCTTATGCTGCTCCCAGGGTTCTTTGCAACACCACGTTGTCAGGTTTTCCTCATTTTGGAGCTCACCCATGGCAATAATATAAAATTTATAGTTTTACAAAATAGAATTAGTATTCTTTTCAAGTTAGGCTGCACAGGGGCAGATTACCCACTAAACTCATGTCACAGAAGTCTATCTCTGAGTACATCATGTTAGGTACTCAACCTCCAGTAAAAAGGACAAAGCTCAATGGGGCTGAGAAGATGACTCAGGGTAAAGTGCTGATTATCCAAGCATGTGTACTTCAAGTTATAGCCCCAGCACTGATGAAGACCTGTACAGTAATTCCTTTTGTAACCACAGTACTAGAGGATGACAAATAAAGGGACATCTCAGGATCCCATGGGCCAACCAAAGCTGAAACATACAAACCACAGAGACTTGATACTTTTTATGTATTCTAGGGTAAATTATAGTGGTTCTGAGCATATGTTTTTCTATAAATGGTAGTAGTGATTTCTACAATGATAAGGCAATGTATTTTAATTTTCAAAATCATTGGATTTTATAAGTCTACATTTTTACCATTCATTATTCATGGATTGAAGCCAATGTATTAAATTCTAAATCATTTCTTTTTTACTGTATTCCTGTCAGATATTTGAAACCTTGATACTTACTTGTTATAAATTTCTGCTTACCAAAACCAGAAAACATTAAGAAATAGGATTTTCTATGAAAAAAATTATACTCAAAGAAATTGAAAATTAAAAGAAAAATTTTCCACAAAATTGACATTAAAGATCAAATATGAGTCCCATCATTATGTGCTTAAGGTGGGGGTTGGGGGGGCTTCTGATATGTATGTGATAAACTTTGAGAATCAGCAAGAAAATTCAATTTTTAAGAGTAAACTTGGGTGGGGAAAAAAAAAAAGAAGGTAAACTTAAGCCCAGAGGAGCCCCCATGGCCAGCCTGGACTCATTATGATTTTTTTTTCTACTTATTTATTTATTTATTTATTTACACTCTAGATCTTATTCTCCTACCCCTCTAACTGTTCCACATCCCATACTTCCTCCCGATGCCCTGTCTTCATGAGGATGTACACACCCCACAAACCCCACCCCACCTGACCCCTAAACTCCCTGGGGCCTCCAGTCTCTTGAGGGTTAGGTGAATCTTCTCTGACTGAACCCAGACCCAGCAGTCCTCTGCTGTATATGTGTTGGGGACCTCATATCAGCTGGTGTATGCTGCCTGGTTGGTGTTCCAGTACCTGAGAGATCTCAGGGGTCCAGATTAATTGAGACTGCTGGTCCTCCTACAGGATCACACTCCTCCTCAGCTTCTTTCAGCTTTCCCCTAACTCAACCACAGGGGTCAGTTGCTTCTGTCCATTGGTTGGGTGTAAATATCTGCATCTGACTCTTTCAGCTGCTTGTTGGGTCTTTCAGAGGGTAGTCATGCTAGGTCCCTTTTTGTGAGCGTGCCATAGCCTCAGTAATAGTGTCAGGCCTTGGAACCTCCCCTTGAGCTGGATCCTACTTTGGGCCTGTTGCTGGACCTTCTTTTCCTCGGCCTCCTCTCCATTTCCATCCCTGTAGTTCTTTCAGACAAGTACAATTATGGGTGAGAGTTTTGACTGTGGGATGGCAACCCCCTCCCTCACTTGATGCCCTGTCTTCCTGCTGGAGGTAGGCTCTATGCTTTAAATCAGCATTCACAATTGACAAAGCCAGGATGCAGCATCTTACTGTGAAACCATTTTATAGCATCAAGAAGTCCTGGTAATGAGTAAGAGTGAGTTTGCCAGTGATGTATATTGGATGCTGAAGGATTAGCACTTTTACAAGGAGCTGTCTGGCTCCTTTCTCTTTTGCCTTTCTTAGTATAATGCAGCACTGTGGGATACTGGAGGCAATGAAGGCAGACCTTCATCAGGTACCAAGACCACTAACACATTTATTATGTACTTTCTAATCCCAGACATGTGAAGAAAAGAAAACTTCCTTTATATCTAAATTAGCCAACTTTAAGTATACGATTTGGCAGCACAATGCAGCTTGACAAATGAATAGAAGAAACACCCAAAACTTACTTATATTGTGCAACTGAGTTTTCTAGATAGAAGGATCCTATTTAAATCCTTACATTTTTGGTTGATATTATTTGTACATTTTTGACATATTCAACAACAAGTGTGTATCATTTTATCATGAAAATAGAAACAATACACACTGCCCTTCTGACTGTTTCCCATGTTCTCCCTCTCTACTTGTCAAGAAACAATTTCGTGCCAAGCACCAGGAAATTAACAGCAATTATCACCAGCTGGCTAGCTGCTAGGAAGAGTCACCAGGCTGTAAGCCACCCAGCATGAAACAGAAAACCTTGAAGGAATAAGGTTGATGATTAATCAAAGTTGAAATATGAACATCTAGGGATCGTCTGTGAAGTGAAACTGGCCAACTGAGCACGGAATTGCCAGTCCTGCAGTCGCAGCTGGTGACTGTGTCAGGATCAGAACTTTACAGGAGCCTGCTCAGAGTCCTCCTTGGGAAGCAGGACTCTATTTCCTTCATTTGCAATCACATCTAGAATTCTAACTAAAGTAAAACAACGTATTGGAATAAGTGATAGCAATGGTGTGTATACACTAATCTTACATCATTACATTACATTAGGGTCTAGTGTACAAATGGCAGTGTGAGCACTGCCCTTTCACTGATACAAGGCACAGAATTCGCTATATTCCCTGGAGCTTATGGATATATCCCAGCCTCTTCAGGCACCCTGACATGTACATTAACCACATGAGAGCACAGTAACTTTCATTTCCAAATTTTGAGACAGCATTATTAATAAAGTGCCCTGCTTCTCTGCTTAAATTCTGATCTAGGCAAAACACACATAAAGCTTAAGGCAGTCAGAAAAGTGCCTTTTTTGTGGCATCATGATGGCCCTCTAGTAGGATCTAACCAATATCAGAAGCAGCCATAGTCCTGACCCCAACATGAAGACAGAAGCTTCTACTTTCAAATTGCTAGCTGGGAAAAGCAGAGCAGACTTGAGCTGTCTTGGGGCAGAAGTGGAACACAGCATCAGTTCTCAGGGTGTGGTTTTCGGACCAGCCTCTTCAGCGTTACCTGGGCAATAGTCAAAAATGAGAAATGTATGGGTATACCCTAGAAATACTGATAAAATCTGAGAAAGGAGCAAGCCGTCTCTAAGTTAAGAGTTATCTCTAGGTAGCTAATGAGAATTACTTCTCTAATAGTCTGTGAAAGTATGGATGGCTGTAGTCTGCAGTAATTCATTTTGTATTTCTAAATACCTTGGAAAAAACTGGAGATTCCAACACAGAAAGTAGAAATGTTAACAGATATTCATTGAACTGACAATAATCCTGATTTCCTCAAACACATTATATATTTTTTCATGGTGCACCATATAAATATAGACAAATATATCATGCATCCAAAAATTTAACTCTATCATTTCTAGGGAACATTAATCTATAACCTAGCTTAAAAGACAGAATGAGCAGGACATGAAAGCATACATGTCCATTTTCTCTTTCTGATTTCTGATCATCCACTGCACCATTGTGGGAAGTTAGTGTGGGAGGTTTAGAAAAGGACTAAGTGTCTGTGTGGTTTGAACATCTTTCAGTTACTGACTAGCTCTATTCACTCATGGAATGTTAATATTGCCCCTATTCTTAAATATGGCTTTCTTGTATCCATACTCTGATGGATATTATGAAAGGATTGAGTTAGAATGGCTTCTGTTTTCATGGAGCAATCTCATCCCTTCCTGACCATTCCTTGTAACCATCCATACCTTCCTGAAATCACAAATGTATTGTATACATTGTATTTCTTGATAATTAGTTAAAGAAAAATCAATTATTTATTCATTTTTTTATGTTTTATTCTTTGGAATTCTAACTGGCCCTTCCAAAATGCTATGACTTGTCCAAGGTTACATGCATGCATAGTTATTTTTAAGAAGAGTATTGAAAAATTCTCTTTGTTAGTGATGGGACTTTGTAAATCTTAACTCAGGGGATTTCTCTGAAAGTACCCCAGACAAACATTCAGATCAAGTTCAAAGAAGATACTTATGCGGTGTTGGCAATGGCAGCTAATGAAGTGTTTAAACAGGAAATTATTTCTGTTTCTTTTTCTTCTTTTTTTTTTTAACCAGAGAAAGAATTAATGACACAGAATCCTCTGAACAGTATAATTATCCACGTCATGAATGATCCTATAAAACCTGGAATTGTTTACACAACTTTATAAAACAGTGTATCGTCCAAACTGAAAGCACAGAACCATCACAAACCAAACATGATGATTTTCATCTTATGTCCAAACACATTGCTATGTGGGGTTGGTCATTTCCTGTTCCACTGGGAATTAACTCTGAAGGCATGCTCTGCCCAGAGCCAACACTGTGGCTTCACCTCAATTTCTCATGTCAAATTCTGTCCACAAATGTTGTCCAACATAAACCTCGAGTCTGAAATAAATTTCTTCTCTTTTGTACATTTTAAGGAAAAAAAATTAAAATGAAGAGTAAATCTCCTTTCAAGTTCGTAACCTCAAAGTCCAAATAAACCAAAGCTTCAAATTCAACCTTCTTGTGCTTTTTAAAAAATAAAAATTGTGCTTTTTTTTTTTTTTAAAAAAAAAAAGCACAGTTCTACTTGACTTATGCTAGATTTATGAAAGGGTTCATGTTGATTCCATTGTAAAGAATGGAGAATTCTGCATAGGAGAATTTGTGGAATATGCTGTACAGTCAGTCTAAGACTGATGTGTGAATTGCTCTCATATGATCCACTTTGAAATTTCAGGGTAAATAGCAGGAAGAAATTGTACAGTGCTGTTGGTAGATATCTGAAAGACTCTACCAAAATGGAAACACTTCTACATAAAATCTCTTTTTAAGAGCTAATTAAAAATTGTTTATTAGAACTCAAAAACTCAAATTATCATTGCTCTGTCCAAAATAAAAATAATGACCTATGATTTCAACGCAGAGCATAATAAAGCTAATAATAAGGTTACAGAAAATCTAGAGTTACCAAAGATATTGGTCGCAAACAGGTTTTCAAGTTTGGTGTCTCTTCTGAGGAACTGGAACTAAATGCTCTGTTTTTCATACGTCTAGAACATATTTATTCTAATGGACATGTTCAATGTTCCAAGTTCAGAGTTCACACCTGAGAGCTATGCAATCAAGTTAAGAAAAATTGCACGCACGCACACACACACACACACACACACACACACACACACACACACAAATTCACATCAAAGACTCCCATACATGTTTTTAAGAAAGATTCCAATTTGAGGTTTAACTATATTCATAGATATTCTGGGCTGCAAGAGGCTCACGGTTCACAGGTTGTTCATATATCACTCTGTAATCTCTGGAAACAGAGAACAAAATGTAACACCCCCCCCCCCTTTCTCAAAAAGAATATCCTCAGTATTTTGGAAACTGAGACCTTCAAATTTTCAATTCTATCAGAGACAGGCCCATAAACAAAGGAAATCAAAAACAGAAAATAATGATCAAGAATAACAATAACAAAACGAAACAAAACACAGATTTGCAGCTACAAAAGATCATTTTTGTTTGTTTGTCAAACAGCTACACTTTTATTATCAATTATCAGTCTCACAACAAACCACCCCTCAATTTCATGGCTTATGCCCTTTTTATTTTGCTAACAAGTTTTGTGGGAAGTCTCAGTTGTTCCATTCACATCAAATCCACTTCGGAGTTCTGAGGCAGGAGGTCCCACTTCCAAGCAGCTTTCTTTAGTCATGTGGCTGGTGTCTTGATGTTCTTTGTTTTCTTTCTGTCTCCACATGCTATTTATTTCTCTAAGGTCTTGGCACTGAGTACACCCCTTCTGACTGCATGAAATTTCAATGTAATTGCACCCCTGCAATGTCAATGGGTTTTCAGGGAGATTGCCAGATTCGGCAAACAAAAATAAAGGAACCACATGTTCTAAATATCAGATATTCAGGAAATTTTAGTATCAATGTTGCAAATTCTAATTATTAGTCACACTACTTCTAAAATGCAAACACCATATTTTCAAACCCTTAGACAATCTTCCTTAAAGTTGAAATGATGTCACCATCAAAAATTCCTATCTAGATATAGGAGACAAAAAGATGATCCAGTGGTATATCTATACACATCTGTGTTCCCAGATGCACAGTTCACAATATCTGGGAAATGGAACCACCCTAGATGCGCATCCACATATTGATGGATAAAGGGGGGAAGTGTATACATTAGGGATGGAATGTTACGCAGCTACAAAGCAAAATAAAAGCAGTACAATTCCAGGAAAACGTTAGAAACTGGAAATCACTGTATTAGATTAAATGGGCCAGATTCAAAACCAACTAACCAGACAAACCCATGTTTTCTCTTAGGTGCAGAACTTAAAATTAAAACTGGTTGTGGTGTGTATTTCTTTCTTCCTTGTATTGAAAATAACTTTTTCTCACATAATATACTCTGATTACAGTTTCCCTTTGCTCTACTTCTCCCCAGTCCCTCCCTATCTCTCCCTTTCTGTCTCTCCTTAGAAAATGAACAGACTTTTAAGGAATAATAATAAAATGAATTAAAATATAATAATATAAAACAGAACCTCACACACTGGAGCTGGAAAAGACAAACAAATCGAAGGAAAAGGGCCCAAGAGAAGGCACAAGAAACATTATCTTCATGCTCCGGGGATTTAGACATAAAACACCCAAAAGTTGTACATTATATCAAGGTTTCAGTAATCACTCGGGCTAAGAAAAAGTTGAGCACAGTCAGATTCTCTGATTGAACCTCCAGGGTGTGTAGCAGGAAGCTATGAAGCTGAAGCATAAGTTATATAAATTGAGATCTCAAAAGTTAAAAACGACAATAAGTGCAATATCTCGGTGTGGGAGGGAGATCTGTTGAACCTGAGCAAAGTCAACCTGACAGAGAAGCTACAAGCTGAAAGTGACAGATCACAAGCATCAGGGATACCCACGTTTGCTGAGGCAGAGACGATGTCAACAGGAATGCCAGGTGGTTCTGGTGACTTCCCTGTCATGTTTCAGCTTCCTTTTGTCTGGCTTTCCCTTCCCTATCCCTCTATTTTAGAATACTAATGTTTACTGTGTGCCTTTATATGTTGACAATACGGAATTTGTTTTAAATTCCATAAAAGGTCACATTAACAGTTTGTCTGAGTGTCAGAAAAGACCTAAATTCCTCACAGTGTCAGAATTACAAGACAATGACATTATTGGAAGTTTTCCCGAACATTGCAAGTTGGCCATAAGCCTACAGGATCTAGAGATAGACTGCTATTGTTTGACTTTACAATATCCCTTACAGGATCATGTTTTTTAAAATGTTACCCACTGCTGTTGGAAATATTTTGGAAAATAATGATACTAATAGGAAGTGAGGCCTAGCTACTGAAAATAGGTCACTTGAGAGTTAATATTAGAGCTCACATCCCAATCCTACTTCAGACCCAACCTCTCTCTACATATATTTTTGTGCTTTCTAACCTGGTGAAATATGAAGAGTCCCAGATACACACTTCTACCTCCTGTTCTCTTATACCAATACCGATACCACAGGTTCTCTTATCATGCTTTCCCATAGTGATGGACTTTAAACCAATAGCCTAAACAAATCCTTCCATAGAGTATTTTTGTTTGATACTCATTCACTACAATGATAAAATTTTTAAAAAGATAAACAGATACAGACCCTGGCACAGAACATAGTAATATTCCAGGGCCTTCTCACTCCAATGATATTGACAAATTAACTATCATAAAATTAGCATATTTTCATTTAATGGAGTATAAAAAATAGTGATTGAACTGTCAACGTAGAACATCTAAATTTTGCAAAGAGAAAGTTGTAATACATTGTATTGTTGTTCCAAAATGTTTAGCCAATCGTGTACTATATTATTGTCAAATATGCAGTACATCCAGTAGAAGGGTATAAGTACCTTTTGGTGTTGGGTTGTGTTGCATATACAAGCTGTAGTTTTGATATAAATTCTTGCATTTACAAGCTCTTTTGGAATTTTCATTCTTTTATGGAAAGAGAAGTTTTTGAAGAAGCAGATATCTTCATCTTGAATTCTAAAATAAGAAAGAAAACATGGGAGTTGGAGACACGGCTCAGAAGTTAAAAGCACCCTTGAAGAGAAGCAAAGTTCATTTCCTAACACCTATCTCTCCAAATTGAATCTTTTCAAATTGAGTTACTCACAACTACCAGTAACTCAGGTTCCAGGGAGACCCAGCACTACGAACTTTCATAGGCATCTGCATACAGGTATACACACACACACACACACACACACACACACACGGAGAGAGGGGCTGGAAGTGTAAGGAGACACACACATGCATTCATACATACATATATAGATGCATACATACATACATGTAATTAGAACAAAATAAATCCTTTTTTTTTCTTAAGAAAAGACAGAATCATTGGTGATCTTCATAGACTAACAGCTCTTTACAATTCTTCACCTACTGAGATTGGTGGCTTCATGCTGTATAGACAATATCTGACATATGCACCAAGAAAATATGAGCATATTTTCTCTTAGTTATTATTGTCATAGTATAGTATAAAAATGCATCTTCTAATATGGTAATTCATATTATGTTTAGATTTAATACTATTGGCTTTTATGAAATGAAATCCTGACATCCTAATGACCTTAAAGACCATGGGATTTTTCTATTACAGTCTCCTTCACTCCAATAAGTGAGTCTTACGTTGTAGAGGGAGTGCCAAGTTTTCCAAACTCAATGAACTTTAGAATAGATTTATATTCACATATATTCCAAAAGACAGTGATCATATTAGAGATTTCACATTCAATACCTCAGCTTATAAATTCCTTTATACTGTGAGTATTCAATAAGTACTAAATCATTTCAAATAAAAAAATTCTACCAGCTAATATACAAAAGAGAATAATATGATAAAGTTTGGAGTTTGGTTTCTTTAAAATTTAATAACTAGGCACATAAACATCTGATATTGGACAATGATTCCTTTGCATTTTGATGTTGCTGCTTTAACTTGCAAGGGGGTTTAATGTCTGCAAATATCAACTACTCTTAAATGACTGAAAAGATATAAGGAATGCATTTATAAATGTAGAGCCTCTCACTATTCACATATCTTATTGTGTATATTTGGTATTATAAGATCCTGCTAGACTATGCTAAAAGAACGTGCTGGGACCAATTATGAAGAGAAATAGACACGCAAAGGAATTTTGAGTGTGTCCAAGGGTGACATAAATGTTAATTTAAAGTTGGACTGTCCAGTCAATTTCCCAGTCTTCTAGCAGCAAAAATATTGACCACTATTAGTCCCTCCCCCAAAAAAGCCTATTAAATGGAAGTGAGCTGGATAAGGGACATGGCCTCATGAGGCAGAAAGGACTTAATAGGCTCTGTTCCCCCAAGAGGAGCAACTACAACTCTAATAACCCATAAGCTAATTACTTAAACTCAGTGGGCTGTGTGGACAACTGCTAAACTCTAAAGAGGGCTGACTTCACCTCGACTTTCACAGTGCTTGCTTATGACAGGATTATACAGGTACTTAGATCAACAGTTAATAAACGGGACCTGATGAAACTGAAAAGCTCCTGCATGGCAAAGGACACCATCATTCAGACAAAGGGGGCACCTACAGAATGAGAAAAAAAATTACCAGCTGCACATCTGATAGTAGGCTACTATCCAAAATACATAAAGAACTAAAGAAAATTGATATCAAAAATAAAACCAAATAAACCAATTTAAAAATGGGGTACATTCAAAACAGAGAAATCTCCAAAAGAGAATCTCAAATGGCCAAGAAACACTTAAATGTTTTACATTCTTAGCTATCAGGAAAATGAAAATCATAACTACTTTAAGATTCCACATTCTACTTGTCAGAATGGCTAAGATGAATAATGCAAGTGACAGCTCATGCTGTCAAGGATGTGGAGTAAGGGGAACACTCTTCCACTGCTGGTGTGAGTACACTCACTATGGAAATCAACGTGGCAGTTCTTCAGGAATACGGAAATTGATCTACCTCAAGGTCTAGCTATACCACTCTTGGGTATATACTCAAGGATGCTTTGTCCTACCACAAGGACACTTGATCAACCATGTTCATTGCTGCTTTATTCATAATTCTCAGAAACTGAAAAGAACATTGATGTCCCTAAACAGAAGAATGGATAAAGAATATGTGGTACATTTACACAACAAAGTATTATTCATCTGTTAAAAAAATGGCATCATGAAATTGTCAGACAAATGAATAGAACTAGAAAAGATTATCCTGAGTGAATAGACCCAGGCCCAGAAAAATAACTGTGGTATGTATTCCCTTATATATGAATATTATCTGTTAAATGAATAATAACCAAGCTATAGTTCATAGGCCCAAAGAGGTTAGGCGTAGAAGAAAGGACTAGAGGAGATTCATGGTCTCTCTAAGAGAGGAAGACAGAATAGATTTAATTAATGGACTAGAGACTACAGAAATTGGGGAGAGGGACAAGAAAAGGAGGATCTGGTGATAAGTGGGGAATGTAATAGAGGGAAGAAATGAGGGGACACGCAGCTACAACTGTTGAGCATTTGAAGAACTGTATGAAAACCTTGTGCATTGGAAACTTCCTATAAAATATGAAGGTGATCTTAATAATGAGGGAGAAAGAACTCCATTGGCCATTTCTTGTCACCAAGGGAAGCTTCTAGTGCCAAGACTGTTTTGTCCAATTGAGTTGTTGATCAAGAGGGTTATATGGAAATCTCCAAACAACATAGGGTGCTATCAAGACAATAGTTTGTTCTCCTCAAACTGACAGCCAGTCCCCTTTGCTGAAGACACAATCCACAGATCTCATTGAACACGGAGAGGTTGACCTGGTGCATACATACAACCTTCACCCCCATGATCTAGTGTCTATGACACTTCTACTCTTCAGGTCATCAAAAGATACACATATATACCAACTCACCCATAAAACCAATGATCTACCATTTGTCCTGCCTGCAAAATATGTTAGGGTAATGGGGGTAATACCAGTGTGGGAGCAACCAACTAGTGTCTGATTTGAATTAAGGGCTACTCTATGAGATGGAGCCCATACCTGACACTGCTTGGCTCACCAAGAACCAGAAACATAGGGTAAAATCAAATAATAATAAAGTGACTCCTAGGGATATTTTTCTATATTCATAGATTGGTGATTTATTCAGGCATCACCAAAGAGGCTTCCTCTTATAACAGTTGTGAACAAATACAGAGGCCCAGAGCAAAAATATTACACAGAAAGAGAAACCTATGTAGAGCAAATGAGATATCTGTAACATTTCCCTCCCCTCAGAGCTCAGGAACCAAGCCGAAGGGGAAGCATTGTGAGTGGGAAAGGCAGAAGGGATGGAGGATACCAGAAAAATAAGGCCCTCGAAAACAACTGAGCAAATCTCAGAGACTGAAGCAGGAATTTTAGGCCCCACATGGGTCTGCAGCAGGTCCTCTTCAAATATAGCTTTCAGCATAGTACTTTTATAGGACTCCTGAATGTGGATCTCTGATTTTCATGCCTTCCCTTGGGGCTCGTTTGGTATTGTCTTGCCTTGTCTTATCCAACATCAAATTAATGATTTTTCTTTTATCTTACTATATTTTTTTTGTTATATTTTGTTGTTAACTCCTAGGAAGCAGTTCTTTTCTAGTAAGAGACAGAAGGGGAGTATATCCAAATGAGGGAATAGATGGGGAAGAACTCAAAGTAGTAGAGGGAGGGAAAACTAAAAATCTGCTTAATAAAAGAAGGAAAAGATTTTAAATGTATGTTGCTTAAATTGAGTCTCTTCCAAATTATCTCAAATAATATTAATAAAAGGACTAATACTGATTTAATACTTTTAAATGTCCTGTATTTTATTCAAAATTAATTATATTCAAACTTTTATTTAGTTTTTACAGCACCTTCAATACAGACTGCTATATCACTATCACATATTAGGTAATTACCAATATCTTTGTGGTTAATACATAGTCAATCCTGAATACTGAAATAATAGATAAGTTGAAGGCTTTATAGAAGAGACTAGTGTAAGTAACCTAATTATCCAATAAATATATTTTTAAACTCTAAGAGAAGTATATAAGTAGAGAAAGGGGAGATAATACGTGAGTTACGTTTAAATCTGTCATGGTTGTTATCTTGCAAGTGAATTGAAAACTGTAAAATTGGTGTTTAAGTCTTTAAAAGCTATAATTTTGAAAGTTGACTTAAAATCTGTCTTTTTAATTTACTACCAGCCTTTACTATTGCTTCTCTGAGAGACAACTTAGACCTGTCATAAGTAAATATCTCCCTTCTCAACACAGACACAACTGAACATTAAATCAATGCAAAATATTATTTTTCTAAATACCACAGAAGATACCTTCTTAATGATCATAAACTAACAACAACTTTCTTGGCATTTTATTTTTGCTTAAAGAACATATGCTTAAGATGTCTAAGTTCTTTTTTATCTTGTGTAGAAATAAATTGTATTTATTATTGGAAAAAGTCCTGTGTTGTGGCTTTCTCTCTTTCAAACACACACACACACACACACACACAATTATGAGCTAACTTGCAATGGCAAAAAAATGTATCTAACATCTGGTAATATAATACAATGTATCATACTCAAAAATATCTGAAATAGTCACTACGTAGATCTCAATGATAACAATGGGATAACTGTTTAGTCATCCAAGGCTTGGATATACTTTATGAATCTTACTAAGTAACCTGATTTTTAAGGCTATGAAGTACACTCAACCTTTCAATTCCCATCAGTTGATACCCAAAGAGGCTAGAAAAATTAAAAGAAATTATATTTGAAGAATATGTATGCATTTGACAATTTTAAATTGTTTTATTTAATTTTACTTTGTGTGTATAACTGTAGGCAGTGTGTTCACATGTTTGTATGTATATGCTAGCATGGGCATGTGTGTGAACCAAGTGTCTGTGCATGTCTTTGCCCTCAATGTGAAGCCAAAATGTCTATGTTCAGAACCTCCCTTGATCACTTTCCATTTTATTAGTTTTACTAATCTTTGACAATTTTAGACATCTATACATTGAAATATGGGCATTTTCAACCACCATTTCCCCTTTTCTCTCATAAATTCCCATCATTTTTCCAACAAGCCCCCTTCTACTTTGATGTCGTTTTTATACTTTCCCAACACATTATTATTATTATTATTATTATTATTATTATCACTGGGGGGAATATTTAAAAATGCATTCTGATCACACCTGCTTCCCATTCCTCCCAGGACTGCCCTCCTGCCCTTTCACAACTTCCACCCCAAAAATAATACACCAGGATACCAAGTCCAGCTTGGATTACACACATAGTCATTAAAGTATGATCAAACATCCAAGGGCCAGCACCTTAAAGAAAACTGGGTACTTCCTCACCCCACCCCCAACCCCTCCATACGCCATCCACTGTGAAGCGCTATACTTCCACATCTTTATCACAATTTTCAAGGACTTTCATCAATAGCTTCCTGTTGGGGAAGCAGGTTGTCACAAAAGCCTTTGGTGCCCCTAATTGTCAGTTATGAGTCTGTAGTCATTGCTACCATCACACAAAAAAAGCTTCCTTGTCTATAGCAGCCACCCCTAGCGTGGATCATGGGATTTCACAGTTTCCAGCAGCACTGATTATGGACATCAACTTGGCTTCCTGTGGCAAGTAGAACCACAGGAATTAACATCGCCTCCAATGGCAGCATGGGCCACCGAAGTCTTTCGAGGAGACATAACCCAGAAAACGATCCATTCTTCATTTTCGATATCTTGTTTCTCAGAGTTAGTGTGATCATACAGTCAGGTGCCATGTTGGGGGCAGGTCCTGTGTGCGCTCCTGGATGCTATACACGACCCTGCCCTTGGCGCCAGCTACCGTGCTGGTACCCTAGACATGACCACATTTTTGCAGCCTGTGGGCATAGTGTTTGCAGCCTCAGGTAATGGGCGGGCTGTGACTTGTGTTCTCCTCCCCACAGATAGGCAAGTAGCAAGAGTGGCAGCAGCATTGGCTACAACTGGACAAGTCAAGGCAGTGGGCCCACGCCTCCAGGATGCCTCAAATCTAATTGAGAATTAATTAGTTACTCCCGTGATAGCCATGCCATTGCTGCACCAGGTATAATATCTTGCAGGGCAAACATTAATGTAGATTGTAGGCTTCACGGATGCATGACTTTTGTCATACAGGTGACTTTTGTCCACCAAGAAGCCCAGCAGCTTCTGGCACACTACATGCTTGCCAAGGTCACACCTTCTAATCCTTCTAATCCTGTCAGAGTTCCATTCCTAGCTAACTAAGCATTCAAATATATGAGCCTAAGGGGGTCAATCTTACTCAAACTACCACAGATAGTCTTTTAAAGTATATACCAAGACATAGTATATCTAGGTCATAGAATAGATTTGTTTTGGACTTTTAGAGGAACTCTCATACTGATTTCCATATTTGCTATAACAGTTTACACTCTCACAAACAGTGAATAAGCATAGCCTTTTCTCCAAACCCTCATGAGCATTTGTTCTACTGTGTGTGTGTGTGTGTGTGTGTGTGTGTGTGTGTGTGTGTGTGTGTGTGTGTGTGTAAATAATCACTCTGTAGCAAGATGGAAACTCCAAACAGTTTTAACTTCTTTTTTCCCTAGTGGCTAGCTAATGATGAATTCTTTTAAAAATATTTGCCATTGTTGGGCTTTATTTTTGCAAAGCACTCCTGCTAGAATTAATGTTAGTGCCATTAGCATTAAAAAGATAAAAGTAAAAAAAATCCTAACAAATATGCACCACATTTTAATTTTCTATTTATAAAAATTCATCATCAACTAAATAGAGTGATATCCAAAATAGTGGGTAGCTTTCATAACACATGTATCTGACAAATGCCTTACATCAATAAAAATACAGATTGATGTACATTTTTACCATTTAAAATATTTTATCATTATTTACCTTCAAGCAGATATTATGATCAAAACTCTAGTTTTTAAAATAGAAGGAAATGGGGCATAAATTTCAGGACAGTACACATAAAAATGACCAGTAAGTATATGAAAATATTTAAACTTACTGAGTTCTAGGTGTATGCAAATAACACCCCCTCAAATCATAATTTCCCCATTATCATACCTAAAATCTATTAACCACTAAAATCCCGGCTCTTAAGAGTAGTGAGCCCTGTGATCCATCCAATAGCTGACTGTGAGCATCCACTGCACACGGCCCCCAATGGAGGAGCTAGAGAAAGTACCCAAGGAGCTAAAGGGATCTGCAACTCTATAGGTGCAACAACATTATGAACTAACCAGTACCCCCCAGAGCTCATATCTCTAGCTGTATATATATCAGAAGATGGCCTAGTCGGTCATCATTGGAAAAAGAGGCCCATCGGTCTTGCAAACTTTATATGCCTCAGTACAGGGGAACACCAGGGCCAAGAAGTGGGAGTGGGTGGGTGGGGGTGTGGGGGAGGGAGCGTGTGGGGGACTTTTGGGTTAGCATTGGAAATGTAAATGAGGAAAATACCTAATTAAAAAAAAAGAATAACTATCTCTAAAAAAAAAAAAGAGTGGTGACCCCAAGTGACACAATGAGCAAGTGAGGCTGTGTGGCGGTTACAGAGCAGTGGCTTAGCATGAGAGAGCCATGGGTTTAATTTCCAGCAGGGCAAACACAGGACAAGCACTGTGAGAAACTGCATAGCACTGACTTTGAAAGATTCCCGATGTATTTTCCTTGGGTTAGCGTTCAACACACAAGCATTTATTAGACTATTGTCTTTAGGAGCAGATATCCATTGCGATCTTACCCAAAGTAACTCTAAAGTGAAAGACAGAATTAAAAAAGTAAAAAGAATGTGTAGTATATTTTTCAGTTTTAGAACTAATACATATAATTTACAGTGAAAACATCAAATCCATGTTTCATCAGATGAAGGAGATAGGGAAAGAACTTGGTTCTATTGAATGTTCCTTCTGGATGAAAACATAGAAGGAAAAGGAGAATGTGAAAAAAAAAGTTTCTTGGTGAACAGAAATAGTCCAGTTTGACAGCAGTGTTATTTCTATGATGTACAAATTGAATATTTTGTACATCTAGATTGTGTAAATTTTACAGTTCACATATAAGATTTTTAAAATTACTTTGATAAATCTATTTCTTCTCTTCCTTATATAAGGATTTAAAGAAGAAACAATGTGTCTGTTTGCTTCCTCTAGAAAGAAGACTCTAAAAGTTAAGTGAATGTGATACGTTGAATTAAGAATGCCTCTGAGTCCTGCAAGCGTAGAAGAGAGAAGGGGATTTCAGGATTGAACAGTCACCACCAGCTAACCCTACATGAACACTCTTTAACTGAAATGTTCCTTCAAAGTGATTGCTCTTTCGGGATTAGCATTTCTAGCAAGTAATAATTCAGGATATCCAACTAAATCTGAAGTTCACATACATAAGAAACAAATTTTGCTACAAAGTTGCATAGAAAGCTGGCACACGCCTTTAATCCCAGCACTCAGGAGGCAGAGGCAGGCGGATTTCTGAGTTCGAGGCCAGCCTGTCTGGAAAAAACAAACAAAAAAACAAAAAAACAAAAACAAAAAAAAAGAAGAAGAAGAAGAAGAAAGAAAGCTTATACTAAAAAAGTGTATCTTAAATTCAACTTTGTATCTTACACTTTTTGTCTTGTACAAACATGAAAAATACTCATGTTCTCATATCAACTTACACATGTATGAAAGTGGCTCCTGCGTTCTGAAGGAGGGTTTCTTCCTGAGGACAGCATACATTTGACAGATAATAGGAATGATTGAAGAATTTACCAGTGAAGTGAAAGAAAGATAAAATTTCAAAACCTGTAAGTCATATAAAGTACTCAGAAATTGCTGGTTGTTTGTGAGCCTAGAGGCTGCCTAGGGCTGAGAAAAAAGAAAAACAAACCTTGATATGCCCTGTAGTTAAAACATTCCTGGGAACAGCTTAACCTTAAAGATAAAGAGGAATGTTTGGACATAACAGGGCTATCTGAACTGAGTCAACAACTCACAGAACTCTGACACTCTGCACGTACATGTAATCTTTCTTTTAATATTTGAATAAGCCAATAGTGGGTCGCTATGCTGAATTCCACACCCCTAAGCCCCTTACTCCATAAAAACCCCTAGCTTCTGAGCCTCGTGTGGAATGCATGTCAGTCCAGAGCTCTGTAATTAAAAGACCTCATGAATTTACATCAAGATGGTCCTTCGTGATTTTTTGGGTGCACGCTGAATCGGGAATTGAGTGGGGGTTTCCCCACTAGGTCTAACAGAAGCATGTCTTATAACTACATTTTTACCGTCCATCATCAATTCATTCTGGATTTTTCTTAGTTTTATGTAGAACCTTTATTAGCCTGATTGATTTATATGATGGCTCAATTGAAGACCTAAGCCTGACCACGGAAGGTCTGAACTTTTAGTTACTGAGTCATTCTCAGAGTAAGATGCTAAATTTGTCTATTTACTATGGTGACACACAAGACGGTCACATATACCCATAACTACGTTGCAAGAATGCCGAGTGTGTTTCCATACTTTTCTCTACCTCCATTGGGTAACAGCAGTCCTAACTCTTTACAGTAATTGCCTTTAATAGGGCCATGACGGTGGTAGCTTCTTTTCTTGTGTTGATTGCTGAACATAGAAATTGTGTCATGACAAATAAAACCCTTAAAGTGTAGTGTTTTCTTGCTGTGTCCTTTGTTTAATATATTCTCTTCCTAGGAGCCAGGCATCATCAAAGTGCCAGAGATGCAGGCATGAGCATTCAAACTTTGAAAACGGGTTGTGCTGCCTAGTCTTATGTCAACTTTGACACACAAACTAGAGTTATTTGAAAGAAGGAAACCTCAATTGAGAAAGTGCCCTTATAAATCCAGCTGTAAGTTTTTAATTAGTGATTGATGGGTGACAACACAGCCATTGTGAGTAATGCCAACCCTGGGCTGGTAGTACTGGGTTCTATAAGAAAGCAGGCTGAACAAGCCATGGAATCCAAGACAGCAAGCCATCCATCCATGGCCTCTGCATCAGCTTTTGCCTTTAGTTTCCAGCCCTACTTGAGGTTCAGTCCTAACTTTAATTCATAGTATGTTTTCCTACAAGATGGTATCCCACCGAGATCACTTCTGTAATGCAGCAGCGCCAGTATATATTGCATTCTAATTCTACTCCAACTCTATGAACAATTATTTGTAAAGTATTTCATGTTCCTAATAGACATGATGAATATGTCATATTTTAAACAAATTAGAATTTTCTATCATAAGTTAAATTGTCTGTAAGGTCTCTAAGTCTAGTATTGGGTAAGCTTTTCAAATCATCAGATGATAAAAGATAATTTGTATTTAGAAAGTATCAATTCCTCCAGGAAAACCACATTTTTTTGGTTAAAGAAAAACAGAAAAACTTAGTATGGAATGGTACTGCGTTGGAGACAAAGGCTGGCCCTGCTCATGGGAGTTTGGATATTGAGAAGCTACATTCATTAAACCCGCTCCAGTGAATTGAATTTCAAATTGGTGAGCTTTAAAAACTGCCTGAGTATTGCCAGAGTGGAGTTTTTCCTTCAAGTGTTAATGGTAAGGTACAGTGGGTGACTAGAAGCACGCATTGCTCCAAACAACTGGCTAAGTCATTTTTGCCTTGTTTACTTGATATTTCATCCATGCTTCCTGTTCTATTATAGGGAAAACATGATATAAAATACTACATTCTTTTGCTATGTTTGTTTTCGTTTTTTATAGATGACCAATGCTCCCTCCTCCCCTGCCCTGCTCTCAGCCCTGTCTTATTTCCAATATTGTCTTTCTTCAAGATATCACTAAGTGTTTGGGACATAGTCAGTGCTATGAATCTATAGATATTTTTACATTGTAGACATGTATATTGTGTAAATTAATTGGGATTATTTTCCATTGGTGCTACTAACTTCTAATACCAGTCCCAAACTCTCTATTTTGCAACCATTAATTTTTTTATTCATTATCAAAACCAAGTCCACACATATGTAAATAATGTTCTGAAAATTTACTACTCTACAGAAAATTTTTCTTCTGATAAATTATTCTCCAAAGAGACATAGATGTGAGTTTAGGAAGATAATTAGATAATAGTGTGTCTTTGGTATTTGTTTATGTAGATTGTTGGTGACACCTTTTTTTTTGGCCTATGGCAATCTGGCTAGATAAATGTGTGATATTTGGGTATTGATATTCCCTATACTTAGGAGTTAATTAACCTTGTATGTCTCATTATGGTTTATTCTAGATGAATGATCACTTAAAGTCTCATAGACACTCTACCCTTATTAGAGCTTAAACATAGATCCACAATTAGCTCTCAAGGCAATATAATTAACCACTGTAGATGGCAAGACATTATTTCAGAATTCTGAAGGCGTGCACTGTTATTCTCTGAGGACTCCCATAGATTTGACAAGACATTTTCCCTGATATTCATACCTTCAGACCATAAATCCTAACTACTGTGTGCTTCTGCTATTTTATTTTTCCAAGTTTGTTTCTCTTATTTAGGTTTTAGTTTGTTTTTTCTTGTTGGGCTTTTTGTTGTTGTTATCTGTTTGTTTGATTGATTTTGTTTTGTATTGTTTTTTAATTAACTAAAAGCCCCAGCAGCTGAGAACACCTGTGAGAGATTTTTCTTGATTGGATCCCTTGATGTGAGAAGATCCACCCTAAATCAGAATCATTTGAGGTGTCAAGACCAACCTTAAATCTTGATCATTTGAGGTGTTAAGGACCACCTTAAATCCAGACCATTTGAGGTCAGAGGATTCACCCTAAATTCGGGCATGCTTCCTATATTGAGTTTCTCTGTATAGCCCTGGCTGTCCTGGAACTCACTTTGTAGACCAGGCTGGCCTCGAACTCAGAAATCTGCCTGCCTCTGCCTCCCGAGTGCTGGGATTAAAGGCATGTGCCACCACGCGCGGCGCTCTGTCCTCTTTCTTACTGGCAAGTTCATATATCCTTCTACTGAGGCATTCCTTCTCTGGCATGACTTCTTCGGGTTACAGGAAATGCTATTGGTGGCCTAGCCAGTCTATAAGTCACTCTAATAAATCCTGCCCTTTCATATCTGTAGGTTCAGTCTAGAGGAAAACTGTAATGAATGTAATAGGATACTGAAATTACCTTCAGAAATAAAAATAATTCAAGATAATCTGCAATTTCTGTCTGTTTCTTTGTTGTTCTTACTTCACAATGCAGCCATGGAGAATCTCCAGTGTGTGTAGGTAGGTCCAGGGTTCCACATTTCTTTCAGTGTTTCCGTAAAGCCGTCAAAACTCCACTGAGAATCTCCACTCTCCCATGTCTAGTATATTCTCAATAAACATTTGTTAAATGAGTGGATGTATGAAGAACTGAAAAACATATATTAGTACCACTAGTAATAATTATAATTTGTAAGTATTTAGAATGACACACATTTAATATGAAAGCTTCCTTAAATGTAAAATGCAAACATATTTCACTAAGAGATCTTAATTATGATATAATATAAATGATAATCACTGTCATACATATAAAATGAGTATGTTAATAAACTATAGAGTTATATTATCTTAGAGATAGAAATATAACTTTTAATGTGACATATATTTATCTCAGAATAGGAAATGATTAAGGTGATACTTTGAAGTGTAGCTCATGAGACTAATATTTATATCATCATCATTAAATTTAGTAATGAAATATGAGAACCTCTGTATCATATGCAAGGTTTTAAGAATAAAGTAATCAAACTAATAAATGTTTTAATCTTCCATAATACACTCTTCTGAGATAAATTTTGGTTTTCTATATGGTGTCTGTCTATGAACTTTGTATATTCTAAACCTGGTGAAATGTAAATATTAAATAACCTTTATCATGCCACAGGTCTACAAAGCAATGAAGCTAATGCTTTGAAATATTTTCACATTTTTCTCATTATAATGGCTGGAAATCAAGTCAGCTGTCACAGTTTTTCTTTAAATTAGGCATGATTGACAGACACATGCAGTTGCTGATGAAGCCCCACCACAGCATAATTGACAGAATATTATGTGACCTAAAATATACGCGAATGGAATGGAATCACTTTTCCTCTTGAGACCTCAATTTTCTTAAATAAATGTACACACTAGATTAACAACACCCAGAGGTCCACATATAAGCCTGTTACTGATACATTTTGAAAACACTCAACTGGAAAACTGATTAAAGGTAGAGACTCAAAGACAAACTCCAGGAACTCACTCATAGTCTCAAAGCCATTGGTTTAGGAGTAATCCTGGTTGATTCTTTTCCAAAATCAAGTTTGAACTCATTTGGATAAATAGAATGAAGGCCTCTCTCATAGGTCTCTAGTTAGGAGGTTCTGGATCTAAGTATTTGATGGAGGTTAGCTGGTTGAAATCAATTTTCACTTTTTATGCAGGCCAAAAAACTTGGTTTTTCTCTACATATTCAATATGCTGCAACTAAGTTCAAAAGTGTTAGAAAATATTGGTGTCATAGGAACAATGAGTTTAAAAGTAGAAGTTTAAAACAAGGCTTAAAGGAATATTAAATCTGATGTGCTTTCTCTACCCTTCCCTGTCTTTTCTCCATCCTCCCCCACCCCAAATACAAATACAGACAATCATAATTAAGACATACTTGGACTGATAATCATTCCAAAGTTCAAGCCTGTTATCCCCTCTCTTCTTCTTCTTCTTCTTCTTCTTCTTCTTCTTCTTCTTCTTCTTCTTCTTCTTCTTCTTCTTCCTCTTCCTCTTCTCTTCTTGCTCTCCTCTGCCTTGGTGACTCCCTTACATATAATTAGTAGCATGAACACAACACTCGTTACTTAATCAGATCTGTCAATAAATATTTGCTGACTTGATATAATTAGCCTGCAGGAAAATTCCATGTCCAGCATAAACATAACTCATCCTGAGCACAAAACCTGTTGTCTTGTAACTCATAGACATTCCAATATAGTGAAATCTGTTGGTAGAAACAGACCTTCTAAAGCTCTAATGGCTTCTAGGAGGCAGAGTTCCTCTTCAAATTATCTTTGGAACATTTCCCTCCATTGAATTGAAGGAAATCAAAAGGATAAACTTCAATCCCAGATTACCCCCCCACCCCCCACTAATTAGAAGTAAGGTGATGGTGAATAACCTTCTTTAAGACTTCAGTAAGACAAGTACTGTAGCTATACTCCATCACTGAATGTCTGTGGTTCTGAAATGCAGCAATACATCCCAGTTATATCCACATATTTCTTAATTTATTAAGGTAAGGATGAGTAATTTACTCCTTTATACTCCTCATCAGTAAGATAAGGACTATAGCTATATTACATCACTGAATGTCTATGGTCCTTAAGTACAGTAATACCCTGTAAACTTTCACAATAATACCTCTCACTGAAGTATTCAGTACTAGTTTTAGACTCTATTCACTAATTTTATAAGGATAAAATAAGTTTGCACATGAAAATTCTTTTAAACTATAGAAACTGTGATTCATTTGGTTAGAAAACTACTTCTATTCAGATTTTCTTCTATGACAGTATGAATAATAGTATTTATAAATTCAAGATATCTCAATTTGATCTACTAAGTATGAGACATGGCAATGTTACTCATTGTTATCTGTAATACAATAAAATATTCTTATTTTGGAAAATTGTAAAGTAGAAGAAGGAAGATGATATCACTATGATAGTCAAAATGCCAAGTGGTAGAAAGGAGAGATATACTTGTGACCAGCATAATTGCTATTCCTGCCTGATTTTGGCCTAGAGAATTAGGAATGGCTTAGGATTAGGACTCTGGACCTATATTTCATCACTGGACACTCAAACTTTTCCCACTTACTGTCTTTGTTAAGATTATTATTGCTGCGATAAAACACCATAACCAAAATCCACATATACATGTGTGTGTGCAGGGTCCTAAATGGTTGCCATGGAAGGGGTGGTATAACACAGTTCCTGCCCCTGAAGCAGAGCCAGAAGGGCATGGGCTTCCATGAGTATTGGCAGTTGTTAGGTGTAAGGCTTATTTGTATATTTTATTTTATGTTCCTCCTTCAGGGGAATGTCCTCTCTACCAAGGTTAATGACTCTATGGTAATCAAAGAGAGCACAAGTCCCAGAGACGAGGTCCTTAGCAAAATGCTCAATGCTGAGACCTTCAGGACAGCTCATAAGGCTGTGGAAAAGAACACTAAAAACACCAGATAAAAAAAATATAAACAGCTGGAGACAGCCGGCCACCTTCCTGGTGAGAGCACTGGGGTCTGCCCGGCCTGAGAGGTTTGTGTCACAGGCGCCGGCGGGAGCCTTCTTGGCTCTGGGACTCCGCAGAGGGCAGGCTGCACGGGTGACCCTGTGGAATACAGAGGCCAGCCATTTCTGGTACGGGCGAGAGTCGCAGAGCTTCTGGGGCGGCGCCATCTTCGGCTCCAGACAGCCGGCCACCTTCCTGGTGAGAGCACGGGGGTCTGCCCGGCCTGAGAGGTTTGTGTCACAGGCGCCGGTGGGAGCCTTCTTGGCTCCGGGGCTGCACGGGTGACCCTGTGGAATACAGAGGCCAGCCTTTTCTGGTACGGGCGAGAGTCGCAGAGCTCCTGGGGCGGCGCCATCTTCGTCTCCAGACAACCGGCCACCTTCCTGGCCAAAGCAACACAGCTTCTGGGAAAGATCCTGTTTTGGACCTTCACCTTCAGCCAGGAGGAGGTCCAAACACCAGATAACTGTACACCTTCCCCGAAAGAGGAGAGCTTGCCTGCAGAGACTGCTCTGACCACTGAAACTCAGAGGAGAGAGCTTGTCTCCCACGCCTGCTGATTGAGGGTAACAAAATCAACAGAGGAACAATCTCTTAACAAAGACAATTATAACAACTAACTCCAGGGATTGCCAGATGGTGAAAGGTAAACGTAAGAATCCTACTAACAGAAACCAGGACCACTCACCATCATCAGAACCCAGGACACCCACTTCGCCCAGTCCAGGACACCCTAACACACCTGAAAAGGTAGACCTGGATTTAAAAGCATATCTCATGATGATGGTAGAGGACATAAAGAAGGAATTCAATAACTCACTTAAAGAGATACAGGAGAACCCTGCTAAAGAGTTACAAGTCCTTAAAGAAAAACAGGAAAACACTGCTAAAGAGTTACAAGTCCTTAAAGAAAAACAGGAAAACACAACCAAACAGGTAGAAGTCCTTATAGAAAAACAGGAAAACACATCCAAACAGGTGGTGGAAATGAACAAAACCATACTAGACCTAAAAAGGGAAGTAGACACAATAAAGAAAACCCAAAGTGAGGCAACGCTGGAGATAGAAACCCTAGGAAAGAAATCTGGAACCATAGATGCCAGCATCAGCAACAGAATACAAGAGTTGGAAGAGAGAATCTCAGGTACAGAAGACTCCATAGAGAACATCGGCACAACAATCAAAGAAAATGGAAAATGCAAAAAGATCCTAACTCAAAACATCCAGGAAATCCAGGCCACAATGAGAAGACGAAACCTACGGATAATAGGAGTGGATGAGAATGAAGATTTTCAACTCAAAGGACCAGCAAACATCTTCAACAAAATTATTGAAGAAAACTTCCCAAATCTAAAGAAAGAGATGCCCATGAACATACAAGAAGCCTACAGAACTCCAAATAGACTGGACCAGAAAAGAAATTCCTTCCGACACATAATAATCAAAACATCAAATGCACTAAATAAAGATAGAATACTAAAAGCAGTAATGGAAAAAAGGTCAAGTAACATATAAAGGCAAGCCTATCAGAATTACACCAGATTTTTCACCAGAGACTATGAAAGCCAGAAGATCCTGGACAGATGTTATACAGACACTAAGAGAACACAAACTGCAGCCCAGGCTACTATACCCAGCCAAACTCTCAATTACCATAGATGGAGAAACCAAAGTATTCCACAACAAAACTAAATTCACCCATTATCTCTCCACGAATCCAGCCCTTCAAAGGATAATAACAGAAAAAAACCAATACAAGGACGGGAACCACGCCCTAAAAAAAACAAGAAGATAATCCCTCAACAAACCTAAAAGAAGACAGCCACAAGAACAGAATGCCAACTTTAACAACAAAAATAACAGGAAGCAACAATTACCTTTCCTTAATATCTCTTAATATCAATGGACTCAATTCCCCAATAAAAAGACATAGACTAACAGACTGGCTACACAAACAGGACCCAACATTCTGCTGCTTACAGGAAACCAATCTCAGGGAAAAAGACAGACAATACCTCAGAGTGAAAGGCTGTAAAACAATTTTCCAAGCAAATGGTCTGAAGAAACAGGCTGGAGTAGCCATTCTAATATCAGATAAAATCGACTTCCAACCCAAAGTTATCAAAAAAGACAAGGAGGGACACTTCATTCTCATCAAAGGTAAAATCCTCCAAGAGGAACTCTCAATTCTGAATATCTACGCTCCAAATGCAAGGGCAGCCACATTCATTAAGGACACTTTAGTAAAGCTCAAAGCACACATTGCACCTCACACAATAATAGTGGGAGACTTCAACACACCACTTTCATCAATGGACAGATCATGGAAACAGAAACTAAACAGGGACACAGTGAAACTAACAGAAGTTATGAAACAAATGGACCTGACATATCTACAGAATATTTTATCCTAAAACAAAAGGATATACCTTCTTCTCAGCACCTCACGGGACCTTCTCCAAAATTGACCATATAATTGGTCACAAAATAGGCCTCAACAGATACAAAAATATTGAAATTGTCCCATGTATCCTATCAGACCACCATGGCCTAAGACTGATCTTCAATAACAACATAAATAATGGAAAGCCAACATTCACGTGGAAACTGAACAACACTCTTCTCAATGATACCTTGGTCAAGGAAGGAATAAAGAAAGAAATTAAAGACTTTTTAGAGTTTAATGAAAATGAAGCCACAACATACCCAAACCTTTGGGACACAATGAAAGCATTTCTAAGAGGGAAACTCATAGCTCTGAGTACCTCCAAAATGAAACGGGAGAGAGCACATACTCGCAGCTTGACAAAACATCTAAAAGTTCTAGAAAAAAAGGAAGCAAATTCACCCAAGAGGAGTAGACTCAAACTTAGGGGTGAAATTAACCAAGTGGAAACAAGAAGAACTATTCAAAGAATTAACCAAATGAGGAGTTGGTTCTTTGAGAAAATCAACAAGATAGATAAACCCTTAGCTAGACTCACTAAAGGGCAAAGGCACAAAATCCTAATCAACAAAATCAGAAATGAAAAGGGAGACATAACAACAGATCCTGAAGAAATCCAAAACATCATCAGATCCTTCTACAAAAGGCTATACTCAACAAAACTGGAAAACCTGGACGAAATGGACAAATTTCTGGACAGATACCAGGTACCAAAGTTGAATCAGGATCAAGTTGACCTTCTAAACAGTCCCATATCCCCTAAAGAAATAGAAGCTGTTAATAATAGTCTCCCAGCCAAAAAAAGCCCAGGACCAGACGGGTTTAGTGCAGAGTTCTATCAGACCTTCAAAGAAGATCTAATTCCAGTTCTGCACAAACTATTTCACAAGATAGAAGTAGAAGGTACTCTACCCAACTCATTTTATGAAGCCACTATTACTCTGATACCTAAACCACAGAAAGACCCAACAAAGATAGAGAACTTCAGACCAATTTCTCTTATGAATATCGATGCAAAAATCCTTAAAATTCTCACTAACCAAATCCAAGAAAACATTAAAGCAATCATCCATCCTGACCTAGTAGGTTTTATTCCAGGGATGCAGGGATGGTTTAATATACGAAAATCCATCAATGTAATCCATTATATAAACAAACTCAAAGACAAAAACCACATGATCATCTCGTTAGATGCAGAAAAAGCATTTGACAAGATCCAACACCCATTCATGATAAAAGTTTTGGAAAGATCAGGAATTCAAGGCCCATACCTAAACATAATAAAAGCAATCTACAGCAAACCAGTAGCCAACATCAAAGTAAATGGAGAGAAGCTGGAAGCAATCCCACTAAAATCAGGGACTAGACAAGGCTGCCCACTTTCACCCTACCTTTTCAACATAGTACTTGAAGTATTAGCCAGAGCAATTCGACAACAAAAGGAGATCAAGGGGATACAAATTGGAAAAGAGGAACTCAAAATATCACTTTTTGCAGATGATATGATAGTATATATAAGTGACCCTAAAAATTCCACCAGAGAACTCCTAAACCTGATAAACAGCTTCAATAAAATAGCTGGATATAAAATTAACTCAAACAAGTCAATGGCCTTTCTGTACACAAAGGATAAACAGGCTGAGAAAGAAATTAGGGAAACAACACCCTTCTCAATAGTCACAAATAATATAAAATACCTTGGCGAGACTCTAACTAAGGAAGTGAAAGATCTGTATGATAAGAACTTCAAGTCTCTAAAGAAAGAAATTAAAGAAGATCTCAGAAGATGGAAAGATCTCCCATGCTCATGGATTGGCAGGATCAACATTGTAAAAATGGCCATCTTGCCAAAAGCAATCTACAGAATCAATGCAATCCCCATCAAAATTCCAACTCAATTCTTCAACGAATTAGAAAGGGCAATCGGCAGATTCATCTGGAATAACAAAAAACCGAGGATAGCAAAAACTCTTCTCAAGGATAAAAGAACCTCTGGTAGAATCTCCATGCCGGACCTAAAACTGTACTACAGAGCAATTGTGATCAAAACTGCATGGTACTGGTATAGTGACAGACAAGTAGACCAATGGAACAGAATTGAAGACCCAGAGATGAATCCACACCCCTATGGTCACTTGATCTTTGACAAGGGAGCTAAAACCATCCAGTGGAAGAAAGACAGCATTTTCAACAATTGGTGCTGGCACAACTGGTTGTTATCGTGTAAAAGAATGCGAATTGATCCATACTTATCTCCTTTTACTAAGGTCAAATCTAAGTGGATCAAGGAACTTCACATAAAACCAGAGACACTGAAACTTGTAGAGGAGAAAGTGGGGAAAAGCCTTGAAGATATGGGCACAGGGGAAAAATTCCTGAACAGAACAGCAATGGCTTGTGCTGTAAGATCGAGAATTGACAAATGGGACCTAATGAAACTCCAAAGTTTCTGCAAGGCAAAAGACACCGTCAATAAGACAAAAAGACCACCAACAGATTGGGAAAGGATCTTTACCTATCCTAAATCAGATAGGGGACTAATATCCAACATATATAAAGAACTCAAGAAGGTGGACTTCAGAAAAGCAAATAACCCCATTAAAAAATGGGGCTTAGAACTGAACAAAGAATTCTCACCTGAGGAATACCGAATGGCAGAGAAGCACCTGAAAAAATGTTCAACATCCTTAATCATCAGGGAAATGCAAATCAAAACAACCCTGAGATTCCACCTCACACCAGTCAGAATGGCTAAGATCAAAAATTCAGGTGACAGCAGATGCTGGCGTGGATGTGGAGAAAGAGGAACACTCCTCCATTGTTGGTGGGATTGCAGGCTTGTACAACCACTCTGGAAATCAGTCTGGCGGTTCCTCAGAAAACTGGATATAGTACTACCGGAGGATCCAGCAATACCTCTCCTGGGCATATATCCAGAAGATGCCCCAACTGGTAAGAAGGACACATGCTCCACTATGTTCATAGCAGCCTTATTTATAATAGCCAGAAGCTGGAAGGAACCCAGATGCCCCTCAACAGAGGAATGAATACAGAACATGTGGTACATCTACACAATGGAGTACTACTCAGCTACTAAAAAGAATGAATTTATGAAATTCCTAGCCAAATGGATGGACCTGGAGGGCATCATCCTGAGTGAGGTAACACATTCACAAAGGAACTCACACAATATGTACTCACTGATAAGTGGTTATTAGCCCAAAACCTAGGATATCCAAGATATAAGATACAATTTCCTAAACACATGAAACTCAAGAAAAATGAAGACTGAAGTGTGGACACTATGCCCCTCCTTAAAAGTGGGAACAAAACACCCTTGGAAGGAGGTATAGAGACAAAGTTTGGAGCTGAGATAAAAAGATGGACCATGTAGAGACTGCCATATCCGGGGATCCATCCCATAATCAGCTTCCAAATGCTGACACCATTGCATACACTAGCATGATTATGCTGAAAGGACCCTGATATAGCTGTCTCTTGTCAGAGTATGCCTGGGCCTAGCAAACATAGAAGTGGATGCTCACAGTCGGCTATTGGATGGATCACATGGCCCCCAATGAAGGAGCTAGAGAAAGTACCCAAGAAGCTAAAGGGATCTGCAACCCTATAGGTGGAACAACATTATGAACTAACCAGTACCCCGGAACTCTTGACTCTAGCTGCATATGTATCAAAAGATGGCCTAGGCGGCCATCACTGGAAAGAGAGGCCCATTGAACACGCAAACTTTATATGCCCCAGTACAGGGGAACGCCAGGGCCAAAAAAGGGGAGTGGGTGGGTAGGGGAGTGGGGGTGGGTGGCTATGGGGGACTTTTGTTATAGCATTGGAAATGTAAATGAGCTAAATACCTAATAAAAAATGGAAAAAATATAAACAATATTTTTCAATGGTAAAAAAACTTAAGGGTATAAAAAGAATTATATGAGGGGATTCATGGACCCCCCAAAAAAAGGCAGCTTCACTGTGAGTCAGCTCATTAGAAAGATATAAAGAAAGGAGATAAAGAGATTTGGGGAGTGGTGATCTCAGAGCACGATCCCAGCCAGTTAGTTTATTGTCTGTACTTACAAAGGTAGTCAGATTTCTGAATTTATTTGTAATTTAAAAAAATAAGTGTACTAGTTGTCTTCTTCTAAGAATCAAGGGTGTAAGATCATAAAATGCCTATTCTTGGAACAATCAAAAGGGAACCTGAAGTAAATGACTGAATTGATATATAGCTAAAAGCTTGGGCTTTGGTCTTCAAGAGAGAGCTACCAAGAGAAAACTGCTTGGAGAGCAAACATTGTTCTTTTAACATTTTTCTAGGATTTCTTACTTTAGCTGAAAAAAATCCAAGAATTTTTTCTAGCATCTTTTCTGATTGGTTGGAAAACCCATGGACTACCCAAAGAGTTTTTAAATTTTTTTCTAGCAAGAGAGAGCTGTCTCAACCATGGAGCTATCTGTCTCAAACAGAGGGCTGTCTAGAGAGCCATCTAGAACAGACTACAGAGTTGTCAGCTTGCACCCCACATCATTGATTTCAAGTCCTTTAACCACTCCCAAACATTCCTTCCTTATTACCCCAGACCAAGCTGAGACCAATCCTTGGCATGTGTGCATATGTGTGTGTGTGTGTGTATTTTATCATATATACATGTATGTATATGTATGTATGTATCCATCTATGTATACATATGATGTATATATACACACATATACATATATATGTATATATAAAACATATACACACCATATAATAGTTTATCATTAAAAGCAGCGAGGTTGGGAACTCAAGCAGGACAGAAACCTGGAAAAAGAAGCTGATGCAGAGGTCATGGAGGAGTGCTGATTAGTAAGTTATACCTCATAGCTTGCTGAGCCTGCTTTCTTGTAGAACCTAGAACCACCGGCCCAGGTTGGCCTCCCACATCAATCATTGAACAAGTAGTTATAAAGAAATTTTAAAAGATAATTCCATACAAATATAATTCATTAAAAGGGAACTTGGGTCAAATTATGACTTTTTTTTTTTCCATTTTTTATTAGGTATTTAACTCATTTACATTTCCAATGCTATACCAAAAGTCCCCCATATCCACCCACCCCCACTCCCCTGCCCACCCACTCCCCCTTTTTGGCCCTGGCATATAAAGTTTGCAAGTCCAATGGGCCTCTCTTTCCAGTGATGGCCGACTAGACCATCTTTTGATATATATGCAGCTAGAGTCAAGAGCTCCGGGGTACTGGTTAGCTCATAATGTTGTTCCACCTATAGGGTTGCAGATCCCTTTAGCTCCTTGGCTACTTTCTCTAGCTCCTCCATTGGGAGCCCTATGATCCATCCATTAGCTGACTGTGAGCATCCACTTCTGTGTTTGCTGGGCCCCGGCATAGTCTCACAAGAGACAGCTACATCTGCGTCCTTTCAATAAAATCTTGCTAGTGTATGCAATGGTGTCAGCGTTTGGATGCTGATTATGGGGTGGATCCCTGGCTATGGCAGTCTCTACATGGTCCATCCTTTCATCTCAGCTCCAAACTCCGTCTCTGTAACTCCTTCCATGGGTGTTTTGTTCCCAAATCTAAGGAGGGGCATAGTGTCCACACTTCAGTCTTCATTCTCCTTGAGTTTCATGTGTTTAGCAAATTATATCTTATATCTTGGGTATCCTAGGTTTGGGGCTAATATCCACTTATCAGTGAATACATATTGTGTGAGTTCCTTTGTGAATGTGTTACCTCACTCAGGATGATGCCCTCCAGGTCCATCCATTTGGCTAGGAATTTCATAAATTCATTCTTTTTAATAGCTGAGTAGTACTCCATTGTGTAGATGTACCACATTTTCTGTATCCATTCCTCTGTTGAGGGGCATCTAGGTTCTTTCCAGCTTCTGGCTATTATAAATAAGGCTGCTATGAACATAGTGGAGCATGTGTCCTTCTTACCTGTTGGGGCATCTTCTGGATATATGCCCAGGAGAGGTATTGCTGGATCCTCCGGTAGTACTATGTCCAGTTTTCTGAGGAACCGCCAGACTGATTTCCAGAGTGGTTGTACAAGCCTGCACTCCCACCAACAATGGAGGAGTGTTCCTCTTTCTCCACATCCTCGCCAGCATCTGCTGTCACCTGAATTTTTGATCTTAGCCATTCTGACTGGTGTGAGGTGGAATCTCAGGGTTGTTTTGATTTGCATTTCCCTGATGATTAAGGATGTTGAACATTTTTTCAAGTGCTTCTCTGCCATTCGGTATTCCTCAGGTGAGAATTCTTTGTTCAGTTCTGAGCCCCATTTTTTAATGGGGTTATTTGATTTTCTGAAGTCCACCTTCTTGAGTTCTTTATATATGTTGGATATTAGTCCCCTATCTGATTTAGGATAGGTAAAGATCCTTTCCCAATCTGTTGGTGGTCTTTTTGTCTTATTGACGGTGTCTTTTGCCTTGCAGAAACTTTGGAGTTTCATTAGGTCCCATTTGTCGATTCTCGATCTTACAGCACAAGCCATTGCTGTTCTGTTCAGGAATTTTTCCCCTGTGCCCATATCTTCAAGGCTTTTCCCCACTTTCTCCTCTATAAGTTTCAGTGTCTCTGGTTTTATGTGAAGTTCCTTGATCCACTTAGATTTGACCTTAGTACAAGGAGATAAGTATGGATCGATTCGCATTCTTCTACACGATAACAACCAGTTGTGCCAGCACCAATTGTTGAAAATGCTGTCTTTCTTCCACTGGATGGTTTTAGCTCCCTTGTCGAAGATCAAGTGACCATAGGTGTGTGGGTTCATTTCTGGATCTTCAATTCTATTCCATTGGTCTACTTGTCTGTCTCTATACCAGTACCATGCAGTTTTTATCACAATTGCTCTGTAGTAAAGCTTTAGGTCTGGCATGGTGATTCCGCCAGAAGTTCTTTTATCCTTGAGAAGACTTTTTGCTATCCTAGGTTTTTTGTTATTCCAGACAAATTTGCAAATTGCTCCTTCCAATTCGTTGAAGAATTGAGTTGGAATTTTGATGGGGATTGCATTGAATCTGTAGATTGCTTTTGGCAAGATAGCCATTTTTACAATGTTGATCCTGCCAATCCATGAGCATGGGAGATCTTTCCATCTTCTGAGATCTTCTTTAATTTCTTTCTTCAGAGATTTGAAGTTTTTATCATACAGATCTTTCACCTCCTTAGTTAGAGTCACGCCAAGATATTTTATATTATTTGTGACTATTGAGAAGGGTGTTGTTTCCCTAATTTCTTTCTCAGCCTGTTTATTCTTTGTATAGAGAAAGGCCATTGACTTGTTTGAGTTTATTTTATATCCAGCTACTTCACCGAAGCTGTTTATCAGGTTTAGGAGTTCTCTGGTAGAATTTTTAGGGTCACTTATATATACTATCATATCATCTGCAAAAAGTGATATTTTGACTTCCTCTTTTCCAATTTGTATCCCCTTGATCTCCTTTTGTTGTCGAATTGCTCTGGCTAATACTTCAAGTACTATGTTGAAAAGGTAGGGAGAAAGTGGGCAGCCTTGTCTAGTCCCTGATTTTAGTGGGATTGCTTCCAGCTTCTCTCCATTTACTTTGATGTTGGCTACTGGTTTGCTGTAGATTGCTTTTATCATGTTTAGGTATGGGCCTTGAATTCCTGATCTTTCCAAAACTTTTATCATGAATGGGTGTTGGATCTTGTCAAATGCTTTTTCTGCATCTAACGAGATGATCATGTGGTTTTTGTCTTTGAGTTTGTTTATATAATGGATTACATTGATGGATTTTCGTATATTAAACCATCCCTGCATCCCTGGAATAAAACCTACTTGGTCAGGATGGATGATTGCTTTAATGTGTTCTTGGATTCGGTTAGCGAGAATTTTATTGAGGATTTTTGCATCGATATTCATAAGAGAAATTGGTCTGAAGTTCTCTATCTTTGTTGGATCTTTCTGTGGTTTAGGTATCAGAGTAATAGTGGCTTCATAAAATGAGTTGGGTAGAGTACCTTCTACTTCTATTTTGTGAAATAGTTTGTGCAGAATTGGAATTAGATCTTCTTTGAAGGTCTGATAGAACTCTGCACTAAACCCATCTGGTCCTGGGCTTTTTTTGGTTGGGAGACTATTAATAACTGCTTCTATTTCTTTAGGTGATATGGGACTGTTTAGATGGTCAACTTGATCCTGATTCAACTTTGGTACCTGGTATCTGTCCAGAAATTTGTCCATTTCGTCCAGGTTTTCCAGTTTTGTTGAGTATAGCCTTTTGTAGAAGGATCTGATGGTGTTTTGGATTTCTTCAGGATCTGTTGTTATGTCTCCCTTTTCAGTTCTGATTTTGTTAATTAGGATTTTGTCCCTGTGCCCTTTAGTGAGTCTAGCTAAGGGTTTATCTATCTTGTTGATTTTCTCAAAGAACCAACTCCTCGTTTGGTTAATTCTTTGAATAGTTCTTCTTGTTTCCACTTGGTTGATTTCACCCCTGAGTTTGATTATTTCCTGCCGTCTACTCCTCTTGGGTGAATTTGCTTCCTTTTTTTCTAGGGCTTTTAGATGTGTTGTCAAGCTGCTAGTATGTGCTGTCTCCCGTTTCTTCTTGGAGGCACTCAGCGCTATGAGTTTCCCTCTTAGAAATGCTTTCATTGTGTCCCATAGGTTTGGGTACGTTGTGGCTTCATTTTCATTAAACTCTAAAAAGTCTTTAATTTCTTTCTTTATTCCTTCCTTGACCAAGGTATCATTGAGAAGAGTGTTATTCAGTTTCCACATGAATGTTGGCTTTCCATTATTTATGTTGTTATTGAAGATCAGTCTTAGGCCATGGTGGTCTGATAGGATACATGGGACAATTTCAATATTTTTGTATCTATTGAGGCCTGTTTTGTGACCAATTATATGGTCAATTTTGGAGAAGGTCCCGTGAGGTGCTGAGAAGAAGGTATATCCTTTTGTTTTAGGATAAAATGTTCTGTAGATATCTGTCAGGTCCATTTGTTTCATAACTTCTGTTAGTTTCACTGTGTCCCTGTTTAGTTTCTGTTTCCACGATCTGTCCTTTGAAGAAAGTGGTGTGTTGAAGTCTCCCACTATTATTGTGTGAGGTGCAATGTATGCTTTGAGCTTTACTAAAGTGTCTCTAATGAATGTGGCTGCCCTTGCATTTGGTGCGTAGATATTCAGAATTGAGAGTTCCTCTTGGAGGATTTTACCTTTGATGAGTATGAAGTGTCCCTCCTTGTCTTTTTTGATAACTTTGGGTTGGAAGTCGATTTTATCCGATATTAAAATGGCTACTCCAGCTTGTTTCTTCAGTCCATTTGCTTGGAAAATTGTTTTCCAGCCTTTCACTCTGAGGTAGTGTCTGTCTTTTTCCCTGAGATGGGTTTCCTGTAAGCAGCAGAATGTTGGGTCCTGTTTGTGTAGCCAGTCTGTTAGTCTATGTCTTTTTATTGGGGAATTGAGTCCATTGATATTAAGAGATATTAAGGAAAAGTAATTGTTGCTCCCTTTTATTTTTGTTGTTAGAGTTGGCATTCTGTTCTTGTGGCTGTCTTCTTTTTGGTTTGTTGAATGATTACTTTCTTGGTTGTTCTAGGGCGTGATTTCCGTCCTTGTATTGCTTCTTTTCTGTTATTATCCTTTGAAGGGCTGGATTCGTGGAAAGATATTGTGTGAACTTGGTTTTGTCGTGGAATACTTTGGTTTCTCCATCTATGGTAATTGAGAGTTTGGCCGGGTATAGTAGCCTGGGCTGGCATTTGTGTTCTCTTAGTGTCTGTATAACATCTGTCCAGGCTCTTCTGGCTTTCATAGTCTCTGGTGAAAAGTCTGGTGTAATTCTGATAGGCCTTCCTTTATATGTTACTTGACCTTTCTCCCTTACTGCTTTTAATATTCTATCTTTATTTAGTGCATTTGTTGTTCTGATTATTATGTGTCGGGAGGAATTTCTTTTCTGGTCCAGTCTATTTGGAGTTCTGTATGCTTCTTGTATGATCATGGGCATCTCTTTTTTTATGTTTGGGAAGTTTTCTTCTATTATTTTGTTGAAGATATTAGCTGGCCCTTTAAGTTGAAAATCTTCATTCTCATCAATTCCTATTATCCGTAGGTTTGGTCTTCTCATTGTGTCCTGGATTACCTGGATGTTTTGAGTTAGGATCCTTTTGCATTTTGTATTTTCTTTGACTGTTGTGTCGATGTTCTCTATGGAATCTTCTGCGCCTGAGATTCTCTCTTCCATTTCTTGTATTCTGTTGCTGATGCTCGCATCTATGGTTCCAGATCTCTTTTCTAGGGTTTCTATCTCCAGCGTTGCCTCGCTTTGGGTTTTCTTTATTGTGTCTACTTCCCCTTTTAGTTCTAGTATGGTTTTGTTCATTTCCATCACCTGTTTGGCTGTGTTTTCCTGCTTTTCTTTAAGAGCCTGTAACTCTTTAGCAGTGCTCTCCTGTAAATCTTTAAGTGACTTATGAAAGTCCTTCTTGATGTCCTCTATCATCATCATGAGAAATGTTTTTAAATCTGGGTCTAGATTTTCGGTTGTGTTGGGGTGCCCAGGACTAGGTGGGGTGGGAGTGCTGCGTTCTGATGATGGTGAGTGGTCTTGATTTCTGTTAGTAGGATTCTTACGTTTGCCTTTCGCCATCTGGTAATCTCTGAAGCTAGCTGTTTTAGTTGTCACTGTTAAGAGCTTGTTCTTCAGGTGACTCTGTTAGCCTCTATGAGCAGACCTGGAGGATAGCACTCTCCTTAGTTTCAGTGGGCAGAGTATTCTCTGCAGGCAAGCTCTCTTCTCGCAAGGCAGGTACCCAGATATCTGGTGTTCGAACCAGACTCCTGGCAGAAGTTGTGTTCCACTCACTAGAGGTCTTAGGATCACGTGTGGAATCCTGTGTGGGCCCTTGCGGGTGTCAGGCGACTCAGCTGGCAAGGTAGCCGGGGCTCGAGTGGAGTGGAAGGGGTTTGTGCCCCAGATCAAGCCCGGGTAGCCTGCTTCCCTATGTACCGCAGTCTCAAGTTCCGCGCGATTGGATTGGGGCAGGCACTGTGGTCCACTCACCAGAGGTCTTAGGGTCCCGTGGGGAGTCCCGTGTGGACCCTTGCGGGTGTTGGGCAAGACTCTGCTGGCAAGGTAGCCCGGGGCTCGAGTCTCGAGTCGAGCGGAAGGGACTTGTGCCCCAGATCAGGCCCGGGTAGCCTGCTTCCCTATGTACCGCAGTCTCAAGTTCCGCGTGATTGGATTGGGGCAGGCACTGTGGTCCACTCACCAGAGGTCTTAGGGTCCCGTGGGGAGTCCCGTGTGGGCCCTTGCGGGTGTTGGGCAAGACTCTGCTGGCAAGGTAGCCCGGGGCTCGAGTCTCGAGTCGAGCGGAAGGGACTTGTGCCCCAGATCAGGCCCGGGTAGCCTGCTTCCCTATGTACCGCAGTCTCAAGTTCCGCGCGATTGGATTGGGGCAGGCACTGTGATCCACTCACCAGAGGTCTTAGGGTCCCGTGGGGAGTCCCGTGTGGACCCTTGCGGGTGTTGGGCAAGACTCTGCTGGCAAGAAATTATGACTTTTTAATAATAGTTTTAATTATCCTTTAAAAATATCATGCATAAATAATGTATCTTGATCATACCATCTATCTTCCTTACAACTCCATGCAGCACCCACTAGGAAATACCTCTCAACATTATGTCTTCTTGTATTTATTTGTTTTTATTTTTTAAATAATTAAGTCAAAGTATTGCTGACCATATGAAGATGGGTGTGGAACAATCCACTGGAGTATTATTCCTTCCACTAGCCATGAACCACCAAAGAGAGATGACATGTTTTTCCTGAAATTAGATGTGTTTTCATAAAATATACTATTATTACCATTTTCCATTCTCCACTTCCTCTCAGATCCTCCCACCCAGCCATCTATGCTCTCTCTCTCTCTCTCTCTCTCTCTCTCTCTCTCTCTCTCTCACAAACACACACACACACACACATTAGAAAACAAACAAGGGTAAAATAAAATAAAATCAAGCAAGAGTGTGCCAAAACAAGCAGGAAAAGAATCCATGTGTGTGTGTGTGTGTGTGTGTGTGTGTGTGTATGTGTGTATGTATCTATGTGTGTGTGTATATATATATATGTGTGTGTGTGTGTGTGTGTGTGTGTGTGTAAAAAACTTGTAAAGTTAAAAAAAGAAAGGCAGAAAGACAGACAGACAGGAAGAAAGATAAAATGAAAGAGAGAGAAAGAAAAAATGGATGGAGGCATACAAGTCATTATGAGAAGAAAAATCTCTCTAAAATACCATTGAGTTCATTTTGTGTTGGCCATCTACTGCTGAGCATGTACATTGCCCTCAACTGTGGTTGGAGATTTTATTGGAGAGAACTAATTTTTCCTTTGCAATTGTTTATCAGTTAGAGATTACATATATATTAGTGATGGATGCTTGTGTCCTCTTCTTCTCTCAGTGCTGAGACCTCACCTTTTACATGCTACCTTGAGCAGGCCTGGTACATGCTACCAGACTGTGAGAGTTTGTATGTGTATCAGTCCTGCTGTCTCTAGAAGGCCTTCATTCCTTGCTGTTTGCCATCCCCAGGGTTCATAAACTCTTTCTGTCTTCTCTTCTGGAGAGTTCCCTGAGACCTTGGAGAAAGTAACTTGATAGAGACATCCCATTTAGGACCAGGTGTTCTTGCATGTTGTCTCAGTATTCATTCCTATCTACTGCAGGAGGAAATTTCTTAGATAGCAGAGCAAGATACTGATCTACAAGTTCTGCAGAATATTGGTAGAGGTTATTTTATTGCTAAATTCCTTTAGTAGAACAGTATTTGGTTTTACCTTATGTCCATGACCTATCTGGTTGTAGATCCTTCGCCACCTAAACAGTGTTGGGCATTGGAAGGAGTGAGGTATTGATGTCTCCCACTTTCACTATAGGGTTAAACATGTAATTTTAGTTTATAGTTTTAGACTATAGTTTTGCTTTTTTATGAATTTGGGTGTCCTTCTGTTTAATGCATAAATGTTAAGAATTGCATTGTCCTATGGGTGAATTTGCCCTTGATGTGTATGTAGCGTCTTTCATCTCTTCTGATTAGTTTTGTTTTGAGGTCTAATTTGTCAGATATTAAAATGTCTTCACTAGCTTTCTTCTTGTGTCATTTGCTTAGAATACCCTTTGCCATATTTCTACAATAAAGAAGTGTCTACCCTTAATGTTAAAATGTGTTTCTTAGGCACAGTAGAAACATGGGTCTTGTTCTCACATCCTTGTATTTGTTTGTCCTTTCATTCGAAGCATTGATATTAGAAGTTATCAATGAGCGGTGCTAATTGATTCCTGTTATTTTGTTATTATGCTGTGTGTCCCTTCCTCTAAATCAACGGTCTGAAATTATTTATTCACTGCGTATTCTTCAGTAGGGATAACCTCTTCAGGTTGGGGTTTTCCATCAATAGAGTTGGATTAATAAATAGATATTTCTTAAATTTTATTTTGCCACTCAGTCTATTCTGAAACTTTTCCTGGATAGAGTAGTCTAGTCTGTCATCTGTGTAGTCTCTTAAGAGTCTGTAGGATATTGATCCATCCCTTCTGGCTTTTAGAGTCTCAATTGTGAACTCAGGTGTTATATTGCCTTTATATGTCATTGGCCATTTTCCTTGCATCTTTTCACATTTTTTCTTTGTTCCCTATTTAGTGTTTTGATTGTTGTGCATCAAGAGGATTTTTTTCCTATTCCAGTTCATTTGATAGTCTGTATGCTTCTTATAACTTTATGGGCACCTCCTTCTGAAAGGTAGAAAATTTTTTCATGACTTTGATAGAAAAATATTTTCTGTGACCTTGATCTTGGTTTCTTTCCCTTCCTCCATTCCTATTATTCACAGATTTGGTATTTCCAGGGTGACTTTTATTTCCTGGATATTGTGGTTTTTTACGTGTTTATTTTGTTTGTTTTCTGTTTTTTGTTTGTTTTTGATTTATCATTATCTTTGACCAGGGTTTCTATTTCTTCTACCGTGTCTTCAATGCCTGAGATGCTCTCTCCTATATCTTGTGTTCTTCTGGTGAGGCTTCTCTCTGAGGTTTCTGTTTGACTTCCTACATTTTTCAATTCCAGTTTTAGTCCAGACTGGCTTTCTTTCCTGATTCTATTTCCATTTTCAGGTCTTGACCTCTTTTCTTGGTGGCATATACCTAGTTTGTTTGCTTGCTCATTTCTGTTTTCATAGACTTCATAATGGATTTTTTTCATAACCAGTTTAAACTCCTTGAACATACTCCTAGTATAATTTCAAAGTCTCTGCCTTGTGCTTCAGTTTTATTGCATTTCTCAGGGCATACTGTAGTAAGGCTGCTGGGTTCGGGTGGAGGCATTTGGTGTTAATGGATGGGTTTTTGCACCGATGTCTAAGGATATTGGGTGATTGTGACTCTAGGTGTTGATATCTGCTACTGTCTTCATTGTTTGGGTGTTCCATCCCTTGCTTTATGTTGACATCTCTGTATCTCTCAGAAAGTGTGGTGGTTGTGGGTTGCCTGATCAGGAGTGCTCTTGAGTCTGTCTATCTCAGATGCGGTTTCTGGGTAGCATTGGGAGCTGTCTGGAAGGAATGAGGATGGGCTAGAAGGGAGGACGGAGAGCTCCACAGGTTGGGTAAAAGCTCCATCTGCTACAAGGATCTGTGGAGTGTCCAGTGACTGGAGGCAGAGATGGTGGGGAGGATCCTGAAAGCAATCTGCTACAGGGTCTGATGATGAGACTGGTGTGATCAGTGGGTTCTCAGGTAGAGAGTTACTCTTGGTATTAGAGGCAGGCTGTCACAAAGGGAATTGGGCAGGCAGAGGAATCAATATATTTAGTTTAGTTTATGTGTTTAGTTTAAGTTTGATGGGGTGTAGGAATAAATTTTTTATGGTTCAGAGTCTTACTGTACTTCTAGGGAGTTCTAGAAACTCATTTCAATTGTCTTGCATTCTAAACTTAAAGTTCCAATTCTCTAAAACTATAATGTTTATATTATTTGTTGCATCTAGTTTTCAGGATCTTTGAAAGTTTTTTCACGAGGAATAGATGGCAGTATCTACTTTTTAAATTATATATTGTACCGTAGAAAATCAACTACATATAAAAACTAGGAAACTTAGAAAATCAACGAGGTATCAAAGCTAACTTTTAAGGATATATGTGGGTATTTCATTATCTGCTATAGCGAAACCTTACTTATTCTACAACTCAACAATGTGACACTGGTAGAGACCAGAAAGTCACAAAAAGCTTCTATTTTTGGAAGTAATATAGAATTTCTGAAAGAAATGATGAATCCTTCCTTGTGAAAAATGACTATTTTCTTGGCTATTTAATTATTCCAAATAAAAGCCCTATTTTTAATATTATTCAACATGTAACTATAGTAGAGTCAGTAGTATTTTTAAAATTGTGTAAAATAAAACCTTATCACAATACTTTTAAGTAACAATAGATTAATTTCTAGGGAACTTTTAAGGTATCCCAGAATTCTGTTCAGAAAATGGATTCGAAACATAAGTTTTCTAATGACAGATTAATGAAATGTCAACATTTACATGCTTAGAACTATTTACAAAGATGGTTGTGTATAACTATTCTCTCACAGCTTGTATACATTTTCTATGAAATATTCATTCTGTCTCTTCTATGTGCTATAAGTCAATTCTTTTATTATTGTTACAAAGAATTATGCATAATAGAATGACTAAAACTGTGTATAAAATAGAAGGGAACAAAAGGAACACTTCAGTTTTGTTCTGGTTGCATTGTATATGGGAAAACTAAGGAAAAGGATTAGCATACTCTTTGTGTCTGCTGACAATATATAGTTATGCTTGAACTTTTCCATTAGTTAAATGACTTTAATTTCCTAACTAACTGAAAAAAATTCTATCAAACACAGCACCAAGATCACACTATCACAGAACAGGTCATAATCTTCAACCTGATTTAATTTTCTAAATAAATACAAATTAGTAATTTTTACATTAATATATATAAGATTACATATTCATTATTTCCTCATCTTGGGCACATAGCTATGCTCCATTTCCCAGATTCCCATGTGTTTATGTTCTAATGATTGTTCAAATGTAGTTATGTTCTAAGAAATTCCTAATGAATATATTGAGGACAGAGGTGAAATGCCCCAAGCTTGGAAGATTTAATGCCTGATGTCCTAAGACATTGTCCAACCCAAGGGTCTCACACACACACACACACACACACACACACACACACACACACACACACACATAAACCCGCAGATGTGAAGAAACAGGATGCTCAAGTCTAGGTACTATGTGTGGTCATGGGAAATGTCACATATGTGAACATGCTAACTATGGTCTGATATTTGAATGAGAAATCAACTTTTAGTGTGTAAAGCATGGATGTCGTGGTGTCTTAGTTCGTGTTTCTATTCCTGGACAAAACATCATGACCAAGAAGCAAGTTGGGAAGGAAAGGGTTTATTCAGTTTATACTTCCATACAGCTGTTCATCACCAAGGAAGTCACAGGAGCTGATGCAGAGGCCATGGAGGGATGGGGTGTTTGTTTGTTTGTTTGTTTGTTTGTTTTGTTTTGTTTTTAAAGAAACAACTTTAAAAAAATTTTATTAGATATTTTCTTCGTTTACATTTCAAATGCTATCCCAAAAGTCCCCTATACTATCCCCCCATGCTGCTCCCCTACCCACTCACTCCCACTTCTTGGCCCTGGCATTCTCCTGTACTGGGGCATATAAAATTTGCTAGATTAAGGGGCCTGTATTCCCAATGATGGCCGACTAGGCCATCTTCTGCTACATATGCAGCTAGAGACACGAGCTCTGGGGGAACTGATTAGTTCACTGTTGTTCCACCTATAGGGTTGCAGACTCCTTCAGCTACATAGGTACTTCCTCTAGCTCCTCCATTGGGGGCCCTGTGTTGCATCCTATAGATGACTGTGAGCCTCCACTTCTGTATTTGCCAGGCACTGGCAAAGCCTCACAGGAGACAGCTATATCAGGGTCCTTTCAGCAAAATCTTGCTGGCATATGCAATAGTGTCTGCGTTTGGTGGCTGATTATGGGATGGACCCCTGGGTGGGGTAGGCTCTAGATGGTCCATTCTTTTGTCTTAGCTCTAAACTTTGTCTCTGCAACTCCTTCCATGGATATTTTATTCCCTATTCTAGGGAGGAATGAAGTAGCCACATGTTGGTCTTCCTTCTTCTTGATTTTCTTGTGTTTTGGAAATTGTATCTTGGGTATTCTATGTTTCTGGGCTAATATCCACTTACCAGTGAGTGCATGTGGCTTGCTTCCCCTGGCTTGCTCAGCCTGCTCTCTTATAGAACCAAGACAACCAGCCCAGAGATGGCACTACCTACAAGGGGCCCTTCTCCCTTGATCACTAATTGAGAAAATGCCTTTCAGCTAGATCTCATGGAGGCATTTCCCCAACTGAAGCTCCTTTCTATGTGATAAATCCAGCCTGTGTCAAGTTGACAAAAACTGGCCATTACACATGGTTTACTTGATATGGCAGTAGATTATTGTCATACCCATTAAAAAATTACCTATCTCTAGCTGTTGTGTCCGGCCAGCAGCTCACATGTCTGGGAAGGCATTTTGGAAACCTGGAAGAGAAGAGGGGCTAGGCGGCGCGAAATAAGGACGGAACCAAGACAAGGCTCTGCTCAAGGTTCAATTTTTCTATTCCAACACTCTGTTATGAAGGAAGGGGGAGGGGCCCAATTCCCGCCAAATAATCTAGTAAGGTTGCAGGTGAACACATGATGGTTCCGGAACAGCAAAGCTGCAAACTCCAGCAGTGGGTGTGGCAGAATGATTGAGTGGCAAGCTCCATCCCTGAGCAAGCAGGTTTCAGGCTGGGGGAGGTCACATCTAGCCATAGAGATATTTTGAATTCTGGGGGAAGGCAAACATGAGAACTATTATTTATCCACTTAAAGCTAGTTTGATATGAATAAGTTGGGAGACAGAATTTTTTTTCCATCATCGTGATTTTCCATCATCATGACTTGTTTAACTAGAGTTCCTGAGCACTAGGTGACAATCCATAACGAATCCTATCCTTCTTCAAGAGCCATTTCTGATCATCTGTTTTGAAAGTGAGTGGGATACTTGGCTGAGTTCTTTACCAGCATGTTATAAAAATTATCTGTTTTCTTTCTTAGATTAAAAACAGGTTTTTGGATTATCCCCCATGCTCCATATGCTGAATGAAAGTTTTAATTTCATGGTGTAGACAGCTATCTTCTTTGATATGCTGAAGTCACTATTCTGGGTTGAAGATGTAATAATATGATAATCATCACTGTCCTCGGGAAACTTATTATGTAGTGTGAACCACAGATACAGCTGTTTAAGTAATTATTACTCCATCAGAGTTATGTAAAAATTCTTATAAAATTACAGCCATGTGAGCAATTAATTTCCCTGGAGCACTCTGTTAAAAATGTGTAAGCAAATGAATCCTGGTGAAGGAAGTATATATATATATATATATATATATATATATATATATATATATATATATACATACATACATATATATATATAGAGAGAGAGAGAAGAAAAGAAAAGAAAAGAAAAGAAAAGAAAAGAAAAGAAGAGAAGAGAAAATTGCATTCACAATGGTAAACAAACAAACAAATCAGAAGTGCTCAAGGACAACCCAAACCTGTTGGTTTAAAGAGAAAAATAAAAGCAGACAAACACAGATATTATTTTCTTGAACATAATCTGTGACACCCAGAACTGTAGATGTCAGATGAAAAGTCAACTCTAATTCTTCCTTAACCTGTACTGCCTCTGCAATAAGCAATGCATTATCTCTGACCAATGCCATCATCTCAGCCCATTATTTCTCAATTGCATTATTTTAATAACACTATCTAACATTCAAGATTTTTTCTCCTACCCAGCCCCCTCCTGCTTTTCAATCAATTATCCATATTTTCAGAATTTCTTTAACCAGCCAAAATGCATGATACTTTGTTCCTTAAGATCTACCAATACCCTCATTGTCCATTAGATTTTCTTTTTTTTCTTTTTTTATTGGATATTTTCTTCATTTACATTTCAAATGCTATCCCAAAAGTTCCCTATACTGCCCCCCCCCACCCTGCTCCCCTACCCACTCACTCCCACTTCTTGGCCCTAGCTTTCCCCTGTACTGGGGCATATAAAGTTTGCTAGACAACCAAGGGTCCTCTCTTCCCAGAAGACTGAACATAGTACTACTGGTAGATCCAGCAATACCTCTCCTCTGCATATACCCAGAAGATGTTCCAACTGGTAAGAAGGACACATTCTCCACTATGTTCATAGCAGCCCTATTTATAATAACCAGAAGCTGGAAAGAACCCAGATGTCCCTCAACAGAGTAATGGATACAGAAAATGAGGTACATTTACACAATGGAGTACTACTCAGCTATTAAAAACAATGAATTTATGAAATTCTTGGGCAAATGGATATATCTGAAGGATATCATCCTGAGTGAGGTAACACAATCACAAAAGAAGTCACTTGATATGTACTCACTGATAAGTGGATATTAGCCCAGAAACCTAGAATACCCAAGATACAACTTCCAAAACACAAGGAAATCAAGAAGGAAGACCAACTCATGGACACTTCATTCCTCCCTAGAATAGGGAATAAAATATCCATGGAAGGAGTTGCAGAGACAAAGTTTAGAGCTAAGACAAAAGGATGGACCATCCAGAGACACTATTGCATATGCCAGCAAGATTTTGCTGAAAGGACCCTGGTATAGCTGTCTCCATTAGAATTTCTTTAAATGAGTTGTAAGGTTATGCTCTCTTATGTTTGGTTACTTGCTAAGCATCAACTTGATTGTGATGAAAATTTGTCTCCCCACCAAGCTTTGTAAGTTTATAACCAAGACTATCATCTATCTCATCTCTTCCATGCCCTTCTTCATGCTTTTCCCTCGGTTTTGAGAAGTCTATTTCTATCTCACTGCCACTCCACATTCTGTTACCCCAGTATCAACCAACTAGAGCTCCCAGGGTTTAAACCCCCAACCAAGGAGTATACACAGAGGGACTCATGGCCACAGCCTTGTATGTAGCAGAGGATGGCCTTGTTGGGTATCAATGGAAGAAGGGGCTCTTGGTCTCATGAAGGCCTGATGACTCAGTGTAGGGGAATTCGAGAGCAGGGAAGCTGGAGTGGGTGGGTGAGTGGGAGGCACATCCTTATGGAAGCAGGGGGGGAGGAGATAGGGAGTTTCTGGGGTTATCAGGAAAGGGGATAACATTTGAAATGTAAATAAATAAAATATGCAATAAAAATGACTAAGCATAAAAAATTTAGTTCTTATATGCCTTTTACTTGTGATACACCAAATTTTAATTAGATGCTATTGAAAAAGTTAGTTCCCATTAAAACAAGTGCTAGTTATAACTTTTTTTTCTGTAGTCAGATTAATTTACTTAAAAGTGGGATTGATGGAACAAGTCAGTTGTAGAGAACAAACAGTATGTTCCATGGCTAGGGACAGTATGACAATTCTAAATTTGAATGTCCCCAGTTATGCAACTTCAAAATACATAAAGTGATTTCTTTAGTTGTTTGAAGGCTGATATTATGTTTAGTAAGGGTGCTTACCCTTCTGAAAATAATAAACAATTGAAGTCATGGAATAAGACTGATCAAATGTGGCATACCTAATTTGCTCTTAAATTTACATAATCCTGCTACTTGTTCAACAGAGGCATCCATAACTCTATAGATCACCATCTCTGCCATTTCTCTCTTCCCACTAGAACTTTCTAAATAGTACAAATGTTCTCCAGCTACTGCCTAATTGGAGTAGTTGCTAGCCACATGTGGCTCTTAAGGGTTTGAATTGTGTCCAGTGCAACTGCTAAATTTTTAATGGTATTTCATTTTGATTAATTTAAGTATAACGAACTAGCTATAGTTGGAGCTCAATGCCACTTGAAATTAACTCAAAGAACACTGTTAAATGCCCCATTACTCCTTTTTATTCTCCTTTGAAAGGACTCATTAAACTTTCACTAGGTATTCAAAGAATATATCTAGTGTGTCCTGATCTCTTTCAGATAGTCACATCAAGCCCAAATTCAGAGGTTTTATCATTTATTCTGGCTTCCTTTAAAACACTAATTCTGAGGCTGGAGAGGTGGCTTAGTGGATAAAGCTCTTGCTGGGAAAGTATGAAGACCACAGTTCAGATCCTTACCATCCATATAATACCTGTGGCGGGGATAGCAGCCAACTGTAATTTCTTTTCTTTCTGTTTATTTTTTTCACTTTTTTATTTATTTACATTTCAAATGTTATCCCCTTTTCTAGTTTCCCCTTCACAAACCCCCTATTCCCTCCCCATCCCCCTGCCTCTATGAAGGTGCTCCTTCACCTGCCCCCACTCTTGCCTCAGTGCCCTAGCATTCCCCTATGCTGGGCATCGAGTCTCCACACAACCAAGGGCCTCCCCTCCCATTAATGCCAGATGAGGCAGTCCTCTTGCAGCTGGAGTCATGGGTCGCCCTGTGTGTACTCTTTGGTTGGTGGTTTAGTCCCTGGGAGCTCTAGGGAGTCTGGTTAGTTCATATTGATGTTCTTCCTTTGGGGTTGGAAACCTCTTTAGCTCCTTCAGTCCTTCCTCTAACTTCTCCATTGGGGTCCAGTGTGCTCAGTCCAAAGGTTGGTTGTAAACATCCGCGTCTGTATTTGTCAGACTCTGGCAGAGCCTCTCAGGAGACAGCTATAGCAGGCTCCTGTCATCAAGCACTCCTTGGCATCAGCAATGGTGTCTGGGTTTGGTGTCTGCATATGGGATGGATCCCTAGGTGGGGCAGTCTCTGGATGGCCTTTCCTTCAGTCTCTGCTCCACTCTTTGTCCCTGCATTTCCTTTTTTTGGGTATGTCCTCCCTGTTGGGTCCCTGTCTTTTCTAGTGTGTAGAAAGAGGCGCTAAGGGATCACAGGACAGATGGCGACTTAAGTTCGCTGATCTAGCAGAATTGATGAGCTCCAGGTTCAGTGAGAGATATTACCTCAAAAATTAAAGTGTAGAGGGGTCAAAAAGATGCTTGGCATCAGCTTCCACTCTACACACACACACACACACACACACACACACACACACACACACACACCTACCATACACACATGTGTACAAAAACAAATAAAGCAAAAAATAAAAATACCCTTCAAGTGTTTGTTTTCTCTTGGTTCCAGGGAATTTGGTCTCCAACCTAAGAGAAAACGTGACAGAAACACCACAACTACTGATTGCCTGGTTTAGTATTTGGTTTCTTCCTCACACCTAATGAGATGATAATAGGAGTGTCTCGGGTGGGGCTAGGGGACGTGGCTTCTGCTCCATTAGACTGTGAAGACATGGGAAGGTTCTTCATGTGGGACACCAGGAATTTGTCAGAGGAAAACAAAGATCAGATGTTTGTTTTGAAGACATGCTTGAAGCTGAAGACTTCTACTGCTTTTCTCTAACTAAATGAGACTTAAAGACATGTTTGAGGGACCTTTGATGAAATGCCCAACAGTACAGAGATGGAACTTATAGAGCCCACCTCCAGGAGGAAGTCATGACATCAAGTGAGGGATGAGGTTGCCATCCCACAGTCACAACTCTGACCCATAATTGATTCTGTCTGAAAGAATTACAGGGATGGAAATGGAGAGGAGCCTGAGGAAAAGAAGGTCCAGAGACAGGCCCAAAGTGGGATCCAGCTCAAGGGGGGTGGGGGAGGGGCAAGGCCCGACACTGTTACTGAGACTATGCAGTGCTCACAAAAAGGAACCTAGCTTGACTGCCCTCTGAAAGACCCAACAAGCAGCTGAAAGAGTCAGATGCAGATATTTGCACCCAGCCAATGGAAAGAAGCAGCTGACCCCTGTTGTTGAATTAACGAAAACTGGAAGAAACTGAGCAAAAGGGTGATCCTATAGGAGGACCAGCAGTCATAATTAATCTGGATCCCCAAGATCTTTCAAACACTGGACCACCAAGCAGACAGTATTCACCATCTGATATGAAGCCTATCACCAGCATGACATTTTTCTCTCCCTCACAACTGGTTCGATGTATTGCAGCCAAACAGAACTCTGTTCTTATGTTTTCCATAAAACACCAAGCATGCTGCTGTCCCAGGGCCTTGGCACCTCTGCTTTTTAGGTGGGAAATGCTTAACTGATTCATGTTAGAACACAGTCTCAGTTAAGATTCCCTGGTTTCAGCTGAAGTTAGCTTGTGTCAAGTTGCCATAAAAGTAGCCTTTGCAAAGACCAAAATAGAATAAATTGTCTATTTTAGACTTTGTTTTCAAAATGCCAACACAATAGATCACATAAGTGCTTAAAAATGAGAAAGATCATAGATCTGGTTGGTTAATTATAAGGTTCAAGAGTTTTGCTTTACTTGATTACTGGAATGTGGGACTGACGATGGCCTAGAGGGAACTTGCAGCTCCAGAGACAAGCGAGCCAGATGCTGCCAGAACTAGCTGGAGAGAATTGCCAGTGGTGGGAGTGCAGGAAGAATGCCCATCCCACTGGGGAGTTGGCCGGCTGAGAAAAGCAGGGACGCCGGGGAGTTGGGGGTTCATTTTTTTAATAGTTCCCCCAACAGTACAAATATAGTAGTCAGGAAGAAACTACAGGATCCCATAATCATGTATACAAATAGATAAAATTATTCACTGTTTACTACATGTGAAGACATGGTAACTGTTTTTAAATTCAAATAGAGGATTTTCTAGCAACAGAAATATACATGTCGTATATCATATATCACATATATCATACATCAAATCATATATGATAGAATTCTGTCTATAACAACACTCAACTCTATCTTCTTTCCTAGGTTTTTTTGTTTTCCTATACTTGTCATTGCCACATGTGTTGGCATATGTATCAAATTCTCCTTGTTTATTGCCTTTCCATAAATTTGACCTACTAATGCTGGAAGGTCACTAGTCATATGCACTAGATTCTTTAGTGATTAGATCAGTGCCTAGCACGGGGTGGGCATATAGTGAACAGCTTATTAAGCCAGTAACATAAGTCCGTTGTGTTCTCATAGAGATTTAAAAGTCTGTTCTTTTTCCTGCACAGTTCCACAATACCTCTTTAAATCCTTGGTTTTGCAGACTTTATTCAAAGTGAGGCAGAAAAATGAAACAGGAATAGGTTTCTTCAATTTCCGAGGAAAGCCTCAAATTAAGTCATATTCTACATTTTGTTCTCACAAATAATGTGAGAGCAGTTTTGCATATAGACTAAAACAAGTGACTCCCAGTCCCAAGCTAGAAATTTTTAGGTTATACAGGGGAAAGCAATCCCATTAAATGTGAAAATTAGCATTGTAAGGATCATTTCTTTCCAGATAAAAATAGAACTACTATTAAAGTCTCATAGAAAGCATACTCCTAATAAGAATTCTACCAACAGAGTCTTCAAAAAGGATTCAAGGAAGCTACTCCATATAACTTCAATATAAATAACCACTAGCATCCGCCATTCAACATTCTAATGAGCTATATTACGATTCCCTTCAAGAAACCATAACACTTAACTTTCTGAAAGAAGGACATTACATGAAAATAGGCTTATTTCCCCTCATACTGCACCGTGGGAAATTTCTTTTCTTTCAGAACCTGGAAAATAAGGTAACACAGGTAGACAACTTAAGAGAGATGATTTATAGTTAGTTACAAATACAGTCCCACACACATGAGTATTGTCTAAAACATGTCTTTACCACTGTGCTTGGCTGAGTTCACAAATCCATTGTAACCTGTAACTTCCCTGTTACTTCTCTGGCTTTCCTCTTCTGCTAAGCTTTGTTTCCTGGCTGTCATTAGAACCTCCTGCCACTGCCATGGCTTCTGCTGCTGCTGTTATAGCCACCTTGGGTTCATGGTTTAGCCAAGTACTGGCCTTGGCCACCATAAGGGCCAGAGCTCCTGCCTCCAAAGTTTTCTCCCTTCATCGGTCCAAAAGTTGAAGACTGAATGTTGTTATTGCCAAAATCATTGTAGCTTCCACCACCTCCAAAATTGCTTCCGGCATTGCCAAATCCATTACAGCCATCCCCACTGCCACCATATCCATCACCACCATGGCTGCCACCAAAGCCGCTGTGACCACTGAAGTTCCCTCCTCGACCAAAATTGTCATTACCACCAAAACTGCCTCCACGACCACCACCATAGTTTCCGGAACCACTGTGACCCCTCTGGATGCAGAACTAGCCATCTCTTTCGTTGACAGAGCCTTTCTTACTTCACAGTTGTGGCCATTCACAATATGGTATTTCTGAATAACAATCTTATCCATAGAGTCATGGTCATCAAAGGTAACAAAAGCAAAGCCCCTCTTTTTTCCACTGCCTCTGTGAGTCATAATTTCTATCACTTCAATTTTCCCATGCTGCTCAAAATAATCTCGTAGGTGATGTTCTTCAGTGACTTCTTTAACACCACCAATGAAGACCTTTTTCAGTTAAGTGGGCACCTGTTCTCTGAGAATCTTCTCTTGACATAGCTCTCTTAGGTTCCACAACTCTTCCATCCACCTTGTGTGGTCTTGCATTCATGGCAGCATCCACTTCCTCCACAGTGGCGTATGTGACAAATGCAAAGATCTGTATCCTTGGTGTTTGAATCTCTCATTACCACACAGTCAGTGTTCCTTATCACTCAAAATGGCTCCTGAGACTCTCCTAGGTTGTTTTGAAGCTCAACCCTCCCATGCAGAGCTTCCTCAGCTGTTCTGGCTCCTTGGGAGACTGACTTAAACAGGGTGATGAGTGCCTTCAGTGATGTAAAGAGTTGTTTGGTGGAAAGCATAAAGCAGTCCAACAAACGGTTTTACTGTAGACCCACAAGGGTGGCAGATCTAGTCTTTCCAGGCCCCATCCACTGTCATGAATTCCCTCAGGTAGTACAGGTTGTAGCCTTGCTTAGGTGAGAGGTGGATGCGGATGGAAGTGTGCAAGAGAAACATGGTGTTGATCAGATCCAAGGTATGAGCATCAGAAAACCAAACTGAGACTAAACTAACGCTGGAGTTGCAATGAAGTTTGGCTTGCAAAAGGGTTTGCCTAGTAATGTAAACATTTGCCCTGTGGGGGACAGTTAGGTTTTCCTAAGAACTGCAAAGGGACCAGTTGACTTTCGTTTTATGTCTGTTCCGGCTTTAGTTTAGTTTAGTTTAGTTTAGTTTAGTTTAGTTTAGTTTAGTTTAGTTTAGTTTAGTTTAGTTTAGTTAGTTTAGTTTTGAAGGGGGTGTGCTATTTATTACGATAGCTTAGTGAGTGGCCACTTTTAATGGACAAGTCATCAACGAGCATAGGAGCCTTGTGCTTCTCAGTATGATAGCAGTTAGACTTAAGGCCATTCATCACTTAATCTAAGACCCAGAACCAGGAAAATAACTCTACATTAAAAATAAAGAAACCTGGGGTGGTGGTGCTGCAAGCCTTTAATCCCAGTACATGGGAAACAAAGGCAAGCAGATCTCTGTGAGTGTGAGGGCAGCCTAGTCTACAAAGTTAGAGCCAGGTCAGCCAGGGCTACTTAAACAAACCATGTTTCAGGATTACAAACAAACAAACAAAATTTCTGATGACGAAGGTGCCACCATAGTACCCTCTACTATCACCAGCCACTGACATAATTTTTTTTGAAATTGCACCTCACAAAATAATTTTAGAAGCAAAGCATAATAATTTCTATTCAACATTGTTTACATTAAGAAAATACAAATTCAATGTACAGAAACAAACAAAAAAAATTTAAAAACCCTATGTATTTGCATAAACTATGATTTTGCTATTAGAATTTGGTAAGGAACTACCCAAAAATACTTTATGTTATAAAGGAAATATAGAAAAACTGGATCTAACATCATTGAAAAAGTAATTGAAGTTCTAGGTAACATTGGCAAAGTTTAAGAGATAAATTTTAAAATGAAAACCATTTATATTATCATCAAAAATAAAGTATGCTTCCAGAGTATTCAGCGTTAAGATTTAGCCCCAATGAAAAGTGTTGGCACAGCGGTAATAACCTGTACAGTAGATTCACTTACAGTGATAAATTAGCCACTCTAATGATGAGGTGGTGCATGCATGTGGATAAATTATATTGGGAATTCCCTGTTCTTTCTCCTCAACTTTCCGGCAAAACCCAAAAGTACTATTTAAAAAAAAATTCAATTTAAATCATTCAAATTCATAAAGCAGTAGTCTTTGGAATAGCTATATAAAAGGTAGTATTTGATCATCCCCATCTCCAATTCAAAACAATTAATTCTACTAGAGTGTTCTTTAAGGAGACAGAAACCCATGAAAATGGCTTTTAAACAAGAATATGAAAAAGTGTTTTAAAGGAGGGAAACCATTATAAAGGAAAGACATGAGTTACAATAATCACAAATGGTTTCAACCAGAACGCATATAGAAATTTTATGACTCAATATGAGACTATCTAGGTATGAAAATGAGATTAAAAACTTGAGCTACAATATGTAATAAATAATAATGACACATAAGGCAAATGCAAATTTAAAACCATGTCAAGGACAGGAGAGATGGCTTCAGTTAAGAATGCTTGCTGCTCTTGCAGACAACAGAATTCTGTTCCTAGCATCCACATGGTGTCTTAAAACCATCTATAAATCCAGTACCATGTTATCCAGCATCCTCTTTTGGTCTCCAGAAACAATGTACATGGAAGTGCTCCACTTACATACATGCAGTCCACACTCATATCCAAAATAGGATTAAATTAAATGCAAAAAAAAAACCTGTCAAGTTACCTGCAAAAGACCAGACCATTCAATATTCCATTATGGAGCCCGCTCTCACCACTACCAAAGGATATTTTGACAGTTGATAGCTTCTGGGAGAGTTGGTTTCCTTTAAAGGTGTGACCCTTGGTAAGTCAGCCATGCTTGACTGGATGATCCCATACTGGGGATCATACATGGGCAACACAAATTGCATGAAGTTAGGAGAGGATGGACATGGGGTTGAATCTGGAATGACTTAGGAGCAGAGTGAGAGATGAATATGATTGGAAGGCATTTTATATATGTATGAAATACTAAAAGATTTAAAAATAGTTTACTAAATAAAAATTTTCAAGGAAAAGAACTGTGTCAAGTGCAAATTCACAAATGCTAGTATCAATACGACTGATAGTCTACAAATTCCCACATTTTGACAAAAACATAGTGCAATAGAAACTCTCCCACCCTACTAGTATAAGTGAATTTGATTAAAAAATATTGAAAAATTGCTGGGCAATGATTCAGCAGTATGTACTTAAGTTAACCATAGACATAGTTTATGAAGCTGGCTTTCCACTACTAAATATGAGCAATGGGAATTCATATATTGGTACACAGACTTATTTGTGAAGGTATGTGCAGAATATTTCTATGAGCTCCAGATGCATAGGGCAAATGTTCACCAACAGTAAAATAGCTAATACACCTTGTTAAGCTTATTAAATGGGACACTAAAGAGTAATAGAAATAAGTAATCAGAAGAAATCTATTGACACGATTTTAAAATAAGTAAAACATCATGATCAAAAGCAACTCGGGAGGAAAAGATTCATTTCAGCTAACAAATTCTCTTATCATTTCTTGCCACTAAGGGAAGTCAGAGGAGGAACTCAATGCAGGAACCTGTAGGTAGGAACTGAAGAAGAAGCCATGGAGAGACACTGTTTCTCGATGGATTGTTTTCCATTGCTTGCTCAGTCTGCCTTCTTCTCTATCCCAGGAATAGCTGCACACTGGTGCCATCTTCACAGTAGTAGTATTTATATGGGTGTCCTCCCATATAAATAACGAATCAAGAACATGCCCTACAGGTATGCCTACAATGTATATGATGGAGGAACTTTCTCAGTTATGGTTCCTATTCCAAATAAACTCTAGCTTAAATCAAGTTGACAAAAATTAACTTTAAATATGTAAAAATGATTTATTATGCAAAGCACCTGAAGACAAACTTCATCTCAATGTAGACAAGCAGTTATTAATTGTAAAAAGGCAACAGAGGGGCTTCTTAGATTCTGATAGTATTTCATTACTTGATTCAGGAAACAGAACCAACAAGTGTACATTTTATTTGTGTCTTTCTGTTTTGTGTTGTTTTTAGAAAATGCTAATTTAACAATGATACCATAACTCAAGAAAACATTTTTTAGGTATTGAGGGATTATGTAGGCAAGACTGGAGAGAGAGAGAGAGAGAGAGAGAGAGAGAGAGAGAGAGAGAGAGAGAGAGCTGGAATTGCTGGGTATTTGCGGAACAATGTAGAAATCTACAAGAGTGACCTTAGAAAAATCTAGTAAAGGGATATATGGAGCCCAAACTGGCCATCTTCTATAACAAGGCATGGCATTTAGCAGTGGGGCAGGGACACCAACCCAGCCACAAAAACTTTGACCTACCATCTGTCCTCCCTGCAAGACATACTAGGGCAATTGTGGTACAGAACTTGTGGGGTTGGTCAACCCATGACTTGTCCAACCTGAGGCCCAAGACACAAGAAAGAGTCTACCCTTGACACTGCCTTGATATCCAGAACAAGAGGTTGGATAGCCTGGAGACCCAGGATAGAACTAAACATGATGGGTGTCAGAAAGGAAAGAAAAAGTCAATGAAATGATTCCTAATGATATTCCTCTATACTCATAGATCAACGCCTAGCCCAAATATCATCAGAGAGGCATCATCCAGCAACCAATGGGAACAGATACAGAGACCCACAGCCAAACACTAAGTGGAACCAGGGTAACCTCACAGAAGAGGGAGAAGGATAGTAGAAGTCAGAGGAGTCTCAGACACAAGGAAAACATGACCCACAAAGCCCACAGAACCTACTAAGCAGGGTCATAAGGGCTCAGAGAGACTGAAGCGTTAACAGGAATGCTATACAGGCCTGTGCTAGGTCCTCTGCACATACTTTATAGTTATGTAGCTATAGGTAGCTTGTTGGTTTTGTGGGACTTCCAACAGTGGGAGTGGAAGGTGTCTGTTTCTTTTGCCTGTGCTTGGGGTCCCTTTTTCTTCTACTGGCTTGCCTTATCCAGGCGTGATAATGAAGGTTTGTGCCTAGTACTAGTATATCTTGTTAAGTCATTTGCGGTAACTATCCCTAAGAGGACTGATTTTTGTTGTTATTGTTGTTGAAGGGAATCATAAGATGAGTTGATATGGGGGAGAGAGGAGGTGGTAGAAGAAGGGACTGGGAGGAGTGGTGGGAAAAATAAAGTTTAATAGAGAAACACAGAAATAAGGTAAAATTATATATATTATATATAATATAAAATTATATATATATATATTATATATAATTTTAAAAGTTTTATCAAAGAATATAATAATATTAATGCTTTATTGCTAAATGCATGCATATACAACTATACACATAGTAAGAAAGAGGAAGAACTTCCTACTAAAATGTGTTGGGCATAGACAAAAGCACATTCAAATAAAAATTTATACAACCGCAATTGTTACTAGACAAAAGTCTGAATATGAGAAAATAAGTATTAGATTCAATAACTGAAATAAAGTAAAAACTCTAAGACCTAATCAATATGCTTAAAGTCTAAAGCTAAATAAAGCAAAATAGTCATTGAATTTTTTTCAAAATTGAACAAAATCATTTCAACTTTAATATATAATAGTAAATAATGAAAATGGACAGCAACTAAATAAATAGAAAGAGTAAAGGACTATCAGGCTGAGAAGTTGTTTGAATGATTTTCAGGTCTTACCATATGGAAAATACAATCAGACAGGAAATCTGAAGTTTAAGGAGAGGGTCTATAGGTTCAAGACCAGTCTAGATTTAGTGGTGAGACTCTGGTGTATGTGTAAAGTCAAATTATAGAGTTGAGACCAGAGGGTTCACAACCCACCACTCCACAAACTGAGATGATTTCATATCTAAGGCCAGCCTAGCTACAGAACCAGACACTGTCCAAAATAAAACCATGATATTACTAACATAAATCAGGTTCTGTTAATAAAAATGAAGCAGTTAAACCTCACAGATCTTTAGAGGCCATCATGGTCCATCCATTCCTGAGATCAATGACACAGAAATATTTACTCCCTGATAAAGCAAAGCTGGATTGTTTTTTTCTCTTCGAATCTCAAATATGACATTTAAAAGGTAAACTTTTTTTAAAAACCCAAATGAATTTTATCATTTTATAATCATTGGATTATAAAAATAAAAATGGAAAATAAAAACATCAAATTAATTTTTAATTATAAAAAGAAATATTGAAAAGGAAATCAAAGTCTGCATTTAAACTAGGGTATCTGAAAAGCCATAGCAAAGGCAGGAAATGATTGTTTTTTTTTTAGCTTGATATCACAAAACTGAAAAGAAAAAAGATGAGCTATTGTTTGATTAGAGCAAAGAGTCTCCAGGTCAGTACTGAGAATAAGAAGAATTAGAGCTGCTTTACTCTAGGACCCTACTGTATACTGTAGAACTACTAGTAACATTCTTGGCCCTCACCACTAAACTCCATTGATATACATATATATATATATATATATATATATATATATATATATATATATACATACATACATATATATAAATACTTCCAAACATTGCCACTATTATATCTGTAGGCCTATTTTGGCTGGCAGGTCAGTGTTGTACCTCATAGGTTGCA